>NC_072862.1:23294212-23604641 GCF_028858705.1 Grus americana | reverse complement strand
GATGCCAACTCCAACAAGTGGGGGAAAAAAAAAAAGGAGAAAAAAAGTCATAACTTGTGTATAACCCCCAAATGTCTGATTTCCAATTAAAGAAAAATACTCTGAACTCTTTATAAAGTGTGCTCACAAATTAAGAGCTGAAAGAAATTGAATTACCAACCATTACATTGGAAAGAGCAATTCTGAAAATTTAGAGAAAAACACAAAATTCATTAGAAAAAACTGTTTGCTAAAACCCTCTTGCTTAGCCCTAATCACGAACAGATCCACATTTAGCTTCCTTGCTCTAATTAAAAAAAAGAAACGAGGGACGAAGCCAAGCAGTAAAAATCTCCGTAAGGGTTAACCCCGTGGCCCCAACCTTACACCGTCAGGAAGGACCGGGTTCTCCTCGCAAAAACCCAGAAGCTGAACAAGTCTCTTTTCCACACTGATTTCTTCGTATCTTCTTTATAAGCATCTTCCTCCTCCTCCCCTGTCCCTAACCTGAACTGTCACTGACCTTAGCAAATTCTGCGCCCACGGACGGGCAAAGCATTGTGCCCAACATCGGGAATGTTACACCTCGCCCAACAGTCCCGATACACCCTGGGAAGCGCATTCAGCACTCGGGTAAGGCAGACACACTGGCAGCAGCGTGGCAGCAAAGCTGCTGCGTTTCGTCGGGCGCCCACCTCACCTGGCAGCGCTGACCTGCCCGGGCGCTGCCGTTGCGGGATGCCCGCAGTGCACGCTTTAGACCTTGCTAGGAGAGGCAACAGCACCGAGGACGTGGAGGGAAAGGCATCCTAGAGCATCCTAAAGCATCCTAAAGCATCCTAAAGCTCAAGTGAAATCTTCCGGACGTTTCTGAATGCCTACAGTCCGGGGTCCTGGCTCACTACGGGGAGCACGTGCAGGAAGCCTGCGGGGAGCCGGGTGCCAGCAGGTGTATCCAGAGCGGAACAGGTCACTGAAGTGGTGCTGGGTCAGAGAAGGAATTTCTCAGACCCATCAAGCTTTACCTAAAGTTTACCTTGTTTTTAAAGTAACAACTTAACCAAATTGTCCCTAAAGTAAAGCCAAACCTCAGGGTGAGTCTGACTTACAAAGGGTCTGTGCACAGTCTGCTTCAAACTAGGTGGGACCTTCACCTACCTAAGCAAATAATTTAGTGCTATAAGTTACCCCATTTCCCCTTCAGCAATACTACAGCTTACCCAAAACATCTCCCTTTATTTTTAAACCAAACATATTCTTTATTTGATGGGAGGGAAGAGAACAGAAAGAGCAGCACAACCTGAACATTCATCATTCTTGTTTGTGCTCCTTGAAGGACATTGTTGAATTATTGCTATAAACATTCCACATTTGGCTAAATGTTGTTGATATAAACAAGGATTTTTCCTCATTAAGGTAATTTGGTGCAGTCTGAGAAACTGATCTATCAAGAGAATTAATTAAAGGCAGATATGATTTGTGGCTCTTTGTACTTGTAGATGTTTCAGCATAAACATCTCCATTAAAACTTAATTACTGCTAATCCGATCCTACTAACAATAACGTTTAAATACACTTCACATATGCAGACACGATGCCCTTATCCAAATTCGGAGCAGTGCAGCTTGGAGTCCCAAACGCACAGTTCTCACGGTGGAAGAAAAGTTTTGCGGAGGCGTCGCGCGGCGTACGGTACCTTCACGCTGAAGGTTTGCTGCCCTTGGGGGAGGGCAGGGGGAAAAAGTCTGCTTTCTCCTCCAGTTTTGCCATGAAGTACAGATTTCAGAGGACTTTCTTGCGCTGAGCGGGGAGGATGTTACTAGACGATTAAAAGAAAAATCTTTCCCTCCTTCTCTCTGATCTTGGCTTTTTGTAGTCCACGGAGGCAGGACACAGGTGAGGTATCAGTCAAACCAGCTCCTCCTGAATCAAGATTTTTCTGTAGCACCTTGGTTCAAGAGTCAGGCCTTTTATGTAACATTTCCTACTCTTTTTCTTTTCAAAAGGCTACAGAAATAGGAGGAAAATGACACAGTGGTGGATGATATCCTGCTCATTGTACTTGGGTGTCTGAAGCTCCTTCGGGACAGACATCGATCACCCACGGGCGCAGCTCTGACCCCGAGGACCCTGATACAGCTCCAGAGCTGCCAGAGGGAGACACAGACCAGGAGCCCTGTGCCCTTCCGGGGCAGCACCCGGAGACCTGACAAGAATGGCACTAGAAAGTGATGCTTATGGGCCCTGAGTCATCCTTTCGCAGGTCCCTCCGTCTTTCTTTCACATAAACCCTCCAGGGAAAGGTTCACGAGCACTAACCAAAGCTATGTAAGTGTCGCTCATCCTCCCCTTAAAACTGTCCCTCAGAGAGCATCCACAAAGCAAAACCAAAGCACGGATCTGGCCCAGGTTTCCCAGGCTACCTTTACACGAGCTGCTTTGGACGGCGCATGAATCGGACAGCAGCACCGGTCGTACCAGTCTGCCTGAAAACCAGGTCTGCACTCGGGGAGGCACTGATTAAGACCGTCACCATTAATTTTGTTTCCCATGCTTGCTCATGAAAACTAGCAAATAAATGTGGTGTCCACCCGTGCTCCAGATGTACCAGTATTTGCTCCTTAGTTCTTGAAATTCGAGGGGGCACAATCCTCACTTGGATTTAGGGCAGACTGGTTCCTACGCTCCAACATACTGGTTTGAATTCCAGGGTAATCAAAAGTGATCACATCAGACCAATTTTCTTACCTGCCAGCAATACACAATATAATTTGATAAAGAAAGCAAAGACTTCTAACCTTGACACCGAAAGAAATCAGGCATGAAAAGGAATAGGGAAGAAGAGCAATCTAGCTTAGGTCATGGAAGTATACCTCATGTCAAAACTAACAGCCTCTCAAAGATTGAAGCCCTTGCTGTTCAAAATAGAGGTGAAAATGCCTGAATTTATCTACAGTTAAATGAAACAGGCATTTTGTGATTTAGGAGAAGCCACCTTTCTGTTCCCAATCTTAGTGATCAATCCTGTAAAGATGCTGAACATCTTCTGTTAATTGAGTCTGCTAATTACAGTGTCCAGCAACTCACAACCCATGAACATCGCAGAGCCAGATAGAGTACGTATTTACAAAGAGGGCCTTTGGGAAGTCTAGATTAGTCTCAGGACAACTTGAAAGCAAAGATAAGGAAGCTTAAGGGGACTCTTCCTCTCCTGCAGCAGACGAATGAATTAGCAGTGAAGGCTCCAGCTCTGGTCAAAGGGAAGGGATAATGTGGTGATGAAGTAGGTCTTAAATCATTTTGATGTATTTAAGTGTCACTCTAAAGAAGATCTAGAGATGCAGGGAGAAAACAAAGTATCAGTCAAAATAATCAGACAAATTAGAGGATGCAATTGGTCGGTTGGATACATAGGTTTTTCAGCACAAAATTTTCATTGCTTTTAAAGGGTCTTCTTTATATTGTTCATTTAAGTCACAGAGGCTTTGTTTAATTCAGTTGTTTGTCTAATTTCATTATTTCATTTCTCTCACAGGAAAGTCTCATAAAAAGCATTTTATTTTCCACAGGCAGAACAGTGTCATGGGGGTCAGGGAGAGTTACGTACCGCTTAACCAGGAAACTACAACAGCTGTGGGGACTCTGGTGAAGCAAAGGCCTTCCCTGGTCTCTGCCGCAGGACAGCGCTTGGCATGGGGACTCCGGCACCAGAATATGATCCAGTGACAACAGTAACACTGGAGTCAGCACCGTGGGGGCACCCAAAGCCCCCAGCTCAGCATTAAACACAGTGATGTTCTACCTAAGTGGTGCGTGTCTGAGATGGTTACGGGTTTGCCAGGCAGAGAGCTGGATCTCTGAGGGGCAGGAGAAGAGCAGAGTGCGCAACACAGGAACAGGATCATCTGGGATGCTGCACGGGAGCAAAACAGTCCTATGCCAGCGCCGAGCCGAGTCCCTTTTTGGGCCAGTCTCCATCTCTAATCATCGAAATAAAGGCAACAGAGAGAATACATCGCACTCTTCTATTTGAGGTTTGAATTTCACATCCTCTGACATAAATTACAGAGATACAAGACTCAGGGGAACACGGGAAGAAAAACTCCTTTTTGTATGTACTGTTTCAGAAGTGAGTACTCCTCAGGATGCACGCACATAGTTGAGGTACTACTGTATAGAAAAAACCCCGTAACATTTCACTTTGAACTCCTTAACTAGGAATTCATTCACTTCTTTTGCCTTTACACAAATATTTATTTCAGGGAAGGATATCTGCATATACATCGTCCCGGAGGGGAGAGGGAGAATGAAGGATTTATCTCATAGAACTTGAGAAGATACAGAAGTCATGTTGTGCCTACACTTCCCATAATGGTTGGCTGTCAACAGCTGCATTAAGTGGGCTGCCCCCATTACGGGGATGGAAGCTGTCATCAAAATGAATTAGAGGCTTATTTAGCCATAGTTGCATTTTATATTCTGCTGGCAATTCACTGTCTGTCTGGCACACTAAGGAGAAGTAGCTGCAAAAAGAGGGCACTAGTACATAAGAACATAAAGTATGTAGATTATTTTTCTTTTTCATAATGGAATACTGTGGGCTTTTACAGTCATTTAAAGAGATCTTTTCCTTTTTTTTTTTTTAATATATCCCACTACTAAAAAGCAGTTGTCATCCTAAATCTTAACGAAAGATTATTCAGAAAGCACAATTAATGGCTATGAGATAATGCCACATTCACAAAGTTAAGATGATTAATGAGTAGTAACTGATGTACTTGTGACTGCGAACAAAAGTGTCTCCGCTTTAAACTTAACTTAAAAACAGTCACAAATCCTAGTTCACCTAGAAAACCAATACATGGCCATAATAAAGTACAGATCTGAACTGACCCAATCCTTCTCACACCAGATGAAGATGACAAATAAATCAGATGTCAGTCTACCCCCCACCTCTCCAATACCGTAGCTGCCTTTTCTGTGAGCAGTCCTTCAGTAAAGCCTGAAGAAATACCCATGTGCCGCAGTTCATCGGTGAAACACTGCTGAGGGACCTTCTACAGACTCGCAAGCACAAGAAAACCTTGCTGCTCTTCCCAAGGCCACCGGCGAGGCAGATGTGCAATAGTGACTGCGAGTGCTGCTTGCGCAGGGACCAACAAAGAAGGGGGTGGGCTGTCTGGGGTCCAGGTGTCCTTCTCCCCACCACCGCTGTTACGCCTTGTACTGCTGTCCGCTACCTGTCTCCTGTGATGGACTGCAACCAAGGAAAATGTCCAAAAAAATTTCTTGTTCACCAGGAAATTTTCTGCTGCCCCGTGCTGGCTTGAATCTGGCCTCCAGATACCCAAATACACAGAAGGATCACACGGAAGGTGCCTACTTAGAAGAAATAAATGCATGTTTTAAACTTATTTGTAAAGCTTAAATAATCAGTATTTTAGAATGCAACAGAGAAAAAGGTGAAGGCCATTTAATTTATGCAGGTATATCCAGTTTTCTGGGGTCAAGAAACAGTAGATTACATATATTTTACTAGCAAGAAAGAGGGGTGGGGGGTAAGAGGGGGAAGTGCCTACTAAGTGAATATGGATCTTTGTTTATTTTGGTCCCAAAATACTGATCCTCACTCAACTGTATCAGTGTAAAACATCATCGCAGCACCCAGAGCTGGCAAAGAGCAGCCTGTGTGCTGTCTGCAGGCTCGGGGGGCAAGTATTCACCTTCACAGCTCATTGGCAATTCGCTGTAGGACTGCGATCCCACAAAGGCAATGCATTTCCTTCCTGTGAAGGTGCAAAGCCGTTCATCATTTTCACGAGAGTACAAAACACCCACGTACTTTTCTTAATACAACAAGCTGTGTGTTGAAAATGCGAATTCCCCATGTAGGAAGTGGGGCAGATTTGAAGACAAGGCTTGAGTGGA
The DNA here is from genome assembly GCF_028858705.1 of Grus americana. Taxonomy (NCBI): domain Eukaryota; kingdom Metazoa; phylum Chordata; class Aves; order Gruiformes; family Gruidae; genus Grus; species Grus americana. The sequence continues at coordinate 23,598,734 of NC_072862.1, read as the reverse complement.
AGTATCTCATACGCTATCACAAAAATCAGCCAACACTGTCCTCCTAATTTTTACTAAATTGGTCCATCTCAGTGCAGTTTAGTTGCTTGTTCAGTAACTCGTGGCTGAGCTCACCGACACCACCATATGGAAACAATACCCAAGAGGACAGGATTTTTCTCTATCAGTCATAGTCCTACAGCCCTTGCCCATCTATTACTCCTCAGTTTGTGTGCACAATGCAGTGACAAGAGCTCAGTGCTCTGCTGGTGCCACCTCATCTTTCACAGAGCTCAGGACAGTTCAGCAGTACAATCTGGACGCTGTGGAGTGTTGCAGAAAAATGCTGAAGCATCGCAGTTTGCAGTATTTTGCAGCCTGCAGACCTGCCTGTGGTTCCTGAGCATGGCTGCATTTGTGAAATGCATTTTGCATTCTTGGTTGCAAAGTGAATGCAACCTACTAGGCCTAGCAAATTACCCTGATCTAGAAAAACAGCATGACGTAAACAACAATAATTCAACAGAAGTCTAAGGAAATGGATAAATGTCATGGTTATATTTTTATCATGCTAATCAGCACAGCACACAATCAATAACAGGCTATATACACCAGGCTGTAAAACTTGAGCACCTCTGGGCTCCTTCCATGCCATTCATCCATCCTTCAGAAGCAAGAACTCCAACAAAGAGATGAGGTGGATAATTCCAAGCGAATCAGCAGATCACAAAATCATCCTAAATTTGCCTGTTTGCATCTGTGAATCAACACCCCTGAGTCCCCTTCCTTCCGAATTAGCCCCATCGGTCCTACATGAAACAAGTCATTTTGCCTTTGAGTCTCTTGATCCAGAAGCGACGTCCTTTTTGCTCCAGTCATTTGTATTTGGTCTCGACCAGTCCAACTGCAAATTTGAGCATAAGCTACACTATTTGGACTTGGAGCCATTTTTCCCAAATCCAAGAGTCAGTAGAGAGAAAAGGGAGGTTTTGGATTTGCAGGTCACCTCTCAATGCAGATGAGTTTATTGAAATCCCGGTGAAAAGCTACTGTTGTTGTGCAGTAGGCTATTTTCAAGTGTTAATAAAGCAGCTGGTTTTGCCAAGCAACACCCCAGCTCCCAAGATTGTCATAAATACTTGAGCATCCTGCCAAATTTCAGTGTAAACAATAAAGCGTTTTCTGTTATCAGAGCACGAAAAGCACTCTCGACTAGCGTCCCTTGCCCCTTAACTTTAATTCAAGGCACCCCCCCAAATCATTATCCCTGGGAAGGCAGGGCTGGTTTCAGCAGGCAGCAGCCGAGCCTGGCTGGGCAGAGCTGGAGGCCTGACATTAATAAGGTGCTCTATGCCTGAAAGGCCATAAAGGGAAAACCTTAACTAGGTGTTATAACAAGGGGATATGAAGTGGCACAAAGTGTGTAAATGTCACGAGCTCTCTATGAGGCCTCTATGTTAAAAGTCTTCCTCATCTCAGCTCCTCTGGGTAAAATATTTTCCTTCTGCTGCTGCTCCTTTTAAAATATTTTTATAACGGGAGTGAAAATGATAATTTCAGCGGCGTGTATGCTGGCAGGTTTGTGGGGATGGCAGCACAGATCACAGCACTGAGGAGAAACAGGGAGTACATAGCATGATAACCAAAAGCAAACATGTATTGCCATTAAAAGCTGTTTACAGAGTGCCACAAATGTTTCAGATACAACATAAACCCTGCTTCCTGCCACCAGCATTTACAGCTTCATGTTTAGGCATGTTCTTAACTTTATGCGGTTGGTAAATCTGTGGGACTATTCCTACGGATTAATGCCAGTAGGGCTGGGGGCTGTGACCCCAATCCAGGGAATCTTGGATTCCCATCGCCCAAATGGAGCTCATCGCTGCACTAAACACCTCCTTAGACAGGTTTCGGTGGAGAGAGCCCTACAATGGAGATGTATGAGATTATATTACATCACAGCAGAAACACTTTTGGAAAGAAAGGGGCAGTCTTGTTGGAGGGTTTTTTTGAGAAAGAATGTGTTGGAGAGATAATGTGTTGAAGAGGATGTGGTAATACCGTAGGCATGTATGTATGCTATCTTATAGCAATTCTTATGGACTGCTTTAGTTCCTAATTCCTGGTCCAACCAGAAATGGTAGTTTAAAGTTAGCAGGAGACCTCCCAGCCTGCTCCCCCTGGTTCTGCACTCCTGCAAGGGCAGGTCCCGCCATGGCAGCCATCGTGCACACGCGTCAGCCCTGCACCAGCTGCCTCAGAGTAGCCCTGCATTTTACACCCAGCCTTATCTCTGCTGCGGACAGCAGTATGAATTGCTTTACATCATGTTTTTTTGTTAATGAGAAGAGTGCTGAAGTGCTGTGCGGAGAACCTTCCCCCAGCCCTGACACTGTCATTGCTGTCTGTGATGAATTAGGGCTGTGCTTGAACCTAAAGACCAGCAAATTAACAGTTAATTAGGAGTTGATAAATAGCAGAGTCACACAGACCCTCTGATTTAGCTTGTTTTCAGCTGCCGCCCTTCTCCCATATCTTGAAACAGCAAGTGTTTATGTGCTTGTAACAAGTGCCTGAGTGGGCTGCCATGCCTGGGCTTTGTCAGGGGCCTGGATGGCTCTCCCGCGGCCTCCTCCTGCTCCCCTTCATTTACAGGGCTCTACTTGACACAGCAGCTTTATCAGCATTTATCCCCGAGATAAAGAGATGTGACAGTGCTTTCGGGGAGAAATTAGACGATGTGGTGGGAGGGAGGGGAGCATTTCCTAGGCTGTCCCTCAGTAAAGCTCAGCTCACCCCCATGGAGGCACGCCTGGGCCTGGGGTTCCCTCTCACAGGGATTGTTATCTCATCTGACCGCACCAGACAAGCTCTTGGCTCTGAAGAGGGGGCTTTACAAAGCTAAGGGGACTGCAATTCATCCCTTCTCTATACAAGGATGATTTTCCCGATTTCTGCAGAATTCACTGGAAGAAATTCTCTGTGGCAGCAGCTTTGCTCCATGCACCTCAGGCAGGGTGCAAGCACTCTAGTGAGGTCCCTGAACACCGGTGGATGCGGGGACCAGAGAAGGTTACTGGTAAAATCAAATTAAAGGATAAAATCACTAGATGTGATTAAAGCTGGAGATGGTGGACATTCACAGGACCGGCTTGGGCCCATGAAATCCGTTAACGACGTCTGTGTGCACGGCATAGGTGTATGTGTTGATGTGTGTACACACTCGGGTATCTTTCCTCTGCTTCAGAACAACTTTAAGATCTAAGGTTGGAATAAATCTTTGAACTACCTTGAAATGCACGTGGCTTGGACAACCATGGTACAGGGACACAATCAATATTTATTTTCAAAATTTTTAAGGTAATAGGGTTTTAGATTTTTTCTTATGAATGGGAAGCTAAAGTGCATGTACCTGAGTGAAATAAATAACATTACCTAGATTCAGCTGTAAACGTGATCTACGTCCTTCAAAAAACTGTCCACCCAGTCGAAGGCAGCATTCCCTAAATTTGTAACTCCGTAACTTCGCAAGGAGGGATGGACGACAAGCGCTCCCGGGAAAGGGGCGCTTCAGGAGGGAAGGGATGCACGGGCAAAATTGGCCAAGGCTAACAAGAATAAACCACTCATCCTTAAATGGCTCTGCTCTAGCCAACTAAAGACACTTCACCTCCCATTTTTGTGTCCCATTTTTACCTACCCAGTGGTTGTCTAGCTCTGCAGAGTATGGGGCCTTCAGCAGTTTACATACGCTGTATGGCCCTTTCCAGCAATTACTAGATTTGGCCAAAAGAGAGGAGAATAGACCCAAAACATTACTCTTAATTTGAAGGGGTTGTATATTCATGAAGCAGGATCTAAAAGAACCCCTGTTAATAAATACATAAATCAACAAAATCCCTTAAGTGCCTTAAAGGTGATTAAACATACACTCCGATTAAATTAAATTCACTGTAGCTTTTACACATTTCTTTAAGTGAGTTGAACAGGTTTGTTTTCCCTCGGAAAAAAAAAAAAACCTGTGTCACATTCATATAAGAGCGTTGCTTCTCTCAATAAAGGCACATTCAATCAAATCCAGAAACCAACATTTAAATAACATTACAGCTGGGCTTAAACCAACAAGCAGAAAAGGCTGCAGTGAGGGAGCGATACCACCTTCCTCCCTAGTCCTATTTTATAAAAAGAAGGGCACCACTGTTAAACAGGAACAATTTACCAGTTCTACTTTGGGAGTCTCTGTGGCTTTGCATTGCTAACTCTTGGCTCCCAGTACCACGTAATTGTTTATTGTATCAGACTTCCATGCTTGGAGATGTGAAACAAGATGGAACCTTCTTTTCAAAGTTATTAAACAGTTATCAGTCTCTGAGGTAAATTAACTGGAAATACTAATATTCATCCTAACTAATGGTAGCCAGTGGTAAATGGGATATCAGTTACCCCGCTACCATCCATCCTCACTCACTGTGCAAGGTGACAGAGGAACCAGGCCATTTCAAATGAATGCCTTTATAGCGATAGGTTTCATTTACCATCAGCACTCAGAAATGTAAGAATTAAGGACCTGAAATAAACTCCAGGCTACTGAAGGAGTCAGTAGGAAATCCTTCTGTAGGAGGCAAATGGACTTTGAACCAGGTCCTGTCGACCAAGGAATTCTCAGATGGTTTTTGTCTCTTTCCTGTTCAGCGGCATCCTGTAATGCTTTTCCTCAGCTTTACTTGTTCCCCACAGAGCATATTAACGAATCCTTCTTCATTTTTTCAAATAAGAAATTGAGTTCCTAGTATCAACAGCCAGAAAAAAAAGAGGTTGGTCTGGCTGTATGTAACTGTTTCATCCTATTTCTATATCCTTGAGCACAGACATAACTTTAAGCAACAGTTTTAAACTTTTATTTATCTGTCTTTAAGATTCCAGGCCATTCTTTCTACTGCTCTCTGGGATTTTCCTCAAATTAGATGCCTTCAATAGGATGTGATCTTTTAAGGTTTGAGCTCACAGTAGCAAACTTAATCTACAGTTATCTTATTAATTGTGTATTCTCATAGGATTAACACTGTTCTGCAGCACAGACCCTAAGTGTGTCGGGGAACAACTGGTGGTTATATTTAACCATGTAATTTGGACTCCTTGTTTAAGTAAAGGAAACAATAATGGTGGCCTTAATTGCAGAAATTACCAGTTACTTTGAGTTTGACATATGCTTAATGACTAGGCGGATGGAAACACTAAACCTAATGTCACTTGGCAGACAATTGGAATTGATAATCGCCTCTATAAAAGCTATTGATGGTAATCTGTTATGAACAGATTTGGCTAATTCCAAGCAGAAGTGGTGTATTACTTAGCTTTAAGACACAGCCTCTAGTAGGCAGACAGTAATGGAGAGTATTCACTTATCATTTAAAACAGAAACACAGATCCTGTAAAGAAAACCACAAAGTCTTAAGAGGCAATGTTCTTTCCATCACTATTGTTTTTTATAGAGGGTGCTTACTTTCAAGTAATAATGCAGTGCACATTATTATCTGCCTTACATTATTGCCTTATAATATTGCATATAACGTATTCCATTTACTATTTGTGTTATACTCCCAAATAACACTCTTCCGAAGTTGTGATGAAGTATGCTGGCGTGATGTTCAATATAAAAACTGGATGTCTCCCCTCCAGCAGCAAAGAATCCACAGCAAAGCCAAGTTGTTCCGTTTGGTGAAGCTGTCTTTAGTGGAAGAAATGCCTTAGAAGGGATAATTGTAGGACTGATATTGAACAGATCAGTATCGGTAGATATCCCAGGTGAATTTTCTTAAGTGAAGGCATGCAGAAGGGCTTGCCCAAGTCTGTCTTGTTTCTTTGATTTCTGTCTCCCCAACAGCTTGGCCAGTATTTTTCTTTTTTACTCTTAAAAAATATTTCAGCAGAATTTGCAACTATCTTACATGCTACGTAATTTGTACAGACAGCATTGGTCCCTCCCAACCAAAATATTAGCAGGATCCTCTGCTGAACTTTGTTGTAACCTAAACAAAGCCAAAGCAGAATGTGATGTTTCTGAGGAAATGTGTAATCACTGGTATCATTTTTCCTCATCTGTTCTGTAAAAGAGCTCCTATTTCCCTGGGCAAAATAGCCTGCCCAGTACTTTAACAGGTTCCAGCTTTACCTTGGGATTAGTTAGATTCCCCTCCTAGGTAAAATAAGGAAACCAGAGGTGGAGAGCCATTATGATGCTTACACATGGTTCTCCATCCAGATTAACCAGGTCAGGGCCAACAAACACCGGGTTGCGTTACTGTCCTTACACAAAGAAGGGTATGTAAGAAAGTCTTGAAAGTTTGTAGTTGCTATAGAAAATAAAACAGTTGCCCTTGAAGGGCATTAGGATTCCTTAATGCAAAAAACAATTTCCAACTCTTCTGCTAAACGCTAACTACTGATAAATCTCATACGGTTTTATGCTGAAATTCCAAGCACCTCTGTGAGCTCAGACATGGAATTCAGATAATGTACCAAATCTAAAATGCAAAAAATTCCTCACGTTTCTTACCCCTTCCTTATCCACCTGAAACTTTTGGGAAATATTTTGCCAGAAAGCTCAGGAATTTGTTCCAGGTTTGCTTCTTTATTGTTTTGTCAGTGGAGGAAAATAAAGGTTCTGAGACTTCATGCAAAAGACTGGCCTTGACCCTATGCCTTTGCAACACAACAATACCCAGGTCTTCCACACTTCTGCTCATTCGTTGGCAATTCCAACTATTTCGGTAGGAGCAGAAACCACCTGTCAGCTAGGCAGCTAAGCTGATCCTTTTGTGAGATAACTCTCTCTCCAGGTAAAACTTCTGGAAACAGCTAAATGACTTAGGCGATTTTGGAGTCTACTCCAGGAAACTTAGGTATACAAGTCACAAAACCAACCTCTTACTCTCTGCAATATCTACAAGACATTAACCCGGTAAGGGAAGAAAACCATATGATAAACCCAAAATTGTTTTTCTGTCAAAGCAAAAATTTGAGGTAGTGCTTTGATGTAAAGTGAAGTGGTTTTAGACATCCACCAGGATCTAAACACCTCATAGGAAAGCCAGCTAAAACTTGCCTAAGCCTTTAACAGCTTCTGTGTAGTCAATGGGAAGTCAAGCAGCACACAGCAATAAATGATGCACTGTAAACATGTGGAGAGGGGCTTTGATGAAATAAACCTGCCATGTCAGCCAAGCGCTCATGTTACTGCAGAGAATCATATCCTGCTTTGCGTCTTATTTCAGTGCCCTTTTTCCTGTGTGGTGCAGTCATACGTTGGGTGTTATTCATTGATTTGAATGAGCAAAAGCCAGGATTAGTGGATCCAGATCAAGCAACAAAGAGTGCCACATCAGAAAAAAGTTTATACATAACTAAATACCGCTCAGGACTTTGCCCTGCTGTGCAGATGCCACGCATTGAAATCCTGCTCGCGTCCAAGCTGCACGTTGGAAAGAGCACCGCCCAGGGTGGTCCTGGAGCAACTTTCTAAAAGTTGGACCTTTATCTCAAAGGGTAAGACACTGCAAGGCTGATTTCCAGAGCTATCGAAGTCAATGAGATAACTGAAAATGCATCCAGAAGCACATACATGAACAGCCACGACTAACTCACAGGACTGAAATGGGAATACATTTCATTTGATATTTTCTTCCAGCTCAGAGACAGGAGGACTGTTGGCTTCAACATGCTGAAGAACACGGGCCAGAGCAAAAGTGAGATTATGCTGCAAAGCAGTACTCTGGATAGGAGCACAGCTTGTGGCATCCAAGTGGGGATACCTGAGGGATGAAAGAAGAAATCACTTTTTAAAGCAATACCAGGTTCAGGTCAGGAAAACAGCATCACCAAAATGCTTTCTGTTAAAGTACACTGCTGAAGCCAACACTGGAAAGGACAAGCAGAAAAAGCACTGAGCAGAAAGAAAAAGAATAGCTCCTTTTTTGATTTTTTTATTGTTCTCGTACCTTGCTACAAACCTTTTGGCCATTTTTTCTGCATTGGTATAGGTTTAGAAATAAAAAGGTTGATTAACAAGAAATATTTAGAGTCATGTTTCTGTCTAGCCCAATACACTTCACTCGGTACAACTAACTTTCCCTAACGTATAGGGAAAAATGAAAGTTAAAAAATTGGCCAGGAGGGGGCCAGAGGAAATTACATATTTTCAGTCACAAACTTAGGATAGAAATGAATGGTGGAATATAAATATGAATACGAAAGAAATAAAACTAAAAAAGGTTCAACACAATTAAATAAAATCAAATTTGTTAGTTTGGAGTTTTTAATAGATTGCGTATCTACCTAATCACGAAAGGATGATATTGAAGTAATTTTAAAGGCCACTAAGTAAAGGCATAAATTATATAAATCCATTTAATAGAGAAACAGTTTCTAGGGAAAGTAAAATGCTATGATAAAGAAGAGAAAAATTTCAATAAGAAAGCCTTCACATTTGGGGGCTGTTAGAACAAGCAGCCCTACTCCATCACCTCCCCCACAAACATTCTGCATTGCAAACAAACATGGAAGTTTCCATCCCAAAGGAGTTACATATTTGAAGAAAGATGAAGCATGAGAAAATGGAAGATAATAGTGAAAATCCAAATATAACCTTCCCTGAACTGCAGCCATTTGGCAAACTACAATTATGTAGAGTGATTCTTGAGATAACAAGAAAGCTAGTAATAGAATCTGAACACCAGGTTCTCAATTTTAAAGAAGTACAGTTTTTATAGTTAAAAATACTTTCCAGGCAGGGCAAAAACAAGTCCTGACTTGATTTATAATTTAGTAACATATTTCAAATGATATTTATTTCTTGCACAACAGATGCATAACCAACATCTCTTCTGGATAGCAATGACGTTTTTGTGACCAGCCCGACAGCATGTTTCACTCATTGGAAATGCACTGAACTACGATCAAAGATGTCACCAGCAGGACTTGCAACTAATGATTTAATGTACATTTTAAAATACTATTTTAGGTTTTGGTGCTTTTCTGATATGTGTATTCTATATCAGCAGGCTGTAATCAAAATAATTTTCTATTTTTTTTTTCTTGCAAGCTACTTGAAATCTTTAGTTTTTTCATTCAAGAGCCAATATTTGTCAAGTCTAGTCCTACATGTGCTCCAAAGAGGTAACTCCGGCATCCTGTCCCCTCTGGACAGAACCCTCCCAGTTGCCCTCAGACAACACGATGCGCAGAGCCCCTTGAAGGCACTCCTGAGTCACTTCAAGACTGGAAAGATTCAGCAGGTTTTGGCTTTCAGATATTAGCTAGTCCCTCTTTGCGGATGCACAGTAATGCTGAGATGACCAACCCTCCTCTATTCCAACGCAGAGTAAAACCTTTTAGGTTAAACTGGCTTTGCTGGCACCTTAGAGCAAAAGGTCATTTATCAAATGGCCACAGAAAGGAAATAGCTGCCACGTGACAGAGAGTGGGTTCTTCACCTGCCTCTCAACTCTACACGTGTGTTTGCAAAATCAAAGACATTACCAGAAAGTCAGCACTTAACACAAGCCTACGTACTTTGCACTGGAGTGGATTAAATCTAGATGTGGAGACACAGCAAAAGGCGACAACTGCTGCCGGCCACTCTCCAGAGAGCGCCCTGCGCCCAGAAACCCCTGTCTGGGCACCTTCCCAGGGATGTACAATCGCCGCGGGGGACGGCTCCCCAGCCTCCCAGCCCAAATGCTAAGATACAATGTGCAGATATCTAACAAGATGGACAGCAGGTCTGGTACTCAACTCTAGACCAGGGCCTAAATAGCGATGCAAATTCGTCTGGAAAGAATTTTACTTACAAATTTGTTTCAGGTGTAATTATCCACAAGGTTTTTATTGATGCTTTTAAGAATGAGCACTGCCTTATAAATGCATTCCTGACTGTGCCATAAGTAAGATATGCAGAGTGGAAGTTTGCCGTGAAGTAAAGAGTTGAGAATTTGTTGTGAAAGGTAGGAGACACCCTAATTATCAAGGTATTAAAAATAATTCCCCTGCGTTATTCGAGGCAGGAGCCACAGTCCACTTTTTGCCTAAGCCGCAGGCAGTGAGATCCATCGGTGGGAGCAGCCAGCCAGTGTGCCAGAACCCTGTTGGTGACACAGCAGTCACATTGAATGGGGCACTGGGTAAATACACAAGCAAATTCCTAGTTTCCCTTCAAAGCACCCAATTCCAAATAATCTACCAAGAAAAAAAATCTAAAAAGTAAGCCAGCAGCAATAGATATTATCAGCAGATATCATCAGGAAATTCAACACAGCCTGGCTCCAGCTTTGATCTTACCAACTTCTAGGAACTGCAACATTTTTCCACATACGCTATTTCACAAAGACTAAAAAAAAAAACCCCAAACTCTTTAGATTTTATAACATGTAGATTCGTCTCCAAATTGGAGCTCTTAAACAGGAGCTAATGTTTCATCTACTCCTTTCAATAAACAATATGAATTCAGAATACAATACTTTACTGTGTAATGTTGAGGCTATGCATCAATTACATCCCACTTCAGCCTAATTTGACAGTACAGCCTTTGTGCTTGCTCCTGACATTAGTGCAATTTCTAACCCTGATGCCCAGGTGACAATCCAAGCCCAACTCAGCCAGCCTAAACTAGAAATACAGTTTGTAGATCTCAGTTAATCACAAATATTGAATATGGTTTTAAGAAACAAAGACAGAAATATCTACTGTTGGTGATGCTACACATCATATATGTCTACATCAGGAAATGTATATAGCCACTAATCACTAGTAATTAGTCATCTCTTGTTGAAGATATCATTTCAGTGGAGTTTCTGCATTACGATTGTGGAATTGTTGAGGCTGCCTGTCAGCTCTGGAGATCATCCAGCCCAAACCCTTTGCTTGAGCAGGTTGCTCAGGGATGTGTCCAGCCAGGCTTTGATTATCTCCAAGAATGGGACCCCATGACCCCTCTGGGCAACCTGTTCCAGTGTCTGACCACCCTCACTGCAAATCTCCTGCATTTCAACTTATGCCCATCACCCCTCATCCTCTCACCGGGCACCGAGAAGAGCCTGGCTCCATCTTTTCTTCCTGTGTCCCCTCGGGTGTCTACACACACTGCTAAGATCCCCCTGAGCCCTCTCTTCTCAAGATTTAGAAACTGAAAACTGAATTGACCTGTTTATTTAGTAACGATGACTTTATAAATGCATATAGATGGACCTCAGATCTTGTCCATGGCTACCTCACTAGCTACCTAAAGCTTTCACTGGCTCTGGAGTGTGAGACAAAGTCTCAAACATGATGATTTCACTAAAGTCTCTCTTCATTGCAGAAATGTGGTAATTTGTGATTAGTACTTCCAGTATGAAGCAATACCCCAGGTCACAGGTATTATTGCTTAGATGACAGTCAATGTAATCAAACATGTAAATCCTCCAAAGACTGTTTTGAAGGTATCTGGACCTTCTCAATAGGGTCAATTTTGTCTCATTAGGAAACAAATTACAAACCAGCATTAGCCAACAGCATAAAAGCCACGCACTGCCAATCGACTTCGAAGGTAATCACATGCGTGCTGCAGGCATGCCGCTTGCCTTTGATTCTCGGAAGATTTACAATGTCCCCAGTTATTTAAGCTCAACACTAGTGCTTAAAATGCATGAGTAAAATCCTGAAATAATGAAATAAAACATTTTTGATGGGATTATTTTCCTTGCCTTCTGATTTATGATCCATAGGGCTTACAATATTTAGGCAATCTTGCATGTATTGGGCCTAGAGTTTGTTTTGAAGTAAGAGATGATTCACAGAATTACTCGCCTGCAGAGTCTGGGTCATTAGGCAAACATGAAATATTAGGAGAACAGTCATAAATTACTAATGTTAACCATACTGCCACCCTACATATCAGGGCAAGATTGTGTTTTATTCCTCCACACAAGATTCAAGGTTAAACATTATTATATGTCAGGGATTCTCTGGACAGAACCATGAACTGAACTGCAAAGCTGATACTGAAAAATGCACCGTGTTTGAATGGTAACAGCCTATTTCTCGGCTGCAAGCTGACTGCAAGGCTGAGATCAAATTAAAATGGCCAGCATCAGTATCAAAAGCTCAGATAAATTCTGCACTGTGATAACTTTAAAATACCTCCCTTTGACCAAACATACCCAGAACTGTGCAACTTTTACAGATGTATATATAATATATTAAAACAAACCCCAAAATTCATATCCTTAGGAACATTATCCTTGAAAACAGCCCAGGATAATGTTGGTGTGAGATGAGAGCATAAAAAAAATTCATGGATTACATTCTTCACCTTTTTATTATACACAGAATTCTAGTATCTATAATGTTTTAAAGTACTTATATACACTATAGTCTAATATGATTTATTTGGTTATTGCAATAACATTTTAGTGCCATTTTATCTGAGAGTTCATGGAATGTTTTAAAATCCAAGCCTAATGGAAGCAAATCAATCATCACATTTTCAAAGAACAAATTATTTAAGTTTTTGTACTACACGGAGCTAATCACTGCACAGAGATATCCTATTGTTTTGACTGATGTCATTCATTTTTCTTTAGGCTGACCTGATTGATAGTCTAAGTGCTGAAGTTAACCAGACAAATGGATATGTACTTCTGGGGTATTTCCAGTCCAGCTGCCTTTTTAGCACTAAAAACTTCATACGCCTGATAGCAACATGCAGCTGCTCCTGCTCATACAACTGAAATTAAAGTCTGGAACTGAAAGTGACAGCCTACACTTTTTCCTCTTACATTAAGGATTTTGTCCGTGATGCCTCCAAGCAATCACCGGTTATAAATGAGCTGTATTAAATCCACGTCTATATTTGAGTATGCGGTGGCCTGGTTTCCAAGTTCCCACTTTCACATCTTAAACCACTTATTAATAGCACTGCTGAGACACCCAAGTATTATTGCGTCCATTTTTTCCTCTCCTCTCTGAACTGGAATCCAATGCTGTGTCATATTAAGGCTATTGCTTTTGATAACCAGAAAAGTCCTCCACGTGCCAAAAACTAGCTAGACTTCATCAGGGGAGCTGACTAACTGAAATCTGCGGGACGATTACCTGATTAAGTCAAGCAAAATTTGGCTTATCGCGTGCAAAATCTTCGGTAATAAGAATGCGAGCTTCCCCGAAGTCTGTGAAATCTAACACAAGCCAGTTCCAGCCCAAAGTACTGACTAGATTCTTTTACTATAATGTATTACATTACCGCTTTATTGGCTGACATGTACTATAAAAAAGTTTGAGGAAAGGTTCGTATGAGGAATTAAAGGAAAAGCTTGCATATCCATGATTTTTCATTTATGCAGTCACTGGACCAAATATATCCCTGGTTCCAAGCAGTCACATTCAAAGCCATTAAAGCACAGATATATTTGGCCTTTATGCTGTGACAGAAAACATAAGCAAGTTATACACGTTTTGATTGCTTAATCTAAATTTACATTTTGAAGTCTCTCCCGGCATTCACTGTGAAGAAAGTATCAGCATTGTTCTTTTTTCTTGCGAATGGGAAAAGTTTTCAGACTCTGGAAACACCCGAGCAACTTTGTCATTATTTGACATGGACTTTTCTATTGCAAACACAAGCTGCACAGAACTGCCCTTGGGCTGCAAATAAGACGGTGGTTTGTCACCTAACAAAACGCGAGCATCTCTTTGTGAGGTTGCACTTTTACACAAACAAGGGAACTACCAGAAATATAAGTGTTTCGTGCAGACTGACTATTTGAGCAAGTGTGCGAAAACACACATCCATGTATATGTATGTATAGGATGACAAATAAAACATTAAATAACATTTTTCGTATCTCGTAGAATCATTCCCACTCGCTCCTCAGCAGTGGGGAAAGCACCGACTCTTGCAGAGCAGTTTCTAACGAAAACAGCGTACCCAATGGTTTACACGTAATGAGAGGCACAAACTGTATTTAGCAGGAGCTCTGCCTCACGCCCGTGAAGCAGCTCTCACGCCGTGTTTCTAACGGCTGGATTTTACTTTCAGAGTGTATATTTTTGCTATACAACCAGTAAGTTCAAATATTCTCTTTCTGTACTGGCATCTCTTTCTGAGCATTGCTGGCAAAGCTACCGCTCAGAGATCTGAAGGCTTTAGCTCACGATTACATCAAGCGTAAGCACGCAACACATTCAATCTCCTAATGCCTGTAAGAAGCGTGTTTACTGTATAGGAATCGCCAATGCCATATAATATGGCTTTTGTAAATGGAATTTTAACTGTGTGCCACCTGACAGAAGTACTCATATATGGTTTGAACACTAATTATGTTATTCTTGTAAAAAAATCTGCCCTGTCAGCTGCGACTTAAAGGTCACTGCTGCTGTACAAGAAAAATAACAGTACAGCAAAAGGCAAGTACAAAGAGTTACAGGAAACAATTGCAGATATTAGTCCCAGTAAAAGTAGCACAGCTATAATAAAAAATGATGCATCATTTAATTTTACCAAAATCAACAATGAAAAAAAAAACAACAACCCTGCCATAAATCTGCCTGCCATGAGTTAAATGAAATTTTACTAGAAACTACCTCCACTGGAAGAAAGCAGTTCCAATTTCTGCAATGCCTTCTGAGAGGCCAGGCAAATGGCTCACCAACCACAGAGACATCACGAAAGCAACATGGAGAGGTTATCCTCAGATTGTGCTTGCTGAAAGACCAAGTATATTTGTGAGAGTAAAATCCTGCTCCTTTTAAAAGCAATCAGATGTTTTGCTGCAAAGCCCGGGGTCTGATGTCACAAGAGCTAAAGAGAAAATAAATAGAAACTAAATGTTTTCACAATCATTCTTGTAACCAAAAATGTCATGCTGTAGTTTTACTAACTTGCGTTTTGCTAACGCTGAATTATTAGAACACAAATATTTCCAAGTGGCAGATAGCTCTCAACATGAAAAATGAATTCAGTCCCAAACTGGGGCTGATTCCGTGAATGTTCACTTGGTACCTGACATACGATGGCTGCAGACACTGCACTGTCACATCATTATTTGGCAAGCTGGAAAATACTCGACTAAGATTCACATTTAATCCAGAATTTCATATAAAAGCACCTGTTCTCATTTAAGAAAAAAAAAAACAAACTTAAAGAAAACCTAAATAACAAAAAACCCAAACCAAAATCAAAAACCTCGCACTGGGATCTTTTACAATTTTCTAGATATTTAAGAATCACATTATGGGAAGCAAAATCACTTTGGTCAAGTATATAGCACCTGGGTCCACAGGGTTTTCTATGATGAGCTGAGTGAAAATGGAATGTTTCCTGCTACGTAACCATACCACTCCCTTCAAGCTTTATCCTTTTTTTTATATTCTCATTCTGAGATATCTCTAGACTTTGTAAAAGTGGCAACATCCCTACAAAAGTGACTTCTCTGAGGTCCTTCTGAACAAGCGAGAGTGAGAATCAGGCATATTTCTTTCCCAGACGGATGCCTCACAGGGGAGCGTTCTGTCATCCACCTTCGTACAAGCGAGGTTTTGTATTCTGCCACCCTTCGCCTCGCAGAACACAAATTCTGTTATTCCACCCTGGCCTGAGAACCTCGATGAAGCCAGCAGAGTCAAAATACAGACAGAAGTCAGACCATACAGTTTATTTCCTGTATTGTTCTTGAAGATCCTAAACTAGGACAGCGTCACATTCAGCGGAGCTATATACATTAACATATCAGTATAGCTGGCTGCGGCATTTCCCAAGGAACCAGACAGATTAGACAGAAATGTTGATTAAGGAAGATCAAAATGATTAGGTTTGAAGTGCCCAGTGAGCATTTACTTGATAAAGTGCAGTGAGCAGTTATATTCTGGAATTTCATCGCAAAAATATCACGTCGAAAGTCAACTGACTGGAATTTTAAACAGCAGCTGTATAAAATGTGACAGACTTCGGCCTAGTCCAGGGAATGAGCCTTTTAAAAACCATCAAACCAGGAACCTCCAAAACACAGAATACAGAAACTCTCAATTCATCAAACAGTTAGGGACTCTGTTTGTAGTCAGGAAAAATTTAAAGTCAGACCAAAGTTATTCCAGGGGAAACTGGACTTTGGACGAGACAGTCGCGGTCTGGCAGGACAGAGTGGGGCTGGGCTCCTCCCTTCACCCTACCCGGTCCTGGGCGCAGGTCCCCGTTTCGTCACCCTCATCCTGCCCACACCACTTATTTGTGACGATGACATTCTGCCACAGGAAGAAATTGCTTTTGATGGGTTTTACTTCTCCCTACGAGTCTGTTTTAGAAATGGCTTAAGGTGCACAGACAGCTGTGTGGGAATGTCTAATTGTACAAGCACTCGGGTTTGTCTCTAATCAGAAAAATCGCGATCATATAACATTAACAAGAACTAAACCGGACCACTTAATTTCACACCACCAGGTGAGACTGCGATACCCCTAAAAACTCAGAAATCCCACGGTGACTAAGGGTTGAGCTTTCAAAGTAATTTTCTATTTCACATTCAAAGAAAAACTGTTAAGGTTTTTTCCAAGACTTGGCAACAGGGGAAAAAAACAAGACGACCTTTTTAATAAATGAATTACTCTAAACCTTTAACCCTCTAATTTTAACTTCAGTCATACACTATGCCTCTTTCAGTTCCACTGAGAGAGGTTCACATGACCTGCTTGCACCGGCATTGTCCTTTTAGGTTTGTTCCTTTGTTGTCATCTCTGTAAAACGTACGACTGTCAGCCATGTGCACCAGGATTTTTGCAAACTTATATATTTCCATATAACTAAGTCCCACTCCTTTGAATATACATAATAATAAAAATTATTTATTTTAGAATCCTTGAAGCAAATTACAAGAATAAAACTGAACTTTAACAAAGCCACAGACACTGAAACAAGAAAGGACCGTTACAATGACCTATCTTGACTTCCTCCTTACTTCTTTTGGAGAACTCACGTATATAGAACTTACTTATATAGAACTTACTTCTCATGGAGAACTTCAACTAACACTTTCATTGCCTGAGCACAACTTTTGTTCATCTATTGCACATCTTTCAGAAATACACACAGTCTTCATGCAAGGATTTCAAATGAAGAGATCACTATATACGCAGGCAATGGATACTTCCAGTAGTCGCTCTGGAGAAACCCCCGTCTTTGACAAAGGGAAAGAGTCGAGCCCCCTACTAAACAAGATACACAATTCTCCTTTCCCTAGGACAACTTCCTCAGCAGCTTTTTCTCAGCCTACTCTCTTTTCTCTTTCCGACTTGTGTTTTATTTTTCATGATGCCTAGGTTATTCTGGTTCCTGTTATAACTTCTCTGAATAAAAAATATCACGTCACGGTTTATAAATAGATGAGGCAAAAGGGAAAGCTGGGAAATATGGAATACAAATACACAATGATGGCAACTTTATGTTAACAGTAACTTTTTTTGTCTTTGTTAAAATTTTAGTTGTTGTATTTTTCTTTCCTTTGTTTTCACCTATGATACTAACCAAAACATGTCCCATGCACCAAAAATTGTGATCTTGTCTAATATCACTAGAAATTACCATGTTATGTGTTCAGCTGGGTGATGTGAATTTAGCCGGTACGCATTTGAGACAGAGAGGTTAAGTTTAATGTTGCAATGATCTAAAGCTGCATCACGGACACGTAAACAGAGCATCCACGCTGGATTTGCAAAGACCAAAATGCATTCAGCCCCGTGCCCGCGTGTGAACCTTCCTGCACGTGACCATGCAGACCCGCCTGGGTTGGTCGTGTCAGGCGAGAGGAGCCCAGGTTCACGGTGACGTCCCGGAGCCGCAAAGCAATTCTCGCCGATACATGCAGCAGAGGAATCTAAAACGTAACTTCTCTCTACACTCGCTCATCAGTAAATGTAGTGCCTGAATTATTACTCAGATTAGCTCAGGATCACGTATGTCAGACAAAGCAGATCGACTTTATCAGATCAGCTACGTGCTGTTTACACAGTAGCACTGATGAAGTCTTTGGAGAAGTTTGCAGAGCATTGTGGTGTTTGGCACAACCGAGGGCACCAAAGCCTGCACCTCACAATGCCAACACGGCCCTGTTTTCACACCTAAATAGCTTAAAAGACTTTTGTTAAATAAATGTAGCCAGATCTTCCTTTTATAGCATCTGTACTTTAAACTTTGGTTGGGGTGACAGAACAGGAGAAGTTCGTACCTGTGACACGTAGGAAACGCAGCACCGTAACTGATAGGCCGTCTAACAGGGAACTAATGTAAATCCTTCAGCAAAGGGGGAATATGCTTTGAATGTTTACTCTGAGTGATAAGGCCTCCCGATACATTTTGAACCTGCTCAGCTCTGTAACGAGTCTTGCCAGCAAAGCCTGCGAGCATTAGTGTAATGAGTGGTCAAACAAATCCGGACTGCCATTCCTACTCGCAAGTATAAAATGCATAGCTGGGCAGTGTGCTAAATGGAGTCTTTAACTTTGAGACTAATATTTCCTAATGTTTATTTAAGAGCCCACAGTGATGGGAATTGCTGAGTATAGGTATCGTGTTATTCCTATTAATGGGAATGAAGAATAACACAAAAGTAGTTAAGCAATTGTTGAGCTTACTCCAACAGAATCTAATCCAATTTCCATTTTAGCAAGAAGAAATTGAGTTTTGTAATACTCAAGCAGATATATTGCTTTTTAAAGAACTAAATGCATCTTTCTTTATATTTTAAAATTGCATCAAAAATATAAAATGGAAAGATTTAATTTTCAGTCATTTTCCTTAAAACCTTCTATTAAATATTGCTGTTTAAAACATTTTTTTGTTGTGTTTGGTTTGCGTTTCTTTTATGAAAAACATGTAACTTTACTCAGTTATGGCTGAGAGGAGTATTGTTTAAATAAATGCCTGAAACAAAATCTCTTGAGTCAATGGAAAGACTTGCACTGGCTCCCTGGGCATTTGATCAAACTTTCATTCAGAAAACATTTTTCTCCACCAACATACTTAAGCTGTTAAAATTAAAATGCAATTTAAGCAATTACATAAATAAGAGTGACAAATATTTCTTTTCCTAAGTGCAAGCAGGTGTGGAGCACAACCAAGGTTATTCTCCAAGAGCCGCAATCGTTACATACGTGAGCAGCGCCGAAAGAGCCCCAGACAAAAGCATTACGAACCTTCAACAAGATTAGCCCGGTTTACATCCTGTTGTGCAAACAGATCTACAACATCGTCTGTTCGAACGACGCCAAGTGTTATCACAAGCCGCTGTTAACACAAATACACGTGTTACTTCATGAGCACGACAGCCAGGAATAAGTAACATCTACAGGTTTAAATGGCAAAATTGGGATGCTTCAGTTTGCATAATTGATCAGTTAGGCAAGTAATTACATTTTAAAGAAATCAGAGCTCATCTACCAACTGGTTTACTTTATGGCAGGAAGTTTACTACATACTACTACTATAAAGTAGTAACTTCACTGCAATTACACTTATGTTTTCCACAAAAATCTGATTCAAATATATAAAGAGGTTGCAGGAAAAAAAAAAGTAAGCCTTTCAAATGACAGATGCTTTGACCAGCTTGCCACTCTTATACCTCCAAAACCTAACCCAACCCTTAAGCACTCAGATTTCTGCCTCTGCTGCTAATGCACTGTCCAACTTCAGGCGAGCAGAAAATTATCTCAATTCTTTATAGCACGTACGAAAATAAAAATTTTAAATATGAAACCCTCAGCTACCGCAGTTCAGCAGCTAATATAAAATACCTACTCTTAAAACATACAGAAGTTAGAGAATCCATGGCTTGATGATGACAACCTCTCCGTTACTGATCTCCAACTGTTGGATTTTTCTTCTGTCAGTCTCAAATGCTCAGTATTTACTCACTTTCTCAATACAAAACCTGCAGAATATTGATTACAAAGGTTTTCTTCAGTTAAGCAGAAAGTAAAATCCTCAGCTAGTACAAACAGATGCTGATTTACGGCTAAGAATCAGGTCATAGAGTTTTGTTTTGATGGCAATAAAGTCTATTTTTCTGGTTTGTTTCTAATGGTTTCTGTTTGCAACAACTTCGGTATTTACACTGCCGGTATGTGGTCTCAAATCTCTTTTGTATGTATTTTTTTCTTTGATTTTCTCCTGCTTAGTGATGAAACAAAACTGAATACAGACAAAATTAGTATTGAGTAACATAACTGAAAACTAAATTTGTATTTGCCTCTTACACATTTATCTCCCATTAAAGTTATTACTACTTTTTAAGATCTTTTTAAAAAATACCTTACAATGATCTTCCTTGAGATTCTTCTATACATACACACACTTTCCTATCAGAAATCACTATAATGTGCAGCTCTAAAGTTGCCCAACATTTGCTACTTTCTACCAGTAAGGCTGCATTTTCTCCTACCTTCATCTCACGTTGGTAGCCTACACCAAAATCCTGCTGGAGACACAGAAAACTATTGACAGCAACAGCATCAGCGCTTCTTTCTCAAGAGCCGGCCGGCAAGTTGTGAGGAACGCAATGTAACGATGGAAAGGCACGGCACAAAGGGGATTTCAACCCTGTTAATGCGGTATAAGAAAACAACAAACATTTAAATATTTGCTTGGGGTTTTTTAGAACAGCTTTGGTAACAGCAGAAGGGTAAGACAGTTGTGTGCGGCTCATTTTTTATCAAAGCTGTTTCAGAAATATTGCTGAGCAATCTCTGCAGCAATTATTTTTACTGAGTTTAACAAAAATAGCAATTTAGTGCTTTTTCTTTCCCATATATAACTGTAAAAGTTAATTATACCCATTAGCCCAAATGCAGTTTTGTGGGAAATAGATTGGTATAATGACTTTATAAATGACTGAAGGATTTCATTACTGACCTGTACTGAAGGAAATTATGGAGACTTTTGAAGAAATCTTTCCAGATTCCCATGTAATGGGCAGGCGGTACTCCTCCTGGCTGATCTCCGATGAAAGGCCACCCCCACGGAGCACGGCTATGGCTGCTATTGATTTAACTTCTCTTTATTGGAAGGTATGAGAACTTGGGTACAAAGTAAGCATGATGGAAATTAAACCGTTCTTGGTGATATCAACAGAAGTGCAGGGGAGTTTCACTGAGGTTGGCATAGTTGCTTTGTATTTCCATCAGTGCAAGGAAGCGTGATTTGGCCCATGGTAACACGAAGGATAGCTCCAGGAACAAACTGACTGTCATGACTCTGCGGTTCACAGGGATGGTGCAATCAGTACCAACACCAAGGCACGGCGTCAATGGAGCGACCTGTTGGAGCGAATCCAGAGGAGGCCACGGAGATGATCTGAGGGCTGGAGCACCTCTGCTATGGAGACAGGCTGAGAGAGTTGGGATTGTTCAGCCTGGAGAAGAGAAGGCTCCAGGGAGACCTTAGAGCACCTTCCAGTCCCTGAAGGGGCTCCAGGAAAGCTGGAGAGGGGCTGGTGACAAGGGCAGGGAGTGACAGGACAAGGGGAATGGCCTGAAGCTGAAGGAGGGGAGATGGAGATGAGATCTGAGGAGGAAATTCTTCCCTGTGAGGGTGCTGAGGCCCTGGCACAGGTTGCCCAGAGAAGCTGTGGCTGCCCCTGGCTCCCTGGCAGTGTTCAAGGCCAGGTTGGATGGGGCTTTGGGCAACCTGGGCTGGTGGAGGGTGTCCCTGCCCATGGCAGGGGTGGGACTGGGTGGGCTGTGAGGTGCCTTCCCACCCAAACCAGTCTGGTATTCTATGATTCTTCCAGTAGAAGGAATTTTATCCAAGAATTATGATCCAACTCTTGATAATCTTACTGTACTTGGAAGGAAATCATGCCAACATGCAAAACTGGCACCAATAATTTCTCACTCTTCACTGACTGAGCCACGTGGGTTATCATACTGCAAGTGAAAGCCAACAGCTCTGCTCATACCTTGCTCCCGTCTCTCCCCCAAGTTCTTTTTACCCTGTGAATCTTTAATCAAAACAAAGGAAGAGGAAATGTGAGAGCACATGCACACGATGGCCAATGCAATTAGCAGATCCTTGCAACAGGGTCTCTATTCTCTGCAAAGAAAGTAATCAATAAAACCGCAACGGGGGCAAGTGTCCGGCATGAGTTAGCTGATTTCCACGGTCAGACCCTGCCTGCCGAGACACGAGGGGGGCCGCACGCCACTAGATGGCAATGCATAGTGAAAAAGAAATAATTTTGATTTTACACACCGTGTGTTGGTGAAGCGTTCTTTGTAACAGTACCAAGAGCATTCTTTCTGCGGTGCTCCACATGTTTCTTGAGAAGGAGTTACAAATACTGTTTCATGAGACGGTAAGGATTTATTGTCATTTGGGAACTGAATAAATTACTTAAGTACCCAGGGAGAAGGAGCAGTAAAATACTCACAGCGGAACCTGCTAGCTATTTGGTAGTTTTGGTCTTCATAAGACAGTTTAAAATAAATCATTCTTTGATTTCTGTGCAGTCCTGTTATTATTATTAGAAGCCCTGGTATCATCTGCAAACCACAAGAACAGGTCTTAAGTAGCAGAGCATATGTTTTGCATTTTTCAAAATTCCAAAACTGTGTGATTTTTTTATCACTACACTATGAACAACCGATTCATCTACTCGCAAAGTTTTGCAACAAGTGATATAAAGGAAAGACTAATAAAATGCTTACACTATGTTATACAACTAGCCTTTCAAAGTTTTCTATTTTACAGTTAGAATTAGTACTCAGGTTATTTCTATTTTTGTTTTTATTACCGCTGCAAATTTCCTTGGGATTACAGCTACACATGCAAACACATCAAAAATAACATATTTTAAAGTAAACCCACATTTCCAAAACCATTCAGGGGAATAAAGAAGCATGTCACATTCACTAACTGTTCCCTAAAGGGAATTTTTAGACTAATTTGTATTTGAAATATCGTTTATTACCTATCAGGTTTTTGCAGCTAGTGCCAGGAATCTCTTCCTGAGGGCGTTCTCGAGCAGTGTAAAATACTGCTGCAGGGCACGTGTCTCACTTCAGGCCTCTCCACGGCCTTGAAGCAACAGTGTAAACAACAGCATTTTAAGGTCTTTCTAAATACAACCTTGGGTCTGGGGCAGCACTTTATGATGAACACGTACGTCCATGCGGAGATTAAGACCTGGATCTAAAGCACAGCAAGCTCAACGCAAAGACTTACCGATTTCGATAGCCTTTCAACTGCTATTACACACCGAACCCATCATCAGCTACTCCACTGATTTAGTTAGCTCTTTGTCTCCAGGTGCCTGAAATGAAACCCAGGTATGATATGGTGTGTCGACTGATTTTCTATAGGAGAGTGCAAAATCAAAGCCTCCGGTGGAAGATTTTGAGAGTATTTGGGCCTAAACACTGCACCTATAGCTAAAGTTGTAGACAGAGGCGTAGCAGGGTTTTTCAGAAATGCCTAAATACTTTCGTCACAGAAGTGAAACCATTGACATCTGGTCAAACGCAGTCACTTCCCAGGACACTAGGCACTAACCCGCACCTTTAGACAGTTTGGATTTATTCTCCCACACATCTAAAACTTCTGATGCTTTCAAACCCTAGCAGCATCTTCATTTTAATAGCACCTTCAGTCAGAAAACCTGGGTCCCACCATGAGTTTTCTAATGACAACAGTTTCCGTTCAAAACATTCAATCATTTGCAGAATATTTCTCTCTAAAGAATATCAACAAGAACAACCTATAATCTCCAACTGCCAACCCTTAAAAGACAGCCTTTCCATTTTTATGTTGCTTTACAGTAGAACTTGCTCCCATTTTGGACAAATCTGTATATTTTTATAAAGAGCAAATGGTCAGGAGTAGGCTGCTGTGAGGGGAGTCGTATAGACCTCTCTGGACTTAAAATCTAGCACAATTTTGGAGGAAAAGGGACTCCCAGAGCTAGATGTCCACCTTATCCATACTCTTTTAAAAGAAATGGGAATATTTCTTCTTAATTTTTTTTAGGGGTGTTGGTAAATGGTAATAAAATACTACTTTGTATAAATATTTTGGGATCTGTTTTCTGCAAATTAACACTTTTCTTCACAACGAGCATAAATAAGTGATTTTGTACCAGGGAGTACAGCTCTAGTTACTAAGAATTCTGTACTTTTAAAAAATAATTGGTAGATATTCCAAGTGCTGGCTAGGGATTTGCACAGCACTCATCCCAAGATTAATGGAAAGCACATTGTGAAAACTCCACAAATCACCTGGAAAACGTATCCTAAGCAGCAAGTAAATACCTGCTAAGGGACAGACGCTGCTTGCTTTGACACAGGGAAATCCGTTGGTATTAAGGGCACTGCGAATCCTAAGGAAGGATAATAAAATCTACTTCGTCTTCCCTCAAATGCGAGAACTTTGAGAACTTTTAAAGCAATTTTTCATTCTCTGAATTTGTTCCCAACATATTATTAGAAGTCTGCAGAAACGTTCAGCGCTGGATAAGTCTTCCCAGTGTACTCAAAGTCATACTGGATGCAATGTAAGAAGCGGTTTGGCCTTTTAAGAAAACCATCAGTTCAAAGTATTTTCAGCATAATCCAGGACACTAAATCACTAGTTAAATAGAAACATTTACTGACAGCTCGAGTACAAATGTTTTATTGTGAAGAGCAAGGAATATAATGACCAGAGCTGTAGCCTCTTGGTCTGGCTAAACAAGGCGGTGGCGTTGGTGGGTATATGCGATTAAAATGTCATTGCCAGGCCTAAGCTGGCAAGCTAAAAAGAAAACAGGGAGAGTCCTCACCAGGCCTATTAAAGCTTTAGAAGGGCTTTAATAACTTCTGTCGGAATGGGTCTAACTGAGATAGCCTTATTTACGCTGAAGAGGGCAAAAAGATCCGTCAGAGTCAATAAAGCTTTTTCTGAAGTTTAATAAAATGGAAGACTATTGAAGCTGCTCCCAAATTGACAAGCCATCTCAGAGCTGGCCTGAACAAGCCGGCCTTAAAAAAATTGTGCAACTGCAACAAATTCAAGCTTGCTTTAATCAAGTAGAAACCAGCTTTAATTTTAGTGGTTGTAGCATCCGTAGGAGTGTGAGGGACATGCCCACAGGCATCCAGGGCCCCTCCTGTGGTGCACAGCCCACTCCAGACCTTCTGCTCCGGCAGTGACACCGCTCTCGGTACACAAGTGCCCGGGCTGGGGCTATAATCTACCTACGCACTCTACAGCTGCGCCCTCCGAGCAGATCCAAATCTGAGTTAACTATCCTGTTAACCAAAGCGCAAATATTTTCATTAGCTACTGTTTTAGTCTAAAATAAGAAAACTAATTCTGGGTTTGGTGCTTCTATTTCTCCTCTGCCGTATTCTTTTCATGCTGCAAGCCTCTTTTTGGTCATTATTACTCTTCAGAAGAACCTTCTCGTTAATGTTGAGCCTCTTTTCAATGATTCTTACTAAACTTCAAGCTGACCAGGCAAAAAAACCCCAAACCCCTGTTATTTCCAAAACTTTGCAGAATCGTTTCCCTGCTAGTTGCATGCAATGTAACACCTACCCTTGCTTGCTGAATACTTGAAGACCTTTGTAGCTCAGTGTCACGGAGGACAGGTTTCAGAAGCGTTATGAAATCTACCTTTTTTTCAGCCAAAATTCTGGAGATTACTATGCATGAAATGGCAGTTCAGTGATTTTTTGACAGCCAGTCTCCACCCCTCATACTTAAAGAACAACAACAGTACCGCACTACACTGATATCTCTGGGGGAAAAAAAAAAAAAGTGTGTGTGGGAGGGAAGCCAGTTTATGTGTTCAGAGACTGGGTTTCCAGGCTGCAAAATCTTTGGTGAGAACTGTTTTAGAAATTCGCAGGTCTTCTGAAGAAGACGACAAGTGCATCCTGGTACCCTGATGCTCTGCGTCTGATGCTAGTAGGTTCTTTCCCTGCAAAAAATGCCCAGAACAGTCTCACAGTAGCTCACTCATTCTTCATTAGGCAGAAAAGACACTAAGAGATATGATAGCTTTATAATTATAGTCAAAGACTCATAGTGGAAACAAGGTACCATTCTGGCTCAGCTGATTTATGCAATATTACATTACAAATTCAATAACATAAATTGTAAAGTGCAGGGGTTTTCTGCCAACCATCTACTTTTATTATTTCAGCTATTAGTTTTCTAACTTTCAAAATGATCAGAGTAATACTATCTACATACTTACATGGAAGAATAAGTGGCCACCAATCCCTGTAAAACCCCACTGGTGTTCTTTCACCAACTTTTAATATTATTGGGACGAGAGTGAAATAATGAATGTTGTAGTTGTGCTAGTCAGAAAAGAATGACAGGGACAGAGTTTGTAGAGAGGAAAGTAAACCAACTCAGATGGAAAACAAAATGGATATGCTTTTGTATGCACAGCCCCTTTTGTAATTATTTATTAACAGGGTATTTAGAGGTGCCACTATTACATCTTCAGTATAGTATGTTCTTACATATAGCACACATCACTACGGGATGCTTGCATTGCCTCTTCAATATTGCCACACTAGATTTCACTTTGCTGCCATTCACTAACAATGAGATATGCACTGCTTCAAAATACTTCATTACTCAATTTTTCAGGAACCAGAGTTGAGAAAAAGTGCAGGAGGGCAAGGCATATTTTATTTTATTCACAAGATTATCCGTATGTGCTGTGTGATGAGGGAGTTGCCACGATTGGCTCACCCTTCTGTTGAAAAAAGTAAATTAGTAAGCAAGAAAGTATGCATTGACTTGTCAGCTTTTACATTAAGGCTGCCTCAGGGTAGCCTTCACTTGCGTGCTTTCCTCTATGTCAGAGCTTCTTTTTAATCCACATAGTTTGAGCACTGAAGCATAACCCATTTCTTCCTTAATTGATTCACAGGCTAGAAGTATATTGTTTAAAAGAAAACCTTTAATAGTCCTTTAAGTCTAGGGTTAAATTATATTTGAGTAAATGGAACTTAGGCAAACACGTTAAGCTAGGTACATGTTTCCAGGCTTCACCGAATGAGCCAAGTCACCCCAGTGAAAATGGGCAAAGTTGAAAAGAGAACAGGAAAACCCATCACAAATGCTGTTTTCTCTCCCAGCTGAAGATTTGCTGTTTTATTTTCTATCAACTACAAAATGCGAACAGATATTAATTTCTTTGTCTGAATAAAAGGGCATTAGTAGAAAATGTACTGCAGGATGAGATGTTCTAGATTCTTCAGTATTCTTTGCAAGTGATATAAATGCCAGAGTACCAAAGAATAATGTCTCAATTCCCAGATGGCATGACGGCAGTCATCTCTGCTTAATGCAAGACTTGCACAACTTTTAAGTAGGAATTAAGATTCAGATACATCCCTTAAGGATGTCATTGAAACAACATGCACCAGCACTTTATATTAATTACTTTCATTGAAAGGGTGTTTTTAGACTTTTGACTCGGTTTGGATAGGTCTGATATCTGCCTACACCTATTCCCCAAGAGATATGGAAAACCACCTAGCAAATATCAGAAGTCTTTAGGTCAGATCCGTTGGCAAGAGGATCCGTTCTGAACTACAAGTATGAGGGTGCTTCAGTTTGCAAGGACACATCTACAAGCACTGGTAAGGCCGCGTTTCAGCTCTGCAGACTGAATTGAAAGATAAGCCTTTCTTGGAGTTCATGTGAAGGCAACCAAAATGCGGAAAAAGCAAGCAATGTGAAGGACTTGCTTCCACAACTTTTGATTGCAAAGATGCAAGATTCATTTGCAAAGCCAAAAGCTAGTCAAGTAACGACCAATGTATCTCTACCAACTCGAGATTACAACTCCATTTATTAATTAAAATTATTTGCTCTAAAAAAAAAATAGATATGACAGTTCTGAAGGAAAACAAACCTCTCCAGCAATCACAGCTGGATCCCAGTTGCTGTCCGTGGCGATCAACTTCACCCAGCCATTCTTCCACCTGCCCCCGTGGACTTCTTCCCACCTCCCTCTGCTCTACCACGTCATTCACGTTCTCAATCAGCTGCAGGTGGCAAGGGTAACTTTTACTTAGTCTTCTTTCAGCACTTTTCTTTGGACCTTTTTTCCACCCTGGAAACTTGCACATGCTTTAGTCTAGACATGAATACGCTGTCTGTTTTTGCTCCTCAGACAGCATCTTTTCACAGTAACTTCACACATTATAGCTGAAAGTGGAACCTCGATATTTACCATTGGGGAAATGGAGGAAAAACCACCACCACTTTGGCCATCCCAAGTCTCTGCTTCCCTGGGTACCCTTTACCCAAATTCTGGTAGTGAACAGGGGCCACAGAGACAGCGGCATTTGCCACCGATGAACGCCACTGCAGAGGAGAAGGCATTGTATTGCTGCCGAGCAATTTCCTCAGCAGCCCCAGGGAGGAACTGCTAGCAATCCCTCCCCGACACCAGAAACGAAGGAGGCTGGAATGCTTTCTCTGAGGGACAACAGTGTCCTGCTGGGACCTGCAGTAGCACAGTCAAAATCCGGAGTCTGAGGCGAACCGGGAGCCCAGAGGTGGAAGGGTGCCTGGGTGCCACCTTTGCACCCTACCCACCATCCACCTTGGTACCGAGACTGCTGAAAGACATGGTTAGCTTCTTCCTACCCTTCTCCTCGGTGTCCTGTAATTCCCACTGAAACACAACAGCTGTCAACCAAGTGTACCTGAAAGAAATTAAAAACAATTACCAAAGATGCTCAATTTTTTTCATCAGGCTGATTTCTAGGATTTCAGGGTAAGTACATTCCACCCCAAATGTACCGTCTCTGAAAAGCTGCTGAATTCCTCCTTCAAGCCTCGCTCTGTTCATCGCTCAGTACCCAGCTTGTGCCTCAAGCCCAGGCCACATTACTACTCACGGTTCATGAGCGCTAATGCAGATTTTGTTTGAAAAGCCACACGTTAGCAAACCACAGTTATTTGCAAGCCTGGCCCAGGGCTAGTGTCAGACATCAACACATAAGCAGCACAGATATTTTATTTAATTAAGTCATGCCATCTGGGCCAACAATGAAGGCACTCATACTTTGCCTTTGCTTTCAGACTGCGTAGTGCTCTGATCCCCCCAAAATTGTTCTAAAAGCCAAATCTCCGTGGAGTTTAAAGAACACTTTCAGCTGCTACTTGCATTAGGCTGAATTTCTGCTGCAACATACTCGGGATTTTTCCTATCCTAATAAAGTGAGTGACCAGAGTCAGATTTATGTGCCTTAGTTTCGTCTGAATGCTGCATCTACCAAG
Organism: Grus americana; assembly: GCF_028858705.1. Taxonomy (NCBI): domain Eukaryota; kingdom Metazoa; phylum Chordata; class Aves; order Gruiformes; family Gruidae; genus Grus; species Grus americana. The sequence continues at coordinate 23,569,447 of NC_072862.1, read as the reverse complement.
CAGGAAGTTACTAATGAGCAACTAAAAGAACTGTGCTATATATAGTATGTGTGCATACTACCACGTAGCCACCAACTTCATTCCGCCCAAGGTTTTTGCTATGAAAAACAAAGGTAGCACCAAACAGCCGGGCGTTAGACAAGGAGAGCTCCTACCCGTGCTCCGTAGGCTTTCCAGACCTGCAGCATCACGATTCCTCCCTGTAGACCCTCCCTACAAAGACGATTCTTTCTACCAAATCCAAGGTTTTCTAACACACCCACAATGAACAGAAACCAAACTAAAATATTTTGTGACAAATATGAGCTCAGGTCTTCAGAAAGGAGAAATGCTTAAATGCTCTAAGTTTCCTGACCTTGTTTTGAGGCTCAGAGAAATACATACACGTATAACCCAGCGCCAGCTTTGTGCCACGGTCCTAACCTCATCCCCAAACACAGTGTGCACCTCGATCACGTGTTAAATAGCTTTGAGCAGACCGAGCAGTTTAACTCTAAAAAGTTATAGATACCTACAGGGTTTGAGAACACTCATCACGCCAAACAGAATTAAAACCCAAACGACACAAAATCCTGGTGCATGGGCACTTACAGACTGTTCAAGTTATTCACAATCGTCCTTTACTCGGACTGCGGCATTTCCACCTTGGTTATGGGGAATTTACTGGCCCTTCTCGGTGACGGGAGGTGTGGGTAACACCGACCACCACGCTTACCCAACGTCATGACATCCGATTACCGTGTGACTCACAAGTGTTTAAAATTCATTACACTATTTCAGTAACTTTACTGAAATATTTTAGTAAAGTTTAATAACTTCAGCTGAAACACGGAGTTGAGTCAGACATGTAATTAAGTCACTGTGCATTCCCTCAAAATGTGTTGCCCTTACTCTCTATTTGATAGAGAGAGGATTTTATTGTGCGAATCAAGATAAATAGGAACCGAAGTGTTTTGCTGAACTGAGGCCTAAGCCCATTGAAATGTAATTTTTGCTTGCTGTATTAAACATTATAAGGTATTACTTAGGATATGTATAATATTCAGCTTTTAAAAGTTCTAGAAAGACATGTTCACCAAATTTTTGTGAGGTAAGAAAGTAGGGAACACAAGCTAAGATCTAAGTACCATTACGTCACTTTCTAATTTCTGGATCTGCGGGAAGTTACCCACGTCTTTGCACTTCCTAGTTACAATTTACATCTGACTAAATTAAACAATTCATTTTAACACACATATATTTTTTAGCCCCAAAAAATAATCCCATCTCCATGTTATTAAAAACAAAAAACAACCCGTATATCCTGGGAAATAGCATCACAGAGCATTTTCAAGGGAAAGGGTATTTTTACATTCCTATTTTCCAAGTTTCTGTATTTAGCAATGCTGGGCAGAAAGTCAAACATTTCCTTTTTACTGCAGCAGATGCGAACTGCTGAAACTTCTCACGCTCTTGCTACCATCTTACATTAAGAGAGCAAGACTAAGCACTCCTAAGCACTGCTGAAATATCTACGTTCTAGATGTGAACAACAGATGGACACTTCACTTAAGGACTTCATAGTACCATCAGCACCGAGCAGTCAAGGTTCAAGGACACCGGCAAATTAATTTCGTTAGCACCGAGCATACTCTGGGCTACCACGGTCTGCCTTTTATTCTTTGATGATGGCACTTCCTATGCACAAACAGTTTTAATGGATCCAAACGAAGTCTAACAGAGGTCACTATGAAGGATTTCACTAATGTACTCGATGGTCGTCGTCTTTGCTTCCAAAAATACAATCACGCTGTTTTAACATAGCTGGTTTATGTAGTAATGAACTTAGGAATATCAAGCAGTAATGAAGATACTGTACAGAACAGCAAAACATTCTGGGGAAATTAAAGTATTGGAAGGCGTTTTAGCGTGTCAGTTGATAAATCAAACAGAAAGGCCAGCATTGTGATTAGCAATCGGTTGGAAAAAAAGGAATAGAATCACTTAAGGCAAAGCATTCAGAAAGTGTTCAAAATAAGGCATTTCAAGAACCGCTAATATTGCTCTAAATATTTCAGAAAATATTTAAGAGGATATGAATATTCTTACAAAGTGTAAAATTCACATAGGTTTGTTAAGGACTGAAAAATCGACTTCCAACTTATCTACTCAAATTTAACCTAAAACTATTAGACCAGTGAGTTCTATGTGTAAGTTAAGTACATTTTTTTTTAAAAAAAAAAGAAAATTTGGACTGCTAAGTAAGCACAGGCTTGGGGAAAAAAATGAAGTTGGGAGTATTAGGAAATAGCATATTTGGGTAAATAGGAACTGTCCATATTTACACATGGCATGACTGGGAATGAAACCAAAGCAGTCCTCCTCTAGCATATATCACAAAGAACTCATATATATGATATATAAAGCCACTATTGCAAAAGTCATTTATTGGATGTGCGAGGCGATTCACAGTTCTAGCTCCCAAGTTGGAGAAACTTCTAAAAGACTGAATACAAAGAACAAGTCTCAGCGGAGTTCAATTTTCCCATTTTAAAAAGAATTCTGAAGACCTTAAATGTACCTCGAAGGTACCGCCTGTCCCTGCTTGCCTGTCCCAAATAGCTCACTGGCGCAGGAAGCAGTCCTTTTTTTGCCACGGCATCATGGACTCAGAAGCTGGTCAGCTGGAAGACTCCGTTAGAGACACAGAACATAAAGCAAAGAGCAACGGCCAGAAACCAGAAGGAAATTTTCAGCAACAATGTAGGAAAACATTTTGAGAAAGGACAACAGACAGGGAAAGGGCTATTATGCTAGCAACACATGAGTGTCATTAGTGACACTGAAAGACATCAGTAAAAAAATCCTGCTGAGATACAAGGGGGAATACTGGGGCAATGTACATCTTTGCTAGAGCTTCCACAATCATGCTTTAGAAAGTATAACTACCTTACAAGGCATACAGACCATTTATTTTTTTGAGGTGCAGGGTGCAAAGATTGCCAGAATTTTATTCAATTTATAAACTGAAATAATTGACACGAGAATGGCAATTTCTTCAAGGCATCCAAATTCAGTTGAGTTACATAAGTCATCCAAAAAAGAGTATGCATAAGCATGTAGAAACCGAAAAGTTAAAGCATGCTGAGCTGAAAAACAGACTGGACATGGGCAGAAAGATGAAGTCACCTGGTAAGAATATGGGAATCCTTCCTTTGTCCTAATGCAGCAAAAGGATGTAAGCCTAGCCTGAAGTCCGTCCTATTTGAATTAAGCGTGTTCTAAACCACAGCGAGATTTCAAAACGTGCTTTAAAGATTGGGATTAACACGTTTTCCAGTGTAAAGCAATAGCTTCACGGTGACAAAGGTTCAGTCTTTCTGCCTGCCTTAGACTGTTTTTGGCACTTCGACGGCTTTCTTTGGACTATGGCGTGGTATCTACACACATTCTGAGCCTTCCCTCATTCCCAGGTTTTATCCATTTCAGTAGGAGGATGCACGCAGGGTAAAACTTCACATGTGAGCTTGGAGCATTAAACCAGTCCACAATTAACAAGACCTCGACCAAACATGAAAAAGGATAATTTTCTTGCTGCTTAAAAGGTCTTGATAAGGATGCCTCAATTCTACAGCCCTTGTCAAAACAGCTCATGCCAAAATTTGTAGTTCCTACGCTTACTGCTCTAAGGACAATTTCTAGGCTTTATCCTTCTGAAACAGATAAACAACGAAAAGGAAGGGAACTCTAGGAAGAAAAAGTTACTGCAATTATGCCTCTTTATGCAAAAAAACAGGCACAAAAGTTTGTAGATGCAAGTCAAGCTGAAAGCTCAATGTCAATTCTTCACCCTCTAGCTCCAATATTAAAACATGTCACTTCATAAAACTTCAAGACTCTGATAATTGACTCATAGCAACTGAAGATCAACTTATTTTCTTCCTTTTTGGCCTATAAATTCTCCAGTGCTTAACATTTGCTACAATGAGGGGTATCTCTTTTAAATAAGCTTTTATGAAGAAAATAAAACGACCTTGTTGTAAATATAAATGTGGTTTTCGTATTTTTCTTGATTGTGAAGTGGTATCAGCTCTTGGTTGAATTTGTAAGCTAAACACTCTTCAATTTCAGAAAGTTATTTAAAGTCACTGAGCACATGCGTACACAGACATTAAACCTCTACACATGTCCCTGTGTGTATTTATATGCTATATCCAAACTACCTAAGTACCTAGGTATGCATGTACACAGATATTTTAGGTACCTATCACCACCGCGCCTCGTCACTCCCTTGAAAACACGACCAAACTCCTACTGACGTGAACCGATCCAGATTTCAGCCCAGCGACTTTTAGGTTGGGGCTTCCAAGCAGGTGTCCGGACGGCAGAAAGGCCCTGTGCCGTTATACGGGCCAAAACCAGGACGCAGGGTCAAAACATGCCAAAGGTTAAGAATCACAGTTTAATGCTATTTAATTCCAGCAAAATTATGTCAGCCTGCCTTTAAAATAAGACTTTTCTTAAATTTTCCTCCTGCTGTTTCACCTGATTGGATTAATCTATTTTCCACTCAATGGTATGAAATAGCTGTGTGACAAAGTGAAAAAGAAATCCCAAACAGAATATAAAATTAAGTATAAATTATTTGAAAGTATGTTACTGCAAAGGATAAAAACACATAATTCTATCAACGAAAAGAGTTGACTGTCAAAAATTCAACACACAAAGTACATATGAAATATACAATCTGGTTTTTTTCATGTTTGAAAAATTACATTAATCCTTTTAGTGAATTTTTTTAACGTGTGGAGTACATTAGTCTGGATTAACGGATGGTGTTTATCATACTTTGTATTGTGGTTTCAGGAAATAGTCTGGCAATGCTAGGTTTCTACAAATGGATTTAAAATTAATCAACATCTATTTATGAGAAAGTTTAAACCATTATTAATACACTGTAAATACAGATCTCCTTAGAGCTGACCCCAAGTGTCTACCATCTGCTCAACTGTTGTAATCACATTTTTAAAGAGCATGGTCATACATAATGATTCTTCTCAGGAAAGAGCATCCTTAAGTACATCAGCAAAATTTTAAATTCCACTTGTGTAATGCAATAATTTCCTACTGCCCTTTGCTAAGGAAAAAAGCATATGGTGGTGACTAAAAGCCAATCAAGCAATCCTTGATTTGTTTTCAGTGCTGCATGGGTGATGAAGGACTTTTTATTTATTTTTAGAAAAACCAACCAAAAAACTATCGCTCTCATAACTTTTTTTTTTTTTTAAATTAAATGTAAGCAGTCTGGGTGTTAATATAGGCATAGATAATAGTAATTCCAAATACAAACGTTGTGGTAACTTCAGATATATTATATGCATGAATTAAAGCACAGTTTTAGCAAAGCCAGCTGAACCAAACAATTTAATTTGTAGTAGTCCACAAAATCCTTCCTAATCCTGCCATCATTCCAAGTTAATAAACAAGGTGCAAGGCATTGGTTTACAGCTAATCTATTGGAAACAGGGACAACACATCCCATACGCGCATTACTTACACACCCAGGACAAGCGATGCTATCCATTTAAGACACTTAACTTCTTTTTGTGGGATAAGTGGGAGAGAGAAGGGGAGGAAGAACGCGCCCCAGGTCGGCCTCGTGTTTCCATGGCCCTTGCCAGCACACAAACCAGCTCAGGGACCACCGCAACACGGCGTTAAAGAGGACTTCACACCCCGCCTGCTCGCCACACCATCCTCTCCAACAGGGAAGCTGTTTCGGGGCTTCTGCGGGAAAGCCGGGCACTGGTTCACGTGAAGCCACCTTCATGCCGTGCCCCTCCTGCGTATGCTTCTCAGCGTTAAATCCCTCTTTAAGCTACTGAAGCAAAGCAGCCCTTACTTGTCAGGGGACAAAGGGAAGACACATCAATCAAATTTTCTAAATCTTAATACGTATTTTGCCCCCTACCATGCATTTTTTTCAGTTAACTCATAGTCAAGGTCAGGCTTTAATGCCTGAACAACGTAAATCACTGACAATAATATCAGTATCGATTCACCGTTTGCTTGTTTAACAAGAACCACCTACAAGGAAGTTTTCTTTTTGTTTTCTGTTTTGACAGTGTTTTCTACAATAGGCTCCTGGTGCACAGACAAGACTACATTAACTTAATTCAATAATTTTAATCATCACTTTTCCTGTGAAATGAGCAGCAAATGCAACCAAGACGTATACCGGCATGCTACTGTAAAGGGTCTGTCTCCTGTTCCCTGGTGGAAATGCATAATTCATTCACAGACCTTTTTTTGTGGCCCACATTGTCAGCAAATGTGAACTTTCCTGGCCAAATGGTATTTCGGTGATTTATCCCAGATGAAATCTTGGGGTTTTGGGAGAACTAACTTTTAACTAACTTTGGCAGAGACTGTTAGAATATCTCTAGTATTGGACTATCATTTTGGAAGTATGTTAAAAAAAAAAAAGCAAGACACAGAGGGACAACTTCTATCTCCCACCCCTGTCTCAGAAACCTTCTATATTTATATATCTGGTGTGGAAAGGATGCTTCATGACTTTAGACCTGGAACTAGGTCGCAGAATCTAACACAGCATCATAAGAGCTCTTTCTGGGCTCCAGCGAAGGTTTTTGGGCTGCCTGCAGCCCTCACAGGCTGTGGGGCTCCATGGAGCTTGGTTGTAATATATTGTTCGTTCTTGATTAAGGAAACCGAGAACGAAGGGTGCACCTCCCCACACATCCCACCCCCCTGCATATTTTCACCATTAATTAGCTCTCCCTTGGAGATTTCTGGAGCATTTTGGTGGCTTTTTTTAAATCTAACGGGTTGTTGAGCTGTCAAGGAATTACCATTCCAGCTAAAGTTTGCAACTTCAAAAAAGAATTTCGTTTTTGTATTTTATTTTTAAAATATTTTTCTTGGAAGTAAATTATGTATAAGGTTTATTCAACACTGTGACCCACATACAGAAGCCACGTTTTGTATGGTATTTCTATTGATATTCAACAATCTTATGGATAAATGGAATGACTACCACTAAATCAATAGAGAAATTATTCCTGATTTAATATGTTAAACTTTCTTCAAATGCTATTGGAACTAAACGTGTCTACAATTCTCCCAATTAAAACAAACAAACAAACAAACAACCACCAAGAGTTTCAATGACTCAAACAATTCGTAATAAGATACGGAGTTTTTCAGCTTTAAGCCAGCAGCCAGGAGATCCAGAAAATCATTCTGCTGGGATGATGCTTTTATAACATGAAATAATATTATTGTCATTGCAGCTCTGCAGAGTTTGCTGAGCTTGCTTCAAATTGGGTTGCCAAACCATGCTGGTGGATATGCCAGGCTTGATTTCACATGTCCAAAGGGACTCCTCCGTTCCCCCCAAATAGTCCACAATTTCCCAGAGGACATGGAGAAGAAATTTTACAAACCATGAAACGGCCTGGTGAGTTTGTCACTGCACGAACAAGTGACTTCAGTAAAAACACCTGTGACTACACAAGTCACCAGTGAAACCTCAAAATCATTGCTTTGAAATTAATTGGATCTCTTGAATGCATGGCAGGACATTTAACAATGCACATTCATTCCAGGCTCTCCGGTCTGCCTCTATTGTAGCTTGTGAAGAAATTGTTAGGCTTATAAAATCGATGCTATCTGCAATGACGGGGCTTGTGTTTCTGTTTTGTAGCTTAGCGGTATTCAGTGGAATTCACCTGGCAGGGAAAACAGATGGGGATGGACATAACTTGAGCAAAGCCCTCTGAAACGCTACCAGCAGGCTGCGATTATGCTATTACTGCAGCTGATGACTCCAGTAATGGCTGGAGCAGCCTTTACTTCCCAGGTTACTTCCAGAACAGTAATCAAGGACTCATTTTCAGCCATGAAGGAAATCCAAATGAATTACTCTTTCACAATGGGCACAAATTTATGTCTGTGGAATCTGATGAATTTCCAAATGAGGGAATTATTAGTTACAGACATTCTCCTGTCTATTAGCATCAAGCCAATGGATGAAGAATATGTTTTAGCAAGACTTTGAAAGCTCCTTTGCAAGTCGTCGTCCTACAAAGAAAGCCATTGGCAGCAATTTGCTTAGCCTTCTTTGTAAATGTAAGAGAAACTTGCCCAGAAGTCAAATCCAGACTATACAGACAAAGTTTTGGTCGCCTAGAAATCTGCCAGGCTGGTACAGTAAAACTCAAGGGAGAAAATGTGCATGACAATGTTGCAAAAATAAGCCAAAGGTATATTGGTGCAGTGTGTGGGTGATGCTGTTGTGCAACACTGCACTGTGTTTCTTATAATTCTATAGTTATTAAAATCAAAATATTGATCCACACCACTATGCAACAGAAATAGACTTTCTGTGTAGTGATGTCAGAGGAGAAAATGCACAATATTTTTCACTTGTCCACTCAAAGGCTAGGTTTGTGATTCTCAGTTGAATTTGGCAATGCCGGGTCTTTGTTTACTCTGTGTTTTGGCAGTGAAATAAAAACGTACGATGTTTCTATGCCATCTGTATCCATACAGCCATATGCTGACTGACAAAATCTGAAAAGGCGTAAGACCCCAGTTGCCTTCCTCTGCATTGCTGCTCTTAGCACCCTACTCAATCACTTGGAGAACATTCCGTTGCAAAGGTGCCAGTTTTGCACAAAAAGAGCCAGACATGCTCTGCAGAGGACAACAAATTCTGTCCACATAAGGGCCCTAGCATCTACTATCAACGTACAGAAAAAATTTTGTTCAATGGACACATTCAGTTAAAACTTGTGGCTATTGCAATTATTTATATTTGTTATTTATTAATATTCATTTAGTATTCACAAATTTAACCGATTACATTAATTTCTGAGTACTTATTGCAATGGATTAATATATTCGCCATTGATTTAACTATATTAAATGCACTATTCCATTTAGTATTAAAAAAATGTAATACAAACACGCTTTTACAGACATACTTATTTACACCCCATGCTTTTCTTGCAGGATCTATTCTTTGTTATTCACAGGTACACAGGTATTCTCAATTTAGCGCAGGTTATAAATTACTTCAAACCGTCCAATGTCTTTTCAAGCTCCTAGGAGGATCACAGTACAATGCTCACTTTTAATAAAACATAAAAGAAATACAGGACCATTGATCAAGGATTAAAATTTGAATCTATTGAAACTTTCAGAGACACCTGCCCTCCTGAACTATTTCTAGAAAAAGATCACCAGCCCTCACCTCAAACTACATATAACATGCTTCAGAATAGCCAAAAACCTCTTGCCAAAGGAATGGACGTAATTTGAGTTTTGTAAGAATAATGACCCTTATGAAAGAAATACGCCAAAGAAATCTAGTTGGGATTGACACCTGTGTTTGCTCACAGGTTCCTATTTGTTCGCAGACCTGTTGCAGACGCCTCCAGCCCGTGGTACGTCTAACTCTCTGTCCAAAAGCAACGAGCAAAACCTGTCAGACCAACGAGGCAAAGCGAAGCTCACCTGCTCCTGCTGCATTGTCTCCGCCGAAGTCACCCTGCGAGCGAGACGTCAACTTTCCAGCCGTCTCTCAGCAGCCCGTTGGCGTTCCTCCCCTTGCACTGACACCACCACGTGCTTTTACCTTTGCAAGGAGCCTGCTCGGAAGCTCTGCTTCTCCTTCGCTTTTGCAGGGCAGCCTTCTACAACAGAATGCACAGGGAAAGAATCCAATGAAAATCCTGGGGATGAGCTGAAGTGCCCAATTTCTTTAATTGTTTTTAGTAGATTAGTTGCTAAACCCGCAGTTACGTTTCCTGTGGGCAAGTATAAAACATGCCGTTCACATGTTCACACTCCCTGATTCTGTTAGTTGTCACTCTCATCATTAAATATATTGGAGATGTCTTTACCTAATGTATAGTTTCTTATCATTTATTATTGTATTTATACATAATTTCGGATATTATTTATGATATAGTTATAGTATTTATTATAATATATATCAGATTTTCTAATAATCTAACAACAATTATCAGCTTACCTAATTATCTTGACACGTGGGAAATATTTAGCCAAGTTTGTTACCTTTATCAAAAAATGAACACTACAAAAATAACGGCTGTGTAAGAGTGGGTTTATTTGGGACCAATTTACAGACACATTTGCAGACCGACACTGGCTAACACAAAATATCCTTTTTAGCAGCGCTGCTGACTGCTGAGCTGGCCAGGAAGAATGCTAGATAGGTTTCAGCTGGATGTGGCCTGATGATGAAGGGGTTTGCTTTTGTTTGTCTACCGAAAAACTTCAAGAGAAATTATTTTCCTTGCCTTTTAGAAAAGTATTATTGATGGTGGCAGATTACTTGATTTCATAAAGCCTATGTGAACTTCTCACAGTCTGCTTTTTAATTAGCAAACTTAAGAAATGAAACAAACCAGTCTTTACTGTATTGTTACTTGCTGTTGCTCAAAATCCGGTTAGACCTAGAAAACATTCTGGAAAACTTTAATCTGAATACATCTTCCTGACAACATTTCTCTTTGCCAGTACTCACCAAACTGCCCACAGGAATTTCTCTTGTTCTTCATCTTCAGAAACTGGGTAGAGAAACCACTTTTCAATGGAAATTTCTGGGCTGTGTATGCTCGCTGGCACTTAGCAGTGACGGAATATTGCAGACCTCAGTGAGTCTTTTTTTTTTGCTAATAACAAATCTTTAAAATCCACAACTTCGAGGAGAAAAAAAAAAATATTTTCATCCATATATTAAGCTTGCTTTGTGTAGTTACGCTCAGACAATTCTCACCACAACCACTTTGCAGTTAGATACCACGATGCACCATGCCAGGAATCCAAAATGCACCACCATAACGAATTTTTCAGTGATACCACAATGCTTTTTAGGATCGATACCACAGGGAATTGCTCATCGCTCTTCAAGAGGGCAGAGATGGATAGCAAGCTTGCCTAGCAGGAGATGGGCGCTGCCTGACAGAACAGAGCATCCTGAAGCACCAAGCGCCATTTTGGAACAGACAGTGCCCACACGGAGAACCGAGGGGACATCCCAAGTACACACCAGGCTGAAGGGTTAATGGCAAGGGCAGACAGCAAACACAGGCTTCACTGATGGGTAAAAGAACTTGAGAGCGTAACTGTGGTTTGAAAAGAGACAGATCTTCTGTCAGGAGCTGTTGTTTTCTGCCAGGTTTGCTTTGATAGCAAAGGAGGGCTCTCCACTCCCACAGCAGGCAGCAACCATCTTCACATGCATCGCTAACCCCAGCTAGGCATGAGATCAGGGCACAGAACAACCTGCACTGGTACCACATTCACAGTTATGTGGCTGTAACTTAACAAAAAAAACCCAACCCCAAAAAAACCCAACCCTGTCAAATTGCAAGCAATGAACAAGTTCTTCCAAGATCATTTTCTTGTCACATCAAGGAAGATGTAGGTCTCATTACCTTTGAGCAATTAAGCTCCCCATGTAAAGACAGCAGTAATTACTTCCTCTCACACCATTTCAAGCAATGGGCATGTCCTAGTGGATAAAAAGGTAATTCCTCTGTGTAATAAATACTGAATCACATAACCCGCGTGTTAAACACAAATTCCTGCAATAGCAAGCATTTCAGAAATTCTCACTCTAGAATGTCGCTATAGATACACCATGTCAGGCAGCAGAGCTCCTGATAACAGCTGCTGAGTTAACATCATATGAACAAAGTAACTGAAATTAAAATGCAGATGCCACCTTTCCCACTGTGATTCACGGACAAACTTCTACTCTCTATCAGGAGAGTGAAAGTGTAAAATTAGGTCCTTAAGAAACCTCTCCTTGACTCAACTTTATTTACCCAGGATTGCATTTAACAGTCACGGAAGACTGAAAATCAACGATGCAGAAAGCACTTGGTCATTTATGTTCTAAAAATCTTCTTAACGGTTTTTGGAAGCCACAGCTGGATATCCAGCAGAAATTAAATGGAAGTTGTACTTTATGACACAACTGTGTAAAGTTAGGAAGGACTGACTTATAAAAAAATAGGCTATAGGACATTTAAAATTTTCTCTAGCCATCACGTTGATTCAGATTTATTTTTCTGAAATACTTTTAAGTGTAATATTCAATATTTCACTATGAAATGCACTGTTTCTTTCTTAAAAGAAGTCATTTATTTATCTATGATTTCTGCATTTATCTGCATGATTTATCATGCACTGCGCAGATGAAAGAATTCCACACCCCTTTCCTGTACCAGATGTACTTGGTTCCAATAATTACGATTTCAGGCTAGTACTTTTTTACATTCGTTTTGCTTTAGGATAAATGAGAACACAGAGTATAGTGGAAAATAGAATTTGGCCTGCCGAATCAAGTACTTATTTACCAAATACAACGCAGAATGTGATAACACATAAGAAGCAGCTTTGTTAGCGCATATCAGGAGCAAGAATTTAACATTTCAACGTGTAACTATTTCTCAAAGTATTGCTTGAAAACAAACTGCACCTACCTGCAGGTTTAAAACGAGAAATGAAACCATTTGGGAAGGAAACCAAATGTATTTATTACAATTTTACATAGGTGTTCACGTAAAAATATTACCTGCAATACATTCTTCTTGTGGGAGACGTGTGATATTTGTATGTTCGTGGCGACACGCTGCCACTGACATTACGTACAGCAGGGGCTGAGGGGGTTAATGTATTCCTTCTTTCCTTCGGGACGCCTGGGTTCAAATTGAGTTCAAGTCACAAGTGAAAATGAGTTTGGTGGTCTCGAAGCAAAACACATTTGTCCATACGCTACAAAACCACCGCGTAATTTGGCACACGCCTGCTCCATTGAATGTTTTTGCTGCGAAGAGCAGAGCTGAGCTCGCTGGAATGCTGCAGGTCAGCTCTGCGGCGTGCCGGCGGGAGGACGTGGGAAAACATTAGCGCTCGCCCTGCTCCTCCAGCAGATCTCGAAGGGGTACCAGGCTCACGCAGCTCATCCGTCGCACTGTGGATCGCTACCCGATTGATTAGCGAGAAAATTAATCACCTTTTACGGCGAAACAGGGAACGCGTTTTGCTTTTTGTAAGATTCTGCTTGCTTTCAGGTGGTTTGGGAAATGTTTTGGCAGCTGAAATGCTCAGGTTTTGCAGAGTATCTTTGAAAAGGAATTCTAAAAATGTATTAAAAATAATCAAAAGGTGAAGCTCTGACTGCAGTGTTTTCGCTTGAGCTTTTTCATTAATTTCAATGAGCTCAGGATTTCATTGGGGTCATTTTATTTTGCCACATTTTCCATGCAGAGTCTTTATTACTCCAAATCGATACAAGATATAACAAGGAAGGAGGAAAGTAGTAATTTTTCATTAAAAAACCCAAGAGACGGCCATAGCGTATGTATTAAAAATAACAATTATTGTAAAGATATTAAGTTATATACCTATTGAAAATACATTTCTTTAAAAATCCCAGTACCCAACTTAAACACTGGCAAAGTGGACAAGATTAAAGAATTTTTCTTCCTTGTCGCACACTAGTTACATCTGAAGTATCAGGTAATATCAGATGCAATTACCAAAAAGTAATTCCTTCTCCTGCAGTTCAGGAATATATTGAAATTCGTCAAAGAAATGATGTAAAGGTTGAACAAAAGGAAAGCACTGAGTTCCTTTGAAATATTTCATTCTTGAAAATTCTGCTCTCGGACACAGAGCATGGAGCAGCCGGGGAGGCATTTGTCTTCCCTGAAGAACAAATACACATCAATTCTCCTGCAGCCTTCGGCGGTACATTTACACTACACGTAAGCAAGCGACCAAAAAGACAAATTTCCAAAGGCCTTCTCTACCCTTCACCGGTCTTTGTTCTTTCTCCCCAATATCAGAATGGTTCGGAACTGAAAAAATAAGCCAAACAATTGAAGGCTTTTTGGTGATTTTTTTCCAGTGACTGACACAAGTGACACGAGCAGTGCCTACACAGCAGGATGAGGCGGCTGGCTACTTTCACCTGCCTCCAGCCCTCCTGAATATTTGTTTCTGCAAGTATTTGTTCATTTGAATTTAACTCCCCAAAAACTTGCAAGAAAGCAAAACTTTCAGCCAGAATGTGTTTGACCAACTGCACCAGAAACTGCCTGTTTATTTACAGCGAGGGAAACGTGACACGTATTTTACTAGTGTAAAACTCACTCTCACCTTGCCTGGACCACGGAGATGTCGGCTAGGCTCGCCGGCTTTATCGCCAAACAAAACTGTGCCTACCTGCCTTGGGTTTCTGGGCTTTAGGGGAAGGCGTAAGAGCAGGATCGTATAGCTCGCGCTTTAAAACCAAATATAAAGCAAGGAGAACAAGAAAGCTTTTGGTATCTTTCCTTATCCCAAAGCCAATTACAGAATTTTCTATGGCGGCTGAGGTTGGCATCTTGGTGGGTTTGAGCATTTACCATGGAAGTTTAGATTTAAATATACCAAAGTGTATAAACAATGAGTTTATTGGAAACAATGGAAAGAAAATACAACAACCTGAAAAACTGCACTAAGTAAAGAAATAAATTACTGTATCGTATCCCGATTCTAATATTTCCATTGGCTATTTCGACTCTATCTGAAGGTATTATTTAGTTGAGGAAGAGGTAAAGGAAATTGATGAAAATACTAAACAGTTACTACTAGCTTCAATTTTTAGGACTTGGCAAACAAGGTTATCTCAGATATTAACTGAAGAGCACGTGAGGTTGCCTGCAAAATCTAATGAGACTTAAAAGTGATCTGGAGTATATAAAGCAGTAAGAAAATCTCTGTCATTTCCCAGTGAGAGACTTGGATGCTGTCTAGTTCCACATGCCATAATTTTTGGGAAAATATTTTTTTGCAAATGGTGGGAAGTCAGTAGTTACAGTTACTGCTTACTGTTGACATTAGGTGACTGTTCGTATGCCCAGAATACCACCTACCTCAGCTAAATGGTATCTTTATGAAATTAACAGAATGCGGTTACAACATGGCTATAAGAAAAAATATTAACGTCAAATTTTGGATTATAATTGGAAAACTGACCTTTGGAAAATATGTTACCACTGCAGTCCTGAAGCGTACTGTAAAACGACAACTTTAAGATCTAGAAGAATGACTGTATTATGCAGTTTAGAAAACACAGCAAAATAAAAATAATTATACTCTTCACGCTTCACTAGAATTCTAAATTAAAAAAACCTTGAAGCTTTCTATGGCTTTCCTCCTGTGAAGTAATTCACATTATTTTCTGTCTTCCAACTTTTTGGAAGTGTCTGTCAAACACTTTAAAATACTTTGAGTAAACTAGATTTTTTTCGTCATTATATGGGCAATCTTTATAGGCGATTGTGACAGGTATTGTAAATAAAGTTTTCCCTAGAAACGTCTCACAGCAGTATTATTTAACAGCATATACATGATATTTTTTGTTGCTGTTAAACAGCTACATTTGATTGAAAACCCTGAAATACAAACATCCCAAAATGCGTCACAACAGAAAATTTTGAGAAGCTTCTACAAGACTCACTTTGATATTTTACAGTTTCTCTTGGCTACATTTCTCCTAAGACATCTGCCACTCTTTTAAATTTTAATCAGTGTTACATGTATTTTCAGTTGCTTTTACTCCATTGCTTTCCTCCCCAGGTCAGTGCTTATTAATGTACATATTACTGTATGCATATACAGCTTTATTAGCATTTATTAACCATTAGGCTAGTCTTGTATCATTAAGTTCAATGGCATTTTTCCAATAAAGACTCAAAGACGCATAGAAAAAAGTCAACCTGTCAGTACTTTTTTCTTGATGAACTAATCACAAATTTACAATATCTGAGGGGTTTTTCTGAGAGGTGAAAGGTGAATTATAGTATTGTTTCTCACTAGATACATAGAAGTCCCACTTCCACACAAAACTTTTGATCAGTAAATTAGTAAATAGATTTCTACATAGATAAGTACAATTATATTGCAATTGTATTTAATGTGGCTGTGCTAAATTACCATCTAATGGACAATATAGAACTCAAAAGCACTTAGCCTAATATTTATTTCTAAGACAACATTTGGTTTATTCGCAGTACAGAAAAATATATTTTATATATATTATACAAATACTACTTTTTGTTTCAACACAACATCTTAAGTCTAAGCTTATTTAATTTACAAACAAAAATAACAACTTTAAAATAATCTAAGCATGTTATTTTTTTGAACTAAGGGTTCCGGATTGGTTTGTTTCTAGTTTTTTTTTGTTTTGTTTTTCATTTTGCTGAGAAAACAAAATAGATTTCATTTTATAGTGACTCAGAATGATCCAAATTTTTGGGCTTGGCCAGAGAAATTAAAAGAATAAAGTATTCACACATCTGTATTTTAGATACAGCTGGTGTAAACTAACAGGTTGGAGCTAAGGCTCACTTGCAGAATGAGGAGTGAGAACCTTCTGGACAACCCCACAGCATTTTTTTCACCACCTTCTTTTGACAGCCATGTAATAAAACATGGAAACTAGTGCTTCTTGAGGCATGGCAACCAGTGATGGCCAAAACCTCTAGCGTTTGCTATACGTAATAAAGGTAATCCACTGAAAAAAACCCCATTTCTGGCGTCCTAGGAGGGAACAATACAACGGCAAAACAAGTTGTTTTTCACAGTTTTATGTTAATCATTACCGTTCAATTCAGCATACACCCATGCTCTATCATCCATCCCGTCCCCTCAGGGTTTTATATTGCATTTTGCTACAAAACGACCTCCACTCTGGTCACCTGCAGAACAATCTCTCCTAGCTTCCCATCTTAGCAGAGCGGCTATTTTTCTCTCTTTCTTTTAATTAAAATCTTCATGTCAGTAGCATGTATTAAATCAAGTTCCATTACAAGCCCAACTTTCAAAAGTGCATTTTTTTAAGCAGCTCATATTTTGTCAAGCCTAATTGCTTTAGTTCTAGGCAATATTAGTTGCAGAACAGCCAGTAATAACCTTTAGTCCTGGCAAATTTTCTCTCTACAAGAACTCAATCACATAACATAAACAGCTATAAAAGGAGGCTTTTTAAAGCTTTATTCATAATGTGTAGCACATGCATGTGGCAGTGTATATCAGATCACAACACTGAATGAAATACGAGATTTATCCATGATGTAAGTTATGCCAACATAGAGTAAGTTGACAGCATTAATTTGAATTTAGTTATATTAGAAAGGAGAGGGGAAAAAATGACATGCTGCTTTATTAGTGCAGGCTTTCTCAATTTAATATTAAAAATCGTGTCTTGATTCCTGAATGTATTTGATGGTGGCACAATGCTTGGTGATGGAACTCAGTGCAGAAAAGACATACCCAGCTGTTGGCAGCAGAGAATCAAGGTGGTCCATAGGAAGAAACGCACGCTCAGGATTCACGGTAAGGAAGCCAGATTTTACCTTTGCTATGGTACAGCAGTCAAAAGCAAGCTGTAAGGACTGAAAAAATCAGAAGAACGAGAACTTAGGATGGCCCCCAGGCCAGCACATGCCCACGGGCTGACAGAGCCCCGGCCTCAGACACATGCCTGAGAGCATTCCCGAGATGCACAGGCAATGGAAAAGCCACATGCTGGCCATCCCCGACTGGCTGCGTGTCCCACAGCGCAGGCTGGATTATTCTCAAAAGCCGTGTGTAATTTATGGGGTGTATTTACAAAATGTCTTTCGCTTAAGCCGCTGAATTTGTTAATCCCCAGAGATGAGGATACAGTCTTCAATATGGCAAATATACTGCAAGGATCTAATGCCAATTTATTTAACACTTAATCTAGTATATTTTAAGCCAATCTATTAGAGGAATATGCCTCGCAGGCGGTTTTCAGCCTAACTGGTGGTCAGTAAGAAAGACGGTCTTCTCAAACCCTCCACCACCACGCTGCCCTCTCCTAAAAGACGGCACAGTAACAGAGGGTATATTTATTCCATTCTGTAATTTCACTGCTTTCAGGTTTATTCACATAATGAGTTACGAAAAAAGAGAACCAGAGCAGAATAAACTGAAACACTGCAGTGCACGAGGATATTATTTTGAGAGCAGTAAGGTAAATATGAAGCAAGTCACCCAGACTTTAAAACAGAGAGAAGGCTGACAAGGAGTTATTTTTTGTAGTCCCATATAGTACAACTCACCTAAGAGTAGTATAGAATAAAGAATCCAAAAGATGGTGACAGAACTTTCTTTGTGATTTATAAACTTCTCTAAATCAAAAATGTACCATTAATTTCATGAGGGCTAGCTGCAGAGAGATACCCAAAGTGAAAAACTACATCACAAGTTTGAATACGAGAAGAGCGAGATCCTCAAGAAACAGAATCTTCCGCAGGACCGTCACTTATTTCACCAAGAAGTTTGCATAGTTCAAGCCAAGTTTTTCTAAAAGGTAATACAATCCTTTTTCAAAGGACCCGCTGCCAAGTGCAATTATTTGTGAGCATTTCAGAAGTTCATAGAAACATTATGCATACACATTCAATTTGAGAAGTTTTAGGAAGTCCAAATTCATTAGGGAAGGCTGATCACGACTGAAAAGCAATTTGTGACTATGTCCAGCCCATTTATGAGTGGTTTGCAATCTCTGGAATGAAATGTTTTCTTCAGTAGTTACAAAAACTGATCAGCACTCGCTATCTTGTTTGTTCTGTAAATACTGTACAATTATTTACATATAAGAAAAATATTATTACATAACTGAAAAAAGTTAAATATCCAGGTTCTTTTCAAAATTAAATACCGCTTTGGCCTTATTCTTAATGCACAATTTTTCTACTTGAAAAAGTGTATAGCACCTGATTCTGTTTCTTTCTTATGAAGACTTAGGAATTGAATGTATGAATAAGGCACTTACTTACTAAAAAACTTAACTTTCAGCATGTTAAATCTTAAAAGTAGGTACCTCTATAAATCTTTGCTGGATAATGGCATTACTGGTATTAAAAAATGGATAACATCGACATGTGTGGTTAAAACATTTTTTCTTCTAAACCAGATCAAATCCTCAAAGCCCTCTCAGCTAACCTTGAGCTGCTTCGCTAGACTTTCTCCTCACTGCCTGAACCGGAATGCGAAGCCGGGCATGCACAACTATCACCTACTTGTGGCAGAGCCACATGCAATTTGGTAATTTTATTATTTTTGGCACATTCGAATATAAAAGTGCAAAACTACCGAGGAAGATCACTAATCCAAGATAAGTATCAGACAATTACAAACACCGCTTTCTGAAGCACGATATAATAAAATAAACAACATTTCCAAACAGCATGCCAGGTTTTCATGAACTTGCTGTATCAAAAAAAAGGTATTTTTGGACTCATTGTTGAGCAAATCACGGCTATGCAGATGGATTCCCCAGTGCAGAGCCCCGCTGCTGTCCCAGGAGAGCTGCACCCCTTCACCCCTGACTGCCATGTTGTATACTCCACAGCTCTCCAACGAGAACACATTACGGAGAGCAAGCCAGTAATTGCAATAGCTCGTTCGTAAGAATACCACTGAAGGAGCTGTAAAGACAGAAAACAGATATAGAACAGGCTTTAAAAATATTTTTTCTTCAAATAAACCTTTTTGACATGCAGGTGGTATTCATACAGAACAGAGATATAAAGAAACAGAAGTTATTCTTTCTGGAAATATTCCTCAGGAGTCACCGCAGAGAGGGAATTCATTAAATTTCATCTCTCTATTAAGGACTTCATTTCTGTTTGTCAGCTGTTATTTTTATTTGTAATTATTTCTGTTTTAGAAAGCCACAGAAAAGGTCATTTTAAGATGTATACACAACTAAATATTCATACCATTCTGTTAAAAAAGCCAATATCCCCTTAAAATGTAGTTGTATACTACCTAACTCTACTCATTTCCTGAAGAAGAATGTCAATAGATTTAGGATTAGTTTGCATACCAGATAACGGGACCCAACAGACTTCAAAACTATAAAAAAAGAGGTAGCTTTATTTGTGTTATTTACATTGCATACTGGCTTAACCTGTAATTACAGAAAAGTTTTCTTTAGCAGAGACCACAGCAAGCGGAAACCACACTGAGTTGTGCCAAGAAAACTGCTGCCTGCTCCAGTTAATTACTAAATGTGTTTCTCCAAGAGAATTTTATCTTTAAGACCAATTTTCACATTAGCAACTTGGCCTTTTTCTGATACATCGCCTGTGTCACCGTCCTAATACACGCCCTACGTGCCTACGAGACAAGGACGTGCACAATGGAGGCAAAAGCAGAAGTTTTATCATTTCGGACTTCCTTAAACCAACATTACTGACTCCTTAGGTTCTCCTTCACAGAGCCCTATAAAGCCACCTGGATATGGTGCACTGGAGATGGAGCAGGTTATTGCAGAATTACTGCAGGTTTGGTGTTCAGAGTATGATACTGGCATTGAGTTAGACATGACCGCCGGAACTTTTCAAATATATTTTACGTTCGCCCATGAATGCCGAGGGTAATATCCCCAGTTAATAGAAAATGCAGTTGCATTCAAACTGCTGACATTGGCTAAATAATTCCTACCCTGTGGACTACCTATTGATTTACTATGCGGTTTATAGTCATAGATGGCCTACAGCATTTGCATATGTGTCCCAAAAAATTCCAGGAAAGCTTAACATAAAAACGAAGGGTGATATTTTGCATGGCATAAATGGTTATTGGTCATTCGGCTCGTAAAGGAAGCTTGAAAAATCTCCCCTCCACATTAATTTTCATCTACACATTAACAAAAAACATTAAAATGAGACTAGAGCAGCTAATGAACCCCAGGCACACAAACATTTTCGTAACAACATAAACTGATCTGGTTCCTCAGAGCTGTCAAGGGCTGAGAACTCAACTGGACCAAGCACTTTGGTACTAAATCAAACATCAACATAAAAGACGGCATCAGGCACATCGTATTTCTGTTCATGATTCACATCTGGCATTTTCACTATATTCTAACATAAAAGATCTAAAATGTTACAATCAGCACTTAACAAGGCCACCAGATTAATTCCTCTCCAGTCCTTCTCCTCACTACAGTCTCCACTGCTCAGATTTTACGGGTTTTCTCACCTTTTTTTAACTCAATACCTTCTTTACTGTACTACTGCATCTGAAAATCAGAAATATATTTTTCTACCTTGTCACATGATTAGAATTTTTAGAATCTCTACAAGGAAGGGACTGGATTTCAAGTGCCTCCTTTCCTAATTTTCATAATGGCGAGTTTATTGCTGTTAGAAGTTCCAGTTATTAGCAGGAACATCAAAGATGTCACACTTAGAGGTATTACTCAGAATCTTACATCATGTATCATCATGTACCACTAACTCAAAAAACAATTGCCATTACTTCTGCAGCAATGAATGCAAAGACAAAATGTTTAAAAGGAATAATTTAAAAACCTGTCTTCCACTAGAAAACACGTTCGTATGTGGCATTATGGAAGCCAACCATTTAACCATTTCCCATACATACCACTGTAATCCCCCGACCTTGACTGTCACCTATTAACAGGCCCCATACAGACCAACTCCTCTGCTTACTAAAAGGGCAAAAATGACTAAGCCAGTCCCATCAAGAAAATAAAAAGGGTTTTATTAAATACTAGATATTAATAAAAATCTAAAAATATAATATTCTATTCTATCCTAGCCTATCTTATTAGTCATTATGACTGTACCTGTAAAACAACATATTATCACTGCCTGTATGTTATGCGTGTAGTTCTCAAATTCCCTTCAACTGGTAAGAAAAAGTTTTTCTTATCAATTTTTCATGCAGTTTTTTCTTGAAAGAATAGTCTTACAGGCTGTTTCTAAGTGCTCATCACATCTGGAACAAAACAATAAAGCTGAAGAGCTATGCATTGCTATTGCCCAATAACCTTCACTTTCAAACTAGAAAGGCCCTAATTAATTAAGGAATGAACTAAACCTCACTCAGCTCACATTGTGTCTTTGTTGTTTTTACTATTAAAAAAAGTTTGCAAATTAATAATTAATAGAATTAGTAGACACTATCTCTTTATCCGCAGACCGCTAATAAAGCTGGGAGCTCCTGATCTTACAAAGCTTCCTGTATTTTTTGTTTTCAGGTAGAGATCCTCAGTGAAGCTCATGTTTATCTCTTTGGAAAATGTCTACGAATTCAGCTGGATATGCCAACAAATTTAGGCCTCTGCTGCCCCATTTTCAAAGCTGTACGTGCTCTGCACTTTCAGTATTAGGCTGCTCATGAAATGGCCAAGTGCCGCGGGAGGACCCCGTTGTTGGAAGTACTTTCTGCAAGATGCCAGAACAGCCAAGAACGACTGGGCTGAACGGACGCTGGAATGACTTTTCTAGAAACTGGAGCTCTGATAAGGAAGAAGCATACTAAAGAAGAAAAGCAAAGTTCAGAGCAAAAAGAGACCCGAAAGAAAAAACTGAAGAAGCTGCAAACAGCTAGAGATAGACCCAGAAAGCAAGAAAAATATATTAGCAGATGCTGAAGATGTTCCAGTACTGCAAAACTGGAATTCAGATCCAGGTTTGGATGTTAAAAAGCCCCAGAATATAGAAGTACTTGGATCTGGATACATATCGCAATTCTGTTTTCTTATTTTTCTTTTTATAATGTATCAGAAAAAGGTCAGATATTTTATACCACCACATAAACTAATGTGGGTGCAGTACAGTGAAGTAAGTGTATAAGTGCATGTTTAATCCTATTAACTGTGTAGAGAATTTACAACAATAGTAAAATCGTTTGCTGCATTATGGATGAGATTAGGCGTGCTTACTACAACCAAATCCTATGTTATTCTATTTCTAAAACTGAGATCTAATTTTGATTTAGTTTTCTAAAATCAACAAACTATTTGTACGGACTAATGCACCAGCCTGCTTGCAAGTTCCAAATCTCAACCTGTAAACTTCTGCAGGCACATGAACCAGACTTTAAATGCACCTGGACACTACTATGGAAATACAGAAATAAATAGCAGAAGCAGTGGGAAAACCTATCCTGATGGAAGAAAAATGTTAGATCCAGAAGGGAACGCAGCTAGCAGATACAATTGCAATGACTACAAGTGAAATGGTTCTATAAGTAGGTATCATACGGAAAACAAATTAGCAGAACTTGAAAACATCTGGAATAGATATCAACATAAAGCTCAACAATGCATTTGAAAAGCAAACAAGATTCCAGCAGAAATATCATGGAAATAAAAGCCTGGAAGCAATACTTAAGTACTGAATCATGGAGGCCTCAATTCAGTTAATATAAAGGATTTGTTATTTTTATGTCATTGTCATTATCAGTTTGCTCTATGTATTTTGTTTAATAAAGTGATACATGAAATCAGTTGACACACTGGTACTGAAACATGAAAGACTAAGAAAAAGAAAGATCTTGGTTAAACTAGTTTACTTTTACTATGTGTTGTCAATATTTTACCTGCTAAGTCTACACATGTCATTTTAGCAATAGTATAAATAGAGGAAAAAAACCCCAAACAACCCCCTTTCCAGAATGAACTGCACTTACTGGAAAGATATTCAGTTGAAATCTGAAAAACAGTCTACATTTTAAGATTCAGAAAATGCAGAATATGGCATTGTTCTATACCAGATGTTTTAAATATACATGAAAATAGCCAGTTTGGGGTTAATTTAAATGTCTTTTTACATTGATTCATATTTTTCATAATGCAGAATACAACATATTTTCTTAGTACATAAACATCCATCTATTTCTGCAGTTGGAACACAAGGATTTCAGTACCAACTGCATTACCAGAGCACTATTTTAAATCTACTAACCATTTTGAAAAGCCAGAAAATCCCCTTACATCACCGCCGCTTCCCAGACACGCTTCTCACTAACTTCTTTACCTTTTCCTCCCTTGACTGCCGCGGTTGCTGAAGGGTCCGTTCTTTGGCCGGTTCCCCACCTCAAGGGGACAGACTCTTTCCTTCTGCGAGTCTGAAGGATGTTAGCTGGTCCTTCCTCACTCCGGACCCGACAAGCCTATCACAGATACACGGACAGACCTTCTTCCGCATTTCCCTCTCTCTTTACTAGTCTTGGTCTTAAAAGAGGTATTTCTTTCGTAGGCATGTTTAAAACCACAGAGAAGTTGCTTTTTATTGCCTCTACAATTCCACTGCTTTTGTCCTTCATCACAGAAAAATAACTTTATACGGTTATAAAGATCATGCCTATCTGGAGCAAGCCAGCAATCCCACTGACCTCAAAAACACAACACTGGGCACGAACGGAGAGTTTGCAGATCAGGACCTTACAGTAATGCCGTAACGACTCCGCTTTTCCTCACTGGGCAGAGCAGGGAGAGACCAGGAAAACAGGACTGCCCACCACAGTCACCTCCTCTTCCCCATCTGGATCTCCCGCCCGTACGCACCTTCCAGTAACGCGCCTTACTCTGTTATCTCAGTGATGCTGAGCTTTACGAAAACTAACCTTACAAGGAAACGAAGTAGGTTCTATTTTAGTTATTACAAATAATAGGAATATTTCTTTTCATTTAGGAAACAGAAAGTCTTGAATGTATTTTCGTTTAGACTGTGCAACCATCTTTTCTTTCCATCCTAATTTTTTTTGTGTATTACATGTAGTCGAAGCGAACCATTTCTTCCATAACCACTCTTTTTTCAACAGTATCCAAGTTTGAAATACAGTTCTATACTAGAAAATGCTAATATAAAAGAGGTGCCTTCTTATTCAACAGTTTGCCAGCATTTTAAAATTCAGATCAGGATTACCCATTGGCAGCAACTGGCACTCTCAGAACATGCAATTTCAACCAACATAGGTGTTAACAAAACCTGGAGCTAAAAGATTAATTATCAGTGATGAAAAAGATTTCAGACTGACCGTAATTTTGGCTAAGTTTGTAAACATTGCAGTAAGAAGTAAAATAACTAAAGTAATATGGTAGGTGGTTTAACTAACAATTTATAAGAATTAATAAACAATAACTAGCACTTATGCTTAGACACATCTAGTATGCTGTAAAGTTATAGCACATTGATGGATGGTATTATAGAAAGTTAACAAGTAGTGTTGTTATTACCCTGTTGTAGTCTACAAAGATTGATTTGTAGATGTCTTAACAAAAGATCAACCATTAACTTTTATAAGTAAGTCATAAATATTAACTTAATGTACAGGTTGACGAAAATTGTTAGCGTTGGGTTTTTTTAAAACAAAGATTTTTCACTAGAAATAACTGGCAATGACCAGAGCTTTCCATATTGGCATTTTATAGTAAAACTCAATTCAAACTATACAGCAGTTAGTATTTATGAAACACAAAGAAATGATGAAAAACAGCTACGGAAGAGCAGAAAAGAAAGATCTCCAAAACAACTTTAATTCTTCTTTTACTTTATTGCCTTTTCAAGTACCTGAGTTGTCTTTTGAGGGTTTTTTGGTAATTTCTGCTCTACTGATGTTTGTGCTACTTCAAGTGACTTTCTGTCCTGCAGTAATGAGGCTGCAATGGTGAAGCTGCACGACAGTGGTTTGGACCTAATCTCCAGACTTTTCAGAGTAATTTGGCACTGCCTCAGAGCTTTTTCAGTGTCTCATTTAACAGGGCTTGGCGTTTTCATCAATTGTTTTCTCCGTCACTACCGAATCAGTCCCGCAATTTGAAATTGATTACTTGCTCTTTGCAGTATGTCACAATTCCAAGTAATTTAACATTAAACCAGAGGCTAATTATAGTTTCTAGCTCGGTGAGATAGCCGAAGTGTTTGTAACAGGGCGCATGACAAATTACCCATTTCAGGACCCAGCGAACAAGCTGCCGCAGCAGAGAAGTACTTTCAGGTGAAACAAGATCTTTGGCCAAGCGGGAAGCAAGGCCACTGCTATCTCCCTGTATTTTCCTAACACTAAATTAAGCTCATAAAACTAAGATTATGGCACCATACTTCGTATGAAGAGATTTTTCAGTGGTTCCAAGCTCTTTTAGCAATTGATATTAAAAAACTGGCTCCAAATAGTCATCGTTCTTTGTTTAAACTACTGTTTACTTACCAGATGTTTTCTGCAGGTACGATTGCATCTGGCACAAAAAGCATCCAGCTAATGTTCTTCGGCTAGGGAAAACACATGCACTGCAGTCGGCTCTAACCACAAGAGGCTTAGTTTTCATTAAAGCTGTGTTTACTCTAGCTGAGTAATTTTTGGGGAGTGCAAAACAGAGAGGAGGTACTAGACAAGAAGCTCATGGAAACAATGGCTCTGTGTAATCTTCAAATTGTTCATTGCTAAAAATATTACTGTGTCAAACCTCTGGCTATTCTTTACCAAGAAATAGATATTTGAGAGAAAAGAATTACAGCTGAATTAGGATCAGTAAAAAATCAGCCCACTAATTGCACTTGGCCTCCCTGAGACGTAGGTGCAAGAGAACAGAGTCCAATTTCTCTGCAAAAAATCTTTTTACTTCTGTTCCTTCTTTATTTTGGTTTCATATGACAGACACTACTAATTCAGTGAAGGAGTGACCCCTAGACCCTGTTTCTTCTCCCCAGGGGAACTCCAATCAGTCAGATTTTTCTCTGCCTTCCTTGCTACCAATGTATTTCAACTGGTTTCCCTAATTTTTTTCTGCTAATTCCCATTTCCTTCATAATCACAGGCTTTTATGTGACTTGCTGGCCAAGCGATTTTCAGGGGAGCTGTAATTGCCACAGGTCTTAAACATTAACCCTGCCAGGTGTCAGGGCTGGGACTGCTTGCGCATTTGATTAATGATACCAGAGCAAAAAAATTGGTTTTTAATTGACCGTCGTGTTTTTCTTCTTGTTCAAGTGCTCCTGAAACAGTCAGATGATCTGGAACAAAGGTTTCTTGGGAAAAAACACCTGAGATGGCATACTGAAATACAAGAAACACAAGCTAACGTAATGAAAAGTAGAAGGTCTCAGAAGCCCAAGATGTATTGACTATTTACATGTGCAGAAATCTCAGCAAGTCTGAAGCGTTTCCAGCTTTGTCACCTTGGATGGATGTTACACCACAGGGAGCGGAGGCACAACCAACTTTATATAATCTCTCTCTCTCTCATAGAAATAAACACACACAAAAAAATAAAGGCAACCTCGGTATCATTCATTAACATACACGGTGCTTTCATTTGGCTGGGGAAAGCCACCCAACAAGGCTCACCGTCACAGAAGGATAAGGAACTCATGTTTCCCAGCTTGCCATCAAGGGGTCAGTTTACATGCTGGGAGTTCAGCACACACACGGCTGAGCTCTCAAGTTGCAGACATTTTTTTGGAGCCAATAGACAGCAAGATCCATATACCTGTTGTTCTTTTTAGCACTTTTAGGATCAGAAAATTCATTACTTTGATGAGCTGTTCAAGATGCGTTTTCTCCCTCCTTGGAAAGCAGAAGCCGCTGAGGATCCATCAGTTATGAAAAAGTAGTTTTAAGAACTCTCCTGAAGCCATCGCTTGTAAACAAAATATGTTTAAACACACACGTCTCCACAAGCTTGAATCACATTACTTAACAGAAGTTGCTAGAGTTGGATGTAAGTGAATGTATCAAGACAATCTTCAGGCAAAGCCAGAAAAAGTAATCACTCAAAAGAGAGCATTGCTTTAAATCTATTCATTACTAACATTCTGTTAAACTGTGTTTGCAGCTTCTTTTTCTTTGTCAATTAAACATGTGGGATATTTCTACTAAATTCCACTGTCCTGAGTGAAACAGGGGTGGAGGAAAATAAGCACAGGTAACTGTCCTGTGGCCTTGGAGCACACTCTTTTAGGTGTCTCACCTCTGTTACATCAGCTGAAGCCTGTCCCAGACTGGGGTGCTTTTATTAGACACAGTACATTCAAGTCAGCAAAAGCAGGCTTGAGTTAGCTCAATTATTTAACAGTGTAAGTTGATTTAAATCAGTTGAAGTTTCCTATTTCAGCACAGCAGCCTTTGTATTTTAAGTGCTTTAATGACATCTTGCAATGCCAGCGACTTCAAGAAGCGCTGGTCCAGCTCCTACTCTTATCTCCAGTGCTGAAAATTCATTTTTCTCACGGCCTGGTATTGATGTATATATAGGGAGAGCTCAGTTTTGCTGCTAGGCTACAAACACTCAGGATAATTCTATAACATATTTAAGGTTTTCATTTAGTTGTACTCACAAGTACTTACTGCATTGTTAACTTCTAGCTTTTCAAGATGCAATTTCTTCAAAATCCCTCTTATTGTAAAATTGCCCTCCAGGAGACAGAAATCACTCTGGGTGTATGAAAACAAAAAAAAAAAACCCCAAAACTAATTGAAAAACAGAGGGGCTAGAATGGAAGCCGGAACTCTATTTCTTAACAATAGCAAACACTGCAAGTGATCATTATAATAAGTGTTTGTTTGAGATATAGTTATTATATATTGCCTAAATATTTAAGTTAGCCAAACCTCTGATCAACTGAAACAAAACCTACTCTGGCCAAGGAGCTGGAGCTAAACTGTTAGGGGGAATGTGAAGCTGGCATCAGCGCTGAAGCAGGAGCAGAGGTGGTGTGAGGCACACAAAACCACAAAAAGTGATCTCATGTCTTTAAACTGTCCAAAGAATCATAATAATAAAGTTCTAGATGAGTGTTGAGGGGACACATGCCATTTCAATGAAAAAAGTAATAATTTTAAATGACATTTTGAAACATTCCATGGAAATGTATTTGAAATGTAATATGGGGACTCCAATAAAGAATATGCTTTTAATACATTACAGATTATATGTGATCATCAGTTTAAGACTTCCCCTCAACAAGCAAGATAATTCAAGTAGACATCTAGTCTGTCTATACAGTTTGTATTGCCATCATTTCAAATGCAAACTCTGATGTTTCTTCATGGCTGGAGAAATACAGAGAAGGTATGGTTTTAATTTTTCAAACTCCTTTGCAAATAAGCTTAAACATTTTACAGTTAAAAGGACAGAATTTACATTTGCTGTGTCTGGT
Organism: Grus americana; assembly: GCF_028858705.1. Lineage (NCBI taxonomy): Eukaryota > Metazoa > Chordata > Aves > Gruiformes > Gruidae > Grus > Grus americana. The sequence continues at coordinate 23,540,408 of NC_072862.1, read as the reverse complement.
CAGTTTTAAAATGGTCTCTGTTATGAATCATGTTCACTTTTAAAGTTCATTTAACTTGGCTTATGGTTTACTTTAAAAAAAATGTTATGCATCATTTGGAGCTGCGCTCCTAGCCACTATTAGTAATAATAAAGGCGTGCAGGTTCCATCTGATGGCCCTTGTATAAACTTGGATTTCCATAGGAAAAAACAAACAGGATCCACACAGACGGTAATAAATCCCATAGGCTTGTGCCGTTATCGATGCCAGGAGCGTTAATCAACGTACAGCCATTACAGATCTTTCTGCTGCCTTAATGGGATATCTGTGTGGATGGTACTAGGGACAAAAAAAATAGTAAAGCCCATTAACCAGAAATGCGGTGGGATTTTTTTTCCTTTTAATCCTAATAAGCAAACATGCCTTTATGGTGAGATGAAGTCACAGAATAACTTTAGTGGGACTTAAGGACTCTCAGCATCTTCTGGTACTGAGCTCTTTCAGGCTGGTCTTAGTTTTGCAGCTCCTGTGCTACTCACTCAGGTTACCTAAAATGATCAGGTAAGAGAAACACATCCAGAAAGAGAAGAAATGCAATTTGTAAGATAATTTGCTTTCCAGGTGCATTAAGCTCCTTCCATTAACAGAGACAGCTTCACATGGTGGCGTCACCTCACTGCATCCCTTTTTCTTTCTCTGAAGGTTATCCCAAATTGCAATGACTCCCATCAGGCTGAATAACCTATTTATTTCTGAAACCTCTACACTATTCTACTCAGACCATGCCAATGTTGCACCCCCAAAATCTTCCTCACCACTTTTTTTTTTTTAATAAACAATAATATAAAAGCCGGTGGACTTGCTGACCATGCCAAAGGAGTCAAAGGAGCCAAAGAAACCATGTATTAGCACCTCCAGTGCTCCAATAAACACAAAATGAGCCTCTGCAAAAGTCAGATGTAGCAGACAAGGAATAGAGGGATCCAGAACTCAGACTGAACACACACCTTCATCTTACAACTCCAATTAATGTCCTTTTCCCCTCAGCATTATGTATTTCAAAGGAAGAAGAAAAGAAAAAAACCCATGTGTTCGTCCACAAACCCTTGTAGTGATGCAAGCTCTTGCCTTCCATTCAGCCATGTTCACTGACATTTTTGACACAAGAAAACCAGTTTTCTTATAATTACATCTGTTTCATAAACACAATAAAATGTCCTTTCAAAAAGCCACCACATGAAATCTAAACATGGATGTAATGAATAACAAAAATCACTTTTGAACACTGCAGCTTATAAACTCAAAGAACAAGCTATGTTTTCCTGATGTTTTCCTGATGCCCAATTTGATATGGTATGCAGAGCCAGTTTTTTCTGGCTACTCTTCTGTTCTTAGCCTCTGTTTTTCTATCTCCTGTCCATCACTGATGGATAAAGAGACCTTTCCCTCACAGATATTAGAGTAAGATTGCCCCGCACTCCCCAGTCTCTTCATGAGAAATTTCTCCACTCTTTAGAGATCTCAACACGCACATTTACCTGTTACTGACCAGATGTTTAATCCAATTAAGTAAGTCCGTCCTCCAAATCTAAGAGTCCAATAAATAGTTCCATTAGACAGAAAAGCAGATGGTAAAAAAAGATCACTGAAGAATGTCAGCGGAAATCAGATCATTGACACAGTGAGTAGCCATGAAAGCCCATGGTCTGCTCCCTGAAGCAGATGGACCATGAAGTCTCTTGAGAGACATCAGGCTCCTCCAGGCCAACATGACTGAACCTACAATGATCAACCAGGTCTTGGAGCACAACGAAAAGACAAATCTCTATGGTCCCACGAGGAGCGTCGCTATGGTTTAAGAATCACAAAAAAGTAGCCTAAAGTTTGTGACCTACCTGTTAAACTTTACAGATACATACCACTGCACATCTCTGCGACAAAAGCCTGAGTGCTAACCTGCCAGTACCAACCTGGTGAGCTTCTGGTAGCTGCTGAGAACTGAGACAGCCACTTGCTCTAGAGCTGCTCTTTGCCTTTCAGGCTGAGTTGCCTGCACTAGCTTGATAACAGTGCCAGTGGTCTCTCAAGCCAAAAATAAACAAAATGAAGCTACAAGAAAAGTCCATCCACAAGTATGTAGCTGATTTGTCTTCTTCCCCCTCATTTAGTCACGGTGTCTCAGCTGCATGGCAGTGGCTGCAACTGTGGATAATGGTGCTGGCTTGTATGAACCATCCTAGCTTGAGTCCAACCCCCACTGCCATAACCCCCCTCCCCAAACCCTCTGGCTTCTAGAAGCTGCACTAAGAAAAAGCTCAGGGGACACAAAGCCCAGCTCCACTATGGATCTCTGCCCAGACCCAGATGCCAAGTAGTTATTTAGACCAAAAAAAAAAAAAAGAAAACAAAAAACCCACCAGGGTTGTGTGTATGGAGGAGAGTGGGTTAAACCCAACCATGCAGATGTACTTATTGCAAGAGTTATCACTCAGCAAGTCTGTGCTCTAAAGCATAATCAACAAAACAAAAAACAACAACAAAAAAAACCACAAAACAAAACAAACAAACAAACAAAAGAAAACCTCAACTCCACAGATGGCCAGTGCTAAAGTGCGAAGTATTTCTCTGGTGCCACAATGGTATTTAACAGCAGCACAAATGTTTACTTCAATATTGCCTTTAAAACCAAAGGTATTTATGCATGCTGGAAAACAAACCAGGGAACGGGCAATGCAATTAGCTTCATTTACCACATACAGTAAGGAAGCTTGCCAGGCCTGCCTGAGAAATTCAGAGCTTTAATGGGAATGACCAGCAGTCACCTAAGAGAAATAGGTGAGTAATGGCTAATGAATAATCTATTCCATGCATTTAGGACTTCTTTCCATCTCAAAACTGTCTATGAACACATTATATACTGTCCAATAACTTCCAGAGCAGTTTCTTGAAAGCTTTCACATCCAAAATACATTAGTCAGATATGCATAACCCTTGGAATTATTTATTGTACCACGCTAAAAACAATAAGCTCAACAATTCTGCAGTAACAAAAAGCTGATTTATTTTATTAAAGATTCCTATTTCGTTGAATGTTCACACTTTATCGACTGGAATATTCTCAGAAAGCAGAGCAAGCAGGGGTTACTAAGTGTTATTTACACATTTCCCTCTGTCATTCTGGAGACAACTCCAGTTCACTGTTTGCCCCATCTAGAAATCAATTAACATGCTAAACGAAGCCATTTTGCCTCTGTTTCTGGGCCCAGTGCTGCTGGAAGAACTCACAAGAATAACGAGCCAGTGGTGCATCTGCACCAGCCGCTGACTCGGTGCTGAGAGACATGCCTCAGGGACGTGCCTCTTGGGCGAGCCAAAAGGAACGCCACTCTGAGGAGCCTCATCTCTTCAGCAAGGAGTATTTACTTTGGAGCAAAGGAGGGTGAGCTCACCCAGAAACACGGCGATGCTCTCAGCAATCGTGGTGACCACGTTCCTGTTCCTTATTCAGAAGGAAAATGTCCGTGATTCCAGTCCTAGCTTTGACACGCAGAAAGCAGGTTGGTACTAACCCAGTCTAACCGAGGACTACAAGCAGCTCACTCCAAGTAGCACCTTGGAGAAACAGAGAGCAACAGTCAGATAAGGATCTTCTTGATATTGGTGCCCAAAATGTTGTCCCAACTGGACAAGTATAACCCCAATATATTTGTAGAGTCTGCTGCATGCTGATAGTATAGCTGAGTTGAAAGGTGTGGTATATATTTAACATACCAAATAACAAAAGTAAAGATGTCAACATACCTAGCGTGCAGCTGACATACCACATAGACTTTGGATATGAAAATGGAGACTTGATACTCCTTATGTATTTTAAACACACACATTCTAAACTGCAGCTCTTACCATTTCCAATTCCGTGTTTATGTCAATATATAAGTAGAAGTGAAAGTAAGATTATAGTAAAATCAAAATAAATATTGCAAACTTGAGAGATCAGAGATGTACGTGCATAAACAAGCTATTGAAATGTAGAGTGTACCACAGATGGGCCCCTGGGATTTGCAATCCATTGTCGAAACAGGATCAAATGCAGCACAACGCTGGCTAGCGGCACAGGTGTCATGTCAAGATCCGGCAAGGTCTTCCCAACCACTGCAGCACCAAGGCACTTCACAGAGAGGATAACTCAGACCACGAGCTAGCAAGCAGGTGCTTTCATGATGAAGCGGTTAAGTTGTGCTTCATCCCATACGTGTCCTTTGTTGCCAACAGAGAGCTGCCAGTAGCGTTCAAAATGCATTCGGGAATTGAATGAACACATGCAATTTCAGATGTGCAAGCTGCTCCTACCCTCTCAACACAAGGCAGTGCCACCGGACTCTCCTTTGGGTTAAAGAGCAGATTTGGGTTCCTCACCCTGTAGCGCCTGGATAGGTCATTTAGTCCCACTTGGCCTCAGTCTCCCTTCTTATGAAATTATGCATTAATGTTTCCGTATCACTCCTGTTTATTAGGGCCTTCACAACTTGCGGTGGCGGGCATTATGGAATGCCTGTAACAACAAATAGTTTACGCAGTTGACTGCCTTGCTGCAAACACAGATTAGATGTTTAATGCTAATCTGAGGTGCATTCACCTCACTGAACTGGAATCTAAGTGAAAAATTTCCCATGTCAGTTTAGATTGCACCATTACCTACACGTACACATACATTAAGTAACAACAATGTTAAATTCCAAACAAGTTGTTACTGGAGCATTCAACAAACAATAAGAGCGAATGGCTGAAGAGGAAGATTTTAATCAAATTACACACATCTGATAGCTAGCCTGTTTTCCAAAATAAAGGTTAAAAAAACCAAATACACTTAAAGAATATTTACACACTTTCTATTTTCTAGAAGCTTTCAGGACTCACTTCAGTAAAACTCAGTTCCTTGGGAACTGTGCTTGTATCAGTACAGAAGATTAAATTCATTATTACTGAGATAAAAACATTGAACAAATTCATTAGTGATGCTCATATTTTGCTATAATAAAGAACTCCCATCCACATTAAAACATTTCTGAAGGAAATAAGCAGTTGTTTCACAAACACTGGAGGTAATGTCTGCAGACAAGTTCTTTCCTGTCTGGGTTCTTTGGTGCTAACCAGGCAGTACATTCACATTATAGCACTTCTCTTAGTTGGGGTGCTTAATATAATTTATCTCCTCTATTCTAACACTTGCTGAAGGGGAAAGGAACATATGCATATAAAGACTTTTGCTTCATGTGAAACTAGGTAAATACAGTAACACTGCCATGCATGCTGTAGGCATCGTGTCTGCTGCATGATACTGTTCAGTGATAATTTTTTCATACTAGATTATACTAAATGCAACCCTGACCAAGATGCTGAAGTTGCATGACTGTAAGTCATTCAGCATTAAAAGATCTCCAATTATTATATTGGTTTAAAAATCACAGAATCCTATGGCAAGAGATTGCTTAGTCTATCTATTGTCAGGCTTAAGAACAGGATCAGCTCACCTGCAGTGTTCCCGATAGATCCATGTCTAGCCTCCCGTCAAATTCCTCTAATAGTAGAGGTTCCCAACCCATCCAATCTTTATGATTTCCACAACCACGCTATTTAGGGAACATGAATCTTCTCTGCAGCAACTCAGGACCAATACAGCACATCATGTCTCTCATATATTATATTCTTCTTCCTTGCAGCAGCCATCTACATGTTTCATGTTACTGTTTTCCCTCAAGTATTTTCTTCTTTAAGCAACACCTGCTCTCCTTGAACTTCAAATTTCTAGACTGATAATCACTTCCACTGATGCCCTTTGGACTCAACACTTTTATTGAGGCTTGGTATCCAAAACTGGTCATGGTATTCCAGTTAAGGTCTTTGCCTTTCAACAGCCAAGTAGAGAGAAAGATGGTGTCACACGTCTCACTGGCTATAATTCTGCTGATACATTTTATCGCGATGTTTGTATTTTCACAACAATGAGATACTGCTAATTCACATTCAGTCCCAGTAAATCACAAGTCATCTTTTGCAGACTATGGCTCAGCCCATGGATTGCTATGAGTGATTCAACAATTTTTTCTCTATTCAGTAGAGACAAAATAAATAACCAAAACCCATCTCCTATTTGTCAAAACAATTTTGAATTCTGAGCTTGTCGTCCAACGTACTTGCAGATCTCCAATGTCTGGGTTTGGGGTTTTTTTTTCAAATCTCTTTTATTTCCAAGCAAAATTGTGAAGAATAAACAAACTTCACATGGCCTACTCAGTATGCCCTCCCACTCTGATAGGGAATTGATAATAGCTACTCTCTGAAAATGAGTTTCCAAAAAGTTTGCACCCCTCCCAGAATATTTTCTGTATTACTATCATTTAATGGCTTTTGAATATAGCACATGAAATTATCTCAAAAGCCTTATGAAAGTCAAGACACATGACAGCAGCTGTAGGTTCGAAAATATTTAGTTAAAAAGTTCATCTCTGCAATAAAGACACCAGCTAGGGAAGAACTGAAAACTACTCAAAAGAGTTGGATGCAAAGTTAAACCCAGAAACTGCACTGGGCTTTGGATTTACTTCATCCAACTCAGATGTGAAGAGAAGTTTGTGTTCCCCAAAGCTGGTCTATTATTTTCCAAAAAAATATAGAATTTAATTTGCTAAAAGACACCATCACAGCTCGTCTCCATTTGGCACCATCTGAGGCTCCAGTACAAGATCCAGGACACTTGAACCATTCCTACTTTACTTGGCTTGCATTTTCCCTTCTGACCAAGAGAGACCACCAGACTTTTATGACTCTGCAGCCTACTCCTAGGATCCCACATTGGAGTACAGCAGCATTAGAACATTCCAAGCCATAGTAAATCTAACCCGCACCACTGCGATCACCTTACTGTATTATGTTTTGTTCTCAGGTCCCAAAGACATGCAAAAATACTCATTCCACTCTCCCTTTTCATGCAAAACATACCTCTTGTAAGAAACTAACGCTGATCTACACCTTTCTAAGCTGTTTACTGAACTTACTAATCATCAAACTGTTCCATAAAACAGAGACAAAGATTAATTTAACAGTACTCTGAATAATATTTCATCTGAAGTGTGTGTAAGGCGACGTATGTCAGCATTGTAATAAGGAGAGAATTCTTCAAGGAAATCCAAGAGAGGAAAGTTTCATTTTCTTAAAAGGAAGCAGTTATAAAAAGGGATTCTGAGCAATTCAAAGATAAGCCAAAAACGTACATCACTAGCAATCAAACAGGAAACAGAAAAAACCCACATTTTTCAGGTTTTCCTTCTCACACATGGTCAAAAAAATTTTTATTTCAAGTTTATTCACTCTTCTGCTTGACATTCTAGGGAAGATTTAAGCAGTCTAGTAAAAACCTCCGCTAGAGGACATAAAAAGTTTAAATCTGGGGATTCAATCCTCATCTTGCAGAAGCTGGTTAGTGAAGATTTCTTGTGTGTAGACATAGGTAAAGAATTAAAATGTTTTCCTTAAAGTTTCATTTTAGAACTTCCAGAAATTGAATATCTCTTTAGAGAAAAACTCCCTCAAAACTTCCACTTTTGGAAGAAGCAGAAACATCTTGCTATGGTACAAACATAACATATTGCTTCTTTATATATTTGTTGAAATACATTACTTTAGAGTTCATTAGTACAAGGATGCTATATTTTGTGGTTGGCAAATCACATCTTTTGTCATCCAGTTCTTGGCAATCAGCAACAGTCATGAAAGAAAAATCATTGGGAAAAAAAATTGTTGGTCCCTTGGATTTCCCATCAAAAGTCACGCATCGTCATTTAGGCACTTTAAGAAATCTCTGTTTAAAGATATAGAGTCAAATAACACGTGGGATGGCTCCTCATCTATCACAGGGTGAGCACAAAAACTGGTCCAGGGTGCTGGAGTATCAGAAAGAAGACAATATCTGTACTGTTGTGATATTCTTTATCTGAACCCACCAGTTTTCTCACGTTTACCCTTCTGATTCTCTCCCCCGTCCCACCGGGGGGTGGTGAGCGAGCAGCTGCGTGGTGCTGAGCTGCCTACTGGGGCTAAGTCACAACTGTAGACAAACACTACGGTATGAATACAAATCCTGTACCAATTTGACAGTACATCAGCATCAGCCCACTGTAGCACATAGGCAAAAAGGAAAGATCTCAGCAATACTGTCAGAAAACTGATTCGCCTTTCACTCCCTCCTGTTTTATATCAATGCATCTCCAAAGTCTCCAACACGTTTACTCCTGTATTAAAATGTACATAAGTATTTTCAATAATATTTTATTAGGGATTTTATCCAATAAAATAAAAAATCTAAGTAATTGTTCCTTTTATAGTCCTCCATGGTATACAAATGAATCGTAGTGAAATACAAATCACCAAAATGCTGAATTATTTGTGTGCTTTGCATATGACAGAAAACAGGACACAATGGAAGTTCTGCAAAGTGTTGCACAGGGACCAACTTCTGCATTTATTCAGAGCCTCAGCAAAGTACCACACAGAAAAGAAATCTAACCACTTTCCTTGCAGTTACCCATGGGGCAAGGTGCTACAACCACTGGAAAAATGCTAACAGTGAAAAAGCAGAGGTATCCTGAGATAGAAAAGAGGTGAGATTAGGACTAGCTGTTCTGCTAGATCCCAGAGAGCACACAAGACCTCAGAGACTTACCCTTGTTGATTAGTCTTCTGAATAAAGAATTGGGAGAAAAATTACCTAAGATGGTCTAGAAAAGGATAGGGTGAATAAGCAGGAAGGTCTTTGGGGTGGTATGGTTCAGACTCGGTCCAGAAGTACTATTTGAGGGCTCCTGAGAAATGCCCAATGCTTCCTTACTGTGAAAGAAAAGAACTGAAGAGGCAGGTAGCACACAAGGAGGTCCTAGCATGGAGGATGGCTTCTGTGGTTTGCAGTGCTGCTCATTTCACCTCCAGTGGCAGGTTTGGAGACCCCAGAAGCAGTGAGATGGACTGAATCCCACAAGAGACAAATCACTGTAAACGTTAGAGACACTTTGGGCATCTCATAATGCCAGAAGACTGTGACTGCTACTCTTGAAAATGGAGGATTTCTATGATTCTTAGGCATGGTTGGCCAGATGGATGTCCCTATGCTTTAGTCACCCTTTTCTGTATCAGGTCTAACAGTCCACCATTATCTTTGATCACACAGGTAGGACATGAATGCATCCCACTCAAAAGCTTTGCACTCCCCAATACCTAGTTAGCAAAATAAGGTGAAACCCTAACACTGTGCATTTAACATCTCCTGTGTCAGTACCTCTTCTCGTAGGAGCTGGCAAGCTAGCTTCAGGTTCGGCTAATCCAGTTTACAAAATAAAATTATGGTTTCAATATGAGGAAAGTCCTACTCCGTTATTTAGTCTGGTAGTCAAAATTAATCGAACTATCCATGGCTTGAACCGTTCCACAGCTCCAAATTTCACAAATGCAGCAGCTAAAAAGAATAAAGTTCCCTGAGCTTCACAGTTAAGACACCATAACAAGGCAACTCTTCACACACAGCCAGGCAGACAGGCTCTGAAGAAATTTCCATGACCTCTACTACAGCTTTTTCCTCTCTTGTGTCACAAACTATCGGAAACCGCAGTGACCTGAAGAGTTCATTTTTGTTAGTCAGTCAATGCTGCCACATTGGGTGTCTATCCATAACATGGAACAATTGGGTTTCTGCTCTCAGAATGCTACGAGAATGTAAAGGAGGATCCTGACTCTCTCCTACTCCTCAACACTGTTACGTTGATCAGACCCACTGAAACCTGAGAGTATAGTAGCTGCATCACTTTGGGTAGCACCCCAAAAGGCTGTCATCTCACCCCTGGGTGCACTAAGAATTGACTATACTACTGACCAAAATTTTTTTCCACCTGTATTTCCGTATTATTTGTTTTTATCATTAGGGTCTTCCCTAAGTAGATGCCCTCACACCCAGGTAGAGAGAAGAGCTGTAAGAGTACAAGATGTTAGCAAAGCAGGTGTCAGTGGTGTGTGGGTGGAACATATTTAAGGTTCATTAAATGATATTTCAGCTTATGTGATTGTAAATGATGCCTCAGGACTAAGTGTTTAATGTAAAGTCATTATCATAGGAATAATCCGATTTAGGAAGAGGCATCTTTGTAACAGGTACCCAAACGTAGCTGAGCTCTAAACCATCAATCCCACACGCTGCTCTAAACCAACTGTGTCACCTGCATGGAGAGAGAAGCATGAATACCTTCCTGAACTGGGGTAGGTTGCTTGTCCAGAGCATCTCCTCAGCTTTAAAACTCATTGTACAGAGGAAGCTAAGGTATATTTCCTCTTGTATTTGTCTCGATAAACTCTTAGAAAATGTAAAGCAGACCCAGACTGCAGACTGGTAAGTGTCATCTGAAACATGGTCTGCTCGCAAGCTAAATGACGTTTACCGAGTTGTTTTATTTAATAGTGGAGCCATTATGTAATTTGAATTCCTACAACAAGCACCAAATGTAAAAGAATTCCTTGGCTTGGTTGTCACTGAAATCTGCTGTTAATAAGATATATGGTTATATATAAAATCCTTGGAATTATAGAAGAATCAAATGGCTTACTCATAATGGAAATTTTGAAACTTGTGGCATTAAATCTGAATGAAGCAGCTTATCTCAAAACAATGAAAAATCCTTAAAATAAGATTTGAGTAAATATTCATCTTGAGTTACATAGCGATTAAAAAAACTTGAGATTTTGCAATCTGTGGTGCAAAAAAATATCACGAAGAACTAAAAGCCAAAGTATTCATCCACCAACTTACCATATACCCAAATGCATTTCCATATATTTTAAATCTGCAGTTATTTTAAAATAGGGTTGCTCTGTCCTGATCCGAGAATTGGACATTTTGCTAACACAGAACTTTCCATAATACTCTGAAAACACAAAATCAGTGCAGAACACCTGTCAACATCACAGATGATCAAAGCCACTGGGTGCTAGATCAACACACAAATATTTCATTACACAGAAGTCACTACAGTTTGATCCAAACCCACTGAACTCAAAGGAAGTTTTTTATTAATGACAATGGTTCCTTTTATTAAAACACAGGTTTTGGACAAGATTTCAAATAAAACATGGTTACCATGATGCTGTGTTCAGATCAGGAATCATCCGGAGACTCTTGATGCGGCATGGCCCCATAGCCCATTTTCACATAGATCAAAAGGGAATTCATCGAGACCTAAACATTTTGAAGTTTTAATGCTATGGGCCAAAATATTTTTATAATTTGTCTAAGGCATGGTATTCCTTTTAATTGAGTTCCAGGAAGTAAACCTGACTCCTTTAGCTCTCACAGACATATATGAAAAATATATACTTCTTCAGCATTAACACAGAAATTGTAATAAGCAAGTCTACAATCATTAGCCTTAGTAATAGGGCAATTTCCTCATAGCTTGGCAGAACTTCCTTCCCATTATGCAAACAGCTATATTTTAGTAGTCTCTACAAATGACTGCCATGTGCTCCTATTATATACCCTTTTCTGTCTGTTGGCTCCACCTTACAATGAACCTGCTGCTTCTGCTTAATTCAATGTATGTCAGTTTTCCACTGACTTCAGCAGAAAACGTATTGTCCAGAGCTGAAGATACTCCAGATTGCCGTTATATAGGATATAGTAAAATGAATAATTGGGTAAGAGGAGCAGATCAATGAGAAAGTCCTGGTTCGGGCACAAAAATCTGGATAATCGGTAGTGATGGGAAGCAAATTCAGAAAAAAGAACATGGCAGTTAAATTGAGTTTACAAAAAGATGATGTTTTTAAAAATTGCTTGAATATGGCAGGAGCTTTCCTAAATTTACAGAAGTGTCACAGTTAATTTGCTTATGGAATTCATATCGGGTTTTTTTTAGTCAGTCCTCAGTATAAGCTAACAAGCATTAGTCTTTCTCTCTGCATCTCATATTTTTTAAGGACGTGAGTTTATTGTATTTGCAAACAAAATCTAAATAGTCACCAAAAAAAAAAAAAATCCAGCCAAAAGTAAGAGCTGGGAAGGAAACAAGCCGTGAATCATCAGCGTTGCTTAGTTATCATTCCCCTCTACTTGATAGCAAGTAAAGGATGCTGTGCTGGAACACACGCTCACACGCACACAAAGGCTCTCCATCCTTCTTCCGTGATGCGGGAGAGTGTGGTCACACTTGGGGGCACACCTCTGCCCCTCTGGCAGTGTGGACAGCATGCTCAGCTATTCCTGGTCACAAGCACGGCTATATTTCACACAAAGCCACCACCTGGGGAGCACCGTTCCTGAGAAGACAGGGTGCTCAGACAGCTAAGGATCAGTCAACGAAGACTGGAGAAACACGGAAGAAGGGCTGCAAAAGCATATGGAGATGTTCCGGACTCAATGTCTGCACGTTTATGTCCATATACAGATCAGTTCTACTTCTTTGCCTTCTCAGCAACTCTCATCCCCATCAAAGCCCCGACAGACACAGGTTGGGACCATTATTGTTTACAATATTTCCATTTTATAAGTAAGGAACCAAACTTAAAAGCCTGATTCAAATTAAATACCTTGAAAATCAACTTAATCTAATGTATCTTCAGCAGCTTCATTTAGAAATTAAGGGTGGTTGCGGCCAAATCTTCATCTGATACCAAACCAGCACAGTTAAGTTGGCCTTCTGAAGCCTCCCATGAATTGAGCATGCGAAGCGGAGGCTGTCTTCTCACAACATTTGTAATTTATTGTCATCTCACTCTTGCAGAGAGTTGGGAACAAGATCTGATTTAATGATTCTTTTTTATTATAAAAACACCAAAACAAAACAAAACGCAGGCCAAATCCCAACAGGTGTCCAGCTTCTGCAAATCTTGAAGTCCAGCATTAGCCAAAGTCTTGCTGATTGGAATTGGTTTTTAATTCAATATTTTCAAAGATGATAAACACTGCATCTTGGAGAAAAGTAAAATATATTTTCCATTCTTTTGCTGGCTTTATTCTACCTCAAGTCAATGCTAATTGCAGCTGCTCAGCATTTCCTTAAGGTATTTTCTCTGCATCACAGTTTTTTGGGTTTTTTTCCCTATTCTTTCCTTTCCGTTTTGATGTGACAAATCTGTATTTTTTAATTATTTATAAACAGAAATTTGGGGTTAAGAATGCAAACTGGAGTTCTACTTTAAAGAGGCAGAGCTTAGATTAAATGCAGTAACAATTTACCATCAGCTATATTTTCTGCTTTTAGAAAAAAAGACATAAAAAAATACCATATTGCCAAATAACACAGGGACCACACAGGCCAAAGCAAGCACATGTATATAGATGGAGAGATGAGATGGAGAGAGCAAAACTAAAAGTATCCAAAGATACTCCAGTCTAATAGTCACCCTGTTCCAAAAAGTTAGGCTTGTACTACGCAGAAGAATGTTTAAGGTAAGTAATCTGATCAGAGATTCCCACTGGCACATTCTAGATGGGAATTCAGCTGCAACCTGAGCTAGAGTCTCTTCGTCCCCTGGAAAAGTTATTGTGTAAGACTTGTGCTCACAGTTTACGTGGAAGACTCAGTGCTCAGACTGACAAAACAGTGAAACAATTAAAAACAGCAAGATGGTGTCAGACCAAAAAAACCTACAACAAGCAAAATTTTTGATGAAAGGATAAAATACCATAGTAATTCCTCTATTTCTGTAGAAAAGACATTCTGCTTGACTCAGAAAACTAAGTGTAATACAAATAAAGCAGTCACAGACGTGCTCCTTAGATATCTGACAGTGTAACACTTTCACTTCCTTCTGTGCTTACAAACATAGCAGTGAGAAACAGAGCACATGAAAATGCCTTTTCTATCAAGCTGGATTCACTAATAGATATTGCACCATTTTAGAAAGAAAGGCATTTTACCTCTGTTCAGAAGAAATATCCAATAGCGTTCAGTAATGATATCAAAAGCTCATCCCCAAGTTAAAAAAAATTCAGATGCAAGAGCAACACAGACCAGAGAGAGCAAACCCAAAAGGTCTGAATTTCTTAATTTCCTAACAGCACAGGCAACCGAGAATATATTTTTCTTGAAATCTTTCTTTTGTTTTCTTTAAAGCAACACCCTATTTGTTAACAAGATAAAGTATTTTTCTAGTATTCTTTCGTGACTAACACTTCCATCCTGGTCTTGCCTCATTCAGCACAATGCAATTTGTGTGCCATTGCCTTACGCTCTTAAAAAGAACTGAAAAATTACATACTTACCCATTATTTATTTTAGAAAACCTATTGACCTAGTTTCATCCCTGGTTTCATCTGTTTGCTGTCAAATGACCCTGAAACAGTTTTTCTCAGGCTTTATTTCAACCAACGATGGGAAAACATTGTCTCAACATATCTTGACTGCAGAAAAAAACAGAAGAAAGTACATTTATGCATCGAGGTCTGTAGCAACCATCCCTCTGACCCCCCCCTCGGTCTCTATGGATAGCTTTATCATTTCCTCAGGAGTCAACAGTCAGGATGCAATTATCAGGCCCTGAGACAGATTATCTTTTTCTCAACTCTGATGACTTAAAAATGACCACCATAGCAAAAATAGCCTGATCTTTGTTCAAAGAAAGTAGATACAGAAGACGTTCAAGCTCTTAGCTTGGTTGTTAGTTAGCCAATGATGTTAGTAACATACCACAGGGACTTGCGGTAAAGAATAAAAGGGCAGACAGAGAGTAAGTTCATTGCCAAGTTTAAAATAGCAAGATATTGTTATTGCATCACCATTTCACCACTTCAAAAATTTGAGATTTTTTTTTTTTAAATCAAAATGTTAGGAAGTGTAATCAAATGCTGTTAAGCACTGGTCAAAAAATACATAAAACTGGGTACTATTCTATGTGTCATCCAAAATCGGTTAAAACAAGATTACATGGAATTCAAATCCCTGCAACCTTTATCACTTGCATCCCTAGTAGATGTAGGTTTCACTTCTCATCATAAGGACAAAGAAAAACAATAAAAACCCAGGAAATATTGAAGGGTTAAGCAGGTCTCATTTTTGCATTAAAAATGCATCAGATTCCCATTTTCTGTCTTCCCTTTAGCCTTTAGTATTTGTCTTATTTTAAACACATTGCTCAGTAATCACACGTTGATGGATATCATCCATTGTAGTTTTCTTCAAAATCGTGAGCCAGATTTTTTTGTACGTCATCAATTTACTACTGACTTCAGGGAAGAGAGGTGGATTTGGCATCGACAGAAAGTAAGGGTTCCTATAGGCACTGTGATCTTGATGTAAGCGTACCTGAACACACAGGCACACAAAAACTGTCAAAACAGCTGTTACTTAATGACAGGCTCCTAACATAACATTTAGGCACCTAATTAAGACTCCTCATTTACAAAAGTACTCAGCAGCCAGCAGCGTCTCAGTTGTCTGAAGTTCAACTTCACGCTCCTGTTTTTAATATGAATTCAGCCACACACAATCTGATTGCACAGATAGATAGAAAATTTTTTTTTTGATGCGAGGGCTGGAAGGATGCTGTAAGTAATCGCAATCCCTGTGCAAGGGATGAAGTGAAGCCCCTGGAGCAGTCGGGAAGCAGAGGGTCAGCCAGGGAACCGCTGAACACCGGAGCTTGCCTAACCCAAACGCTGTACCTAAGTAAGCACAGAAACAAAACAACCCAAGGAATTACGTATCTGAAAGTCATCTCAGAACTGTTAGAATTTATTTCAGATCTCCTATATAACTGGGATATGAATCCATTTTATTTTTAAAAATTCCTCCCCTGATAGCATATAATTTTTCCTTGAAAAGACACAAACGAAGCCCCAACCAAACAAAACCCCGCATCACGTGACAAGAAGAGTCTTAAGCCACAGGACCTATTTCCTCTCTGTCGGGAATTTGTGGGCACTGTCTGTCCTGCTCAATTTTACTGAGCATTACACAATTCCAAACATTCTTTTTTTGGATCACTTAATGGATTAAAATCTGTCAGCCTTTAGCCAAAAAAAAAAAAAAAGAAAAAAAAGAAAAAAAAAAAGAAAAGAAGAGGAAGAAAAGAAATATAAAAGAAAAAAGTGCCAAGTGACACATTAGAAGCACTATATTGTTGCTAAGTACTTACAGCAGGTTCACCCTGACAGTCTGTCACAACATAATGGGATGTTCTGTCACAGATGAATCACCTAACACCCTTCTTACAAAGGAGAAGCACTGAATTCAAAGTAACATGACAAGCCATGATTTGCCTCAATCTTCCAAAACATGCTAAGGTGGAATGCAGAAGAGAAAGCCAAGAAGGAAGAGATGAACGTTTAAGGCAACAACGCAGTGTTTCAAGACAGCACGTGTTTTTCTCCACTGTGCTTGATGGACATGGCATGACTAAATGGCTAAATATGAGGTTAATTAAAAACAAACAGTTCATTTTTAAAAAGTGTATTATTGACCAAAAATATTATTTTCTCAGGAGCTTGTTACATGAGCATTATTGACTTGATTGAGCATTATTAGCATGTCAATCACTTCCAGGCTATTTTTATAACCTTGTGCATGTTGTTCTATTGCAACATATACAGCTAGAAAAGTAGATACACACAGTAAAGAGCACTGGAATTCATAATCTCTACCAACAGTATCTGTTTTGTAGTGTCTGGGGCCATGAGGAGGCTACAGGAGGGCCTTTTACATCGGAGCAAACATGGGAATTGGATAATCATCGCTTTTAGCATTGCTGGTTTGCTCCCCTGACCTTCTGTAGCCAGGACTGTTCAGTCCCCAAGACCAAAGACGGTCTCTCAAGACACGTTCATTGCCACAGCTGGATGGCCCAATATTAAATTTAGGCAGAGCATGCAAATCAAAGTGATTGTATGTTATGCAGAAGAATATAGAGGGAGTGAAAGGGTTCGCCTAGCCAACTCCGTAAGTACACAAGAATTAGTGTTTAGGCTCAGTGTAGGAGAAATAATTATGTTTATAATTCAGTTTAGCTTTCTGGAAAGAGTCAGTGCCAGTGCCGATGCCTAGACTATCCACAGAACTACAACAGAAATACCAGCAGTTACAAAACAAGTTTCTTCATTTAATTGCCAGAGAAGTAACACATTGAAGAACTGCACCCTTTGGCTATCCTGTTAGCCACCAACAGATAAAGGGGCTGATCACTGCCAAGAGCAAGGCTGAAACAATGTGGTATAAAGAAATCTCATTAGGGACCACAGCTATTCCCATTGTCTAGCTAGGTCAAATACAATGAGCATGCGTACCCAAAAATAGGCTGTTTACTGTGCCGGTAACAGTGATGCTGTACAAAACATATACTTTAATTGTTATCTGGAAGACAAGAAGGTAGCAAATGTCTGCTTCACAGGACAAACCATGGCTTGGTTTCTGGGGCTGCCTGAACCTTTTTCCCATGCAAGGGACATCAGCAGAGTTGTTCTGTTTCATTTTTACTGAAGAAAATGAACTGTATTTTGTGTTCTTTACTTGGGGCAGTCAGAAAATCACTGTCAAACTCAAAGTCCTGTGGAAAGCTAAAAGATTTAAAAGCATAAGCCAACCGAAGACTTTTTTGTAAAGCGACACCCATCCATTATAATGCCTGCTGGGCATTGCTGGCTCCAGCAAAAAAAGGGAGACGCAAGCAACATGACTGTTTTCAATTTCAACATTTCTTTTTCTTTTGTCTGTCATGAAAAGGAATAAACCACAGCAAGCTGACAGTTCATTGAAACTCAGCATCACGTGGGACAGTAAATAAAGAAATAAGACTAATCATTTCCTTTTATGAAAACGTCTAACCAAGAGACTCTGTCAAGCCACCACCACGGTCACGAGGCTCTCCTCTCCTTTTGGCCCTGGGTGAGGTGCAACTGTGCTGTGCAGCTCCAGTATTTACTTGTGTCATGAAGCAAAACTTAAGCATTCTGTTTATTTTAACTCTTTTTCAGAGCTCAGTACAAACAAGGTTAGATCTGTACTTGAAAACAAAGCTGAAGGAGAAATGGTAAGAGGCTCCTGAAAAGATACTAAAAAGTAGCACTTTTTTATTTTAAAATAAAATTGTTACTTGAAACCTTTACTTCAACAGGTTTGTATCAGTAAGTCCCCATAAAACCTCTCAACTGAATTGGCTGGATTAGTCAAAATAGACCTGTAATCCAATTAACTTTCCTATTTGTATTTTTTGAAAACTTGAGGAACTTTCTACAGATGGCTTCCTGGGCCAGCAGAATGCTGGAGGCTGCTTCCATCATAAAACTCAGTAAGTCTTATGCTATAAACATGTCTGAACTACAGGGTTTGGTGACTATTCTTAGACAAAAAAGGGAGAAAGCCTGAACTATTTAAAATACAGTGAGAAAAGGGAAGCCAAATGCAAGCTGTACATCAAATGTAATTTTTACTGAAATAAAATTTAAATAACTGCTTTCTTAAGTTATTCCATGGCTTGTAACATCACCACGTGAGATCACTGCCTTGTGTCGGTTCAACAGTTACTACAACAGCCGGTTGTTACTACAACTATATCAGTTCAGCAGTTACTGCATGGATGAGTAGAAGACCAAAACCAAAAAGAAAATATGAATGTTTTATTTTCTTGCATGTGTTTTAGAAAAAGAATAGCATTCAGACAGAATTAAAAAGTGCTCTCAAGATTACAGAGACTTGAGCAAACTCAGATCTAGATTTAGATCTTCAGTGTATGTGGGTTAATGGAAAGATGTAGGTCCCCTCCAGCACCCCACATGGCTTTACCTAGTGGGTCCTAGCCATTTTAAAGGTGAAGGTTGCTCCTTCCTTTTGCCAGCTGAGGACAACAAATCCTACAGCCTCCTCAGTGCAAGTCTCTCTCAATCACACTCTATTCTGTAAGTAAAGGGAAGGAGCAGGACAGGTGAGCCCAACAAATAAATAAAAAAACCCCTTTACCCTTCTGTGGTCCCTCAATTAACCAAGAGGAAAAATCATCCTCCACGCAGAGTCATACTCCTGCAGTCAACCATTGCCTTTCAGGAGAGGGATCCTTAGGGAACTTCTAGTCCTTCTTGCTCTGCCAATGCTAGAAATCAACCATACCTTCAGCACATTAGGAACAGATGTCTATTGTTTTGTTACAAAGTGGAGCAAGCTTTGCTCTCTACAACCCCTAGACCAACACCCTACACAAATGCTCCACGATGGTGCGGCCCAGGACAGTTGCAATGGTTGCTCATATCAACCCAATTTTGCGTGAGACTGAAGCTTTTTTGTACAAGTCCTGTTCAATCTTGGCCACCACCATCCTATCCAATGTTGTTAAATGTAATTTGCGCACACAGGCATGTCCCATAAGAGCAGATGGCTTTCCAGTGAAATGACAAACATCTTACACAGCACAAGAGGAAGCAAATTTAGGAGAGTCAGAAACTCTATTTTCAGAAAGCAGAAGCAAACTAAGTACAGGGTAGCAGCCTTGAACCACAACTTGAAATCCAAAACCCCAGAGGTTGCTCTTTGGAGCATGTAAAATTCAGTGTACTGTTGTTCTGAAAAGTATGGCACAGTTACTTGCCTACTGGTGTATTCGCAGGCTCTAGAATGGATGGGATTAACCTCTGACTGGAAGAAGAAAAAATAGTTATTGATCATACAGCCTACACATGTTCAATATGAACCAAAACATCAACAGATGGCTACAGTAACCTGATGTAAAGCAAAGCACTGGACAGTGATGTCTAAGGACAGGCCAAAGGAAATAACAAGACTAGAAACAAAATGTCTCACACTTTCGCTCAAAATAAAGTACACTGGTGATTTTGCATGAGAAGGACAATATTTCCAGCGTTATTCTTTGCAGCTCTGTCCCTATACCGTACATTGATAAAAACTGTCCTGTCATCACAAACATTTGCTAGTGATGGAGGCTGCAAAGGCCACAACCCACTATGGCTCAAGATGTTTTGCTGTCACCAGCATCCCTATAAAGTTGCACCCCCTGCACCCCGTTAAGGCCTCATACCAGCTTTCTCTATGCTTTTGTCCCCAGCCATGAGTTTCTGCACCTTCCTTTGTGGGAACCAAACCTCACACAGCTGTGCTGGGAGCCACATCAGAGAGCCAATGTTAGCATCTATGCAAGGGAAAAGGTGGGAACTTGTAGCTAGAGGGAACAAAAGACTAGGAAAAGCTCCTTCACTTATTCCAGACTGCAATTCCACAACTACTTTCTACGAAGAAACCACAGAACTGAGGCAGGCCGCATTTTGGGGAAGTGGAGTTGCAGGAACCCATCTCTGAAATGGCAAAGACTTTTATGCAAGAAGAAACCTACTCCTTACAAGACTGTAGAGAGGTCAGAAAAGCCTTGACAAGCTTTTCCCAGTATTTTTAAAGAACATAACTGACTTTATATGCACATGATTGAATTTACAAAATTACAGATGGGATCACTTTTTTCTCTATCCAAGCCTTTTTTTTTTTTTTTTTCCCCCAAACAGCTAGTCTAGGTCCTGTAGAGTTCTTGGAAGCATGTCCATCCTTACCACTGGACATGAAGTTACTCATGTGCTTTCAGACATCTGGATGGTTCAGGATAGAAGCACCAGATGAGAATTCACTTCCCAGTGTTCGATTTCTCACAAATGTCTTATGCAGGAGCGAGAAAGCTCTTCACACTACTTCTTTGCTTAAATTTCCCATCCAGAAAAAGGAATAAGAATAGTAACACTTTTACACTTTCCTGGATTGTTGTGAAGATAAATGCATTGGAGAATGTGAAGTATCTGAGTATTACATAAATGAGGATCACAAAAATGCCACCGATAGCTAGGCATAAAGGAATGAACAAGAAAGGGAAGTCCAGGGCATATTTTGATTGACAGACAGACCTCAAAATTTAAACAGTTTCCAGAATACAAGGAACTCCTGTTGCTCTTCAGAAGAAAATCCTTAGACCTCAACGACTGAGTATTTCTTTACATCGCTGTAAGAACTATCAATACAGCTGCCACTGAGAGCAGGTGGCTGACATCACACCACGCAGCATCACCTCGTCCCTCCTCTCAGAGAGCCACAGGAATCCAAAGCAGTTCTGGCAATATTGACTTTCGCTGCCCAGATTAAAGTCTTTTATCTATATGATAAATTAAGCTTTAACTGTTTTTACTGATTCTTGCTGAACGTTTCATGAACATACAGAATTTGGGTGTTCTTAATGCAATGAAGCATAGTTCCTTAAAGGCTAAGCAGAGAGCTTCTAACGAATGCAAACAGCCTTCTTCAAAGAAGCAAATAAACAAACAACAGAATATTGGCAAATTTTCAAAGTTTTTAAGATTGACATTAAAACTAGATTTCTCCATTGAAGAGCAAATACAGGAAAGGGGAAAAAAATCGCACTCCATTTAAGAGAAAATACCTTTGAAATGGCATTTGTAATGCCCATCAGTGTAAGTACATATGTAAAAAGGACAGGAATAGTATTCAGAGGAAATGCGTTGGCATATATCTGTTCATGCACGTATTTTCCTGTTGCATCTATACAATTGCTGTAACTGAGTGAATGAAATTAATGTGAGGATCAAAACTCTGTTGTATTTAAAAAATAATAGCAATAAACTGAAGCTCATACTTCTGCAGCCATTTTTAAGGTATCACTTTTTTCATCATAAGCTTTTCAACAGCTGTGACTCATAAACCATAAACACTTAGTACCAACAAATTGAAAATGACATATGATTTATGATGTGTTTGTATCTCTCTATATAAAAACGTTCTTTCTTTATGTACAGGTTCAACGTGTCGAACACAGCAAGCGTGACTCTTATATAAAAGGAAATCAGTGATGCAAATAAGACACCTGGCCATGAACTTCAGATGACACTGGCAGGTTCTCTTTAGCATACTAATTAATTTTTTTAATACTGAATTTGCATGATACTGAACTGCCTGTATTGTCTCAAGGAGAACAGCTTTGATTTAAACAGTGTACACTTGCTTTTCTCTTATAATGAGCCACAACATTCCAAGTTTGTGGTATGCGCCTGATCACATAACATTACAGAACTGTTTTCTTATTCGAATCTTTTTAAGCTAAAGCATATATATTCTCTGTCATGTGGAACAGTATTCCACATTTCCCAAAAAGCAAAAAACAGAGCAAACCTGTTCTAACAACTTACATCAAAGATCCTTGGATAACTTCAGATTATTACTTCCTGTCATCACTGTATGATAGGAGTAAATCCGCAGTGTTTTACAGACTAGACTGTGATTTCCTCTTAAAAAAAAACCAAAAAAGACAGAAACGCTTAACCACACCTCACGTGGAAGGTGTAGAAACATCATGGTATGCAATGCACATAATCCTGCAGACATACTTTAGGTAACCCTCAACAGTACAAAAGAACATCCTCCCCAGGAGCATAAAATCTGTATGTCAATACATCCAAAGGTAACCAAAATGACAACAGTGTAAAGGATCAGACGCACAAAATCCCATTCATCACATCTAGAAGATTAAATACCAGACAGGTTCTGGTTCAATTCAGCTATCGTTGGGTTTGTTGTTGTTGTGTTTTCTCACATTGCAACAAGTTCCCCTCCACCGTCCAAAGCTTGTGAAGAAGTTATACTTTTTTTTATTCTTTTCCCAAGCAATATGAGGCTGTTAGTTTGGGCCATCTACAGGGATCACTTCACTGTAATATAAACAAGCACTAAATGTAATGTGTGTTTCACAGGCAAATGACCATGTGGGAGTAACAAATTTTTTTTAAAAAAGGCTTTTATGTATTGAATAATTTGCTGTAGTTGAAGCATGCACAAGGAAATGATGCATCACATAACATCATATGAAATTTAAAATCAGATTATTTTGGGTACTTAAATGTTGGTCTAAAACACCTGTGATAAAAATGCCTTTGAAAGTCCCCAAATTCAAAGAGGCTACACTTTATATGCAATAGAAAAGTCTCAGGTTTCTTTTATGCAATATGTTATACACTGCAACATTTTTCTAAAATGGAAGAAAAATTTTAAAAAATAACAACAAACCAATCTGCTCCTGGCACGTCTTGATTGTTTTCTGAGTTAAAACAGGATACTCCTTTTTTCCCATTTCAAGGGTGAATCCAGCCCCAAAAAAGGGAAATGACTCACAAAATACTCACAAAATGAAGACTTGGCCTTCCATTCAACAGTCAAGTGCACACTTAGATCAACTGAAATTTCCACTCAATCTATAGGTTTTAGTTAATGTAAGAACTTTCATTTATAATATCCACAGGACCCAACTAAGGCAGATACATGGTTTTTACGTTACTCTCTAGTAGTTGTTGCTCTAACAACAGAAACACTTCCCCAACACTACCTAATTGTGAGAATAAAGCCTGAGGAGCAAATCCTTGACTTCATCCTTCTAATTTACAAGCCAAGAAGCCAGATAATTTTATTTTCCTTTTTTTGTTGGGTTTTTTTTTTTGAAAGGAAAATCGTCACTTCAGCACAGAACAACACTTTAACCCAGCACAAAAATCCCAACACTGAGTGGAGGGAAAGGTCATTTAGAACACTAAAAAACTGTATGCGTATTATTCTGAATGGCTTTTCCAAAAACACACTGGAAGCAATTGCTAGTTTTGATTTGTGACAAAGAGTTTAGTTTGTGGAACTCAAATCCTGGTGAATGTAATGAAAGTAGGCAACATATGGACAACATGAAACAGCTAAAGATGTACCCTGGATGCAGAAAAAGCTTGGAACTTCTTACTGCTCGGATGTGCTTAACTAGTAGGAACTTGCACAGCACGGATAAATAAAACCTTAGAGAGAATATTTCTACTAAGGGAGATAAAGACTCACTACAAAAGGCTACTGCAGGAAAGCAAATAAAATAAAATGTAATAGACAAATGAGCGACCAAAGAATACTATGACTTAAGATACCAAGAAGCCTAGGAAGGCAACGAGAATTGCCAAAAGGGGAGCGTGAGCTTGCAAATAACGTTAAGAGAAAGGATTTCAATTTCTTTTGCAAGTGAAAGATGCGTTGCAAGATAAAGCAAAGCCACTTTGTAATGGACAGAGGGCAAGTACTGCAGGCAATCTAGGGAAAACACAGTAAGGAAAGGAAAGTTTCTCTCTGCTATCAATCAGGATAATGATACTGAACATGAAGCAGGATGCTTAATCGGCGTTAGGCTATGGGAAAGAGAACTCCATCAAATGGGGGATAAGCCCCAGAAGCCTGAAAAAAAGTCAAGCTGAGGGGAACCAAACGATTCCCAGCCCAGACTGAAGGAACACCAACTAACAGTAGTCTTTTTAAGCTGGGTTTGGGGTTTTTTTCACGTTGAAAGTGATACCAGATATTCAGTGGCTAGCAATGTGTTATGGGTTTCAACGGTGTTCCTGATTCCAGAACAAGTTAGGAAAGTAAAGGGAAAGCAGAATAAAATGCAACATGAAGAAAAGCTGATCAAGATAAAGGCTTAACACAGAAGAATATAGCAGATCCCCGTATTTTGTAGTAACTGCCAGAAAACTGCAACAGACAACTGAAGGGGGAGAAACTTAGCAAATTGTGACACAGAGTAGCAAACCACTGTTCCTTATCTCCTACAATAGGAAAAAATATGGGGCATCATATGAAATTAATAAGAAGCAGGTTCAAAACAAACAGAAGGCTGCAGGTCTTTAGGTATTAAGCTACAGGAGAGCTGATCCTTTGATGTTGAGTGCTAAAAGCTTGCCAGGATTCAAAAGTGACTGCTTAAGAGCAAAAATTCATCAAGGGCTATTAAGCAACAAGAAACCACCTCTGACTCAGAAAGTCCCTAGACTGCAGACTGCTGCAGCCTAGGAGTGTAATTTCATGCCTGACAAGTTCCTGTGCCTCCCTTAAGCATCTGCTATTGACCACTTAAAAACCAAAATACTGGGTTGAATGTATCATCCCGGTAGAGATGGTCTGTTGTATCTGCACTCCAGAAGAGCTTCCCATGTAGCTGATTGGGGAAGGAGATTGGAGGACTTGGGCGCTCGTCATCAGTTCCTTTGCCTACCTAAATTACTAGCTCTAGTCCCTCCAATTCACTTCCAGAGCATTTACATCCAAAGCAAAGGAAGAAAAGTGTAAGCTATAGTATAACAATGCAGAAAAATACATGCATAAAAAATGGTGATAATACATTTAGTTTAAGATTTAGGAAAATATTTCCAAAACCCTTGAGCAATGACTGGAATAAGCTTTGAGTAGAAGCAGTGGAACAAACAACTATTTTTAAGATTTAGGTTGATCATAAAAGAGACCATGTATCGTCCTGTAAGAGCAGCGGATTGGACATACCAAGGCAAAAGATCCTTTCAAGGCTCACACTGCTACTCTGGTTTATTTGTCTGGAGCTAATCTTTCATCTCCTTTGATTTACAAGGAGTACAAATATTACCTTATGCTCCATGGTGGTGCATAGACCAAGGGCCAAGGAGAAGTAATTGCTGTGGCACAGCAATTAAACCCGCAGAGATATTGTGGGTTTCAATTTTGAACATACTTGTTATAAAATGCTTGGAAAAGGCTCATCCGTTACACTTGTTTTCTGTACTTTTGTATCCCGCTTGCATTTTGAATGTATTTACAACTTCACGAGTATGATTCTAGATCAGAGCATTAGCTATAAATAAGTGTATCTTTCTTTGGTCTTAAAACCTGAATTCTTTCCAGGGGAAGACTGTAATTAGTATGACATGGGGGCTTTTAGCAGATGTGAAACCGGATAGATTGAGCTCTCATATGAATAGCCTGAAACGAGGTCTGCTTTGCATGGTTTGTAGTAATGGAGAGGAAATTGAGCATTAAATACAAATCAACAATCATTCATTTCACTGCAGCAGTGGAGCAGCAGAGCCAGTGAAGTCACTCTTTTCAGCACCTTGCATCCTGCTGGACTTTATTTACAGCACCGGAGCTCCCATCTTTGGAAACGGCCACCTACAGGGTAACTCAAACAAAGAATGATTAAGAGAGAAAGCAATTTAAGGTCCAACTTTTATACACAAACATCAGAGAAGTGACATTTTCTTTGCCTGCAATTTATGATGGGTCTTTAGATATATTCATTAAGCTATCATTCTAACAGCCTGAAGTGAGGTCAACGTGGCATAGTACCGCAAGCCAGGATAACAGTAGATATTAGCTGGATACTTGTACAATAAGTGAAGTCAGAAGATTTATTAGTTTTCTAATCCAAAGACTGACCTGACTCTCCATTTGAAAGTTGAATAGGAAGTTGAAAATCCCTCCTAATGTTTTTGAGAGGTGTGAGGAGATGAGGAAAGCACCTGCAATGCATCACTCTGTTTAGATTGCAGTGTGAAACTCTGGATTTGTTGGCTGCAGTGGTCTCTCAGTAGAGGGAACAGACAACAATAATCAAGGAGTTCACTGCTCATTATGTGTGAAGAGAAAAATGGAATGCTATCCCCTGAAACACCAGAATGCTCCCAAGGTCAACAGCTCTAAAAAGCTGCCATGAAAAAAAAAATCTGATTTAAGCTCTAAACAGTTCAAGTTCATGCTAATGTTTGGATACAATTCTTTGTACAATTAAAAAAAAAAAAAAGTTAATATTTGGCTATTTAGCTGGCATCCGTGATGTACAAAAAGCAGCTATATGCTCCAGAAAAAAGCAATGTCTTCACTGTACATGCTATAATTACTCTTCACAGTGCTTTCTGGAGAGAGAATGCCAAAATAAGGCTAGTTTCTTTACAAATTTCATTCCATTTATCAACAGTTGCACCATTACCAAGCCCATCATGACGATATCAATATTCGATGCACTATCAGTGTGACTCGTAAGGTGTCATCTGAATTTGTAACAGCCCCATAGCCTCCTGTGAAATAACACAGATACCAGCTCCCCCCAGCTCTTTCCTACAGACAGAGATGCGTTCTCCACCCTGACACACCAAGGCTTGCCACGTGTGGTCCTGTCCACCCGCAAAGTCCCCGCTGCCAGTACTGCCACAAGCAAAAGACTCAGTAAAAGGGATTTCAAACAAAACCACGGCCTAAAATACATGCTGGGAAGAGGATGATCCACCTCACCTCCTACTCAGCTAAATAATTTGAGAGGGGAAAGAATGTCATTGTTTTCTCGACTTGATTGCAAGTGAATGCAGAGCTAACAAATGCTGTAAAACCTAAACCATGCAGCCAGAGTCGTAGCACCGTACACAGCGGTTTAGGAAACTGGAGTTAGTGAACTTAAAAGAAAAACTCCTTCAAACACAACTACCTTAGAAAATAAATACTTTACGGGGGCAAACATAGATATTCCTAATGACAGTAGAAATAAGAATTTGATAACTCCAAATGAGCAGATTTATAATTGAAACTGATATGTAAATCTAAGAAATATCATTAGGAGTAATAATATTTTCTGAGTTAAAATGGTATCCGCATTTATTGTACAACTTGTACATTTGATTTACGAATTACAAGAAAGAAAATCTAATTAATATTCTTGTGCTGTATCCATAATTATTTTAAAATAATAATAGTAATAAAAAAGTTATTTTACGAACTCTCAATCCAAAGATCTGCCTTAGAGTCAACAGAGTCTATGAACTTTTTATATATTATTAAAATGCAAGACTCAAAGAGATGTCTTACAGAAATCTGTCTTCAAGTGATAACTGAAAATGCAAAACCGTTGCAGAATTTCTAACATTGTTTGTGAGCATTATCTATGGATTTTCACCAGATTCAGCATACTGCAACTGAGTTCATCAGTCTGTTTTTAGCCTAATCTGAGAAAAATTTATGTAATGATCAGCTCAATAATGAGACGCATAATTGCATGCTTACTTACAATCCTCATTGTGTATTAATTTTTTACAAATAAAAGCTTAACTTTTATAAGAAGCTTTTAGAGAAGCACAATTATAACCTGCACATTCAATTTATTTTTTTAAAATTCATGTTTGAAAACAGGTCTGTCATTCAAGAGGAGAAATGAGGCAATGGAAGACATCTTGCTGTGAACTTCTGGCTGAGATTCGACAAAAGTTCTGAAATTGGAGCTTGCTTTTTGTTCATTTGAACAGAGCTTGATAATATGTAGGACTGCAAAAAAAATAAGCATTTTAATTCACATATTAATTGCAGTTATTAAAAATAAGCACCACTAGTCTGCCAGCCATTTAAAGTAGTAGTACATCTTTGTGAATCACAGGACTGTAAGAAAGAATCCTCTGTTCTCCCTTCCCCTGACGAAAAACTGGTAAGCAAAGCAAGTCAGCCCTTAGATGAACTGATTTTTGCTAAAAGAAAATATTTTTAAAATTTTTCTTCCCCAGATAACTAGGGCAACAGGAACTTTTTCAAACTTGTATGTCTATCCACAAACTCTCCTCATGGCATATTTTTATTTAATTTATTTCAGTTCCTAAAAGGTGATACAACTCCAAAACCATGAGAACTACTGAGGAATGGCTAGAACATCCCCAATTTGTGTGCAATAATTTACCTTGGTCATTAAGTTTCTACGTCTGTTCACTACTGATGTACAAGAAACTTTGTCCCCTCAGGGACTCCAGCCCTGTTGTGGATGCTGAAGGAGATCAAGATAATCTCTTCATTCCTTGCTCAGGGAGGGTTTTCTCAAAAGAGGACAAGAGTATGACAGCCCCCTCCCCGTTCTCTCTGTCTGGCCTTGATTTACTACAAAACAACACATCCACACAAATCTATGTGCAGGATGCCTAAAAGAAAATTCTGGCACTGCTTACGGGTCACTGTTAAACAGTTCATCAGCAAGCTAAGAGGCAAGTTTAGCAAGACAGACAAAAAAATCACTTTGGGGTTTTTTGCAAAAACATTCAAAACATTGGCGCTTCAGCCCCAACACAGTGATACCAGATTAGCTGGGGTGGATAGAGGAATTTCAGAGAATTTTCACTGAAAATAAAAAAAATCACAACCAATCCTAAAGACCCGAAATGCTCATTTCATTAGCAGTACCCTTTCATTATAAACTTCCTCATCAATATGAAGTTCTCTAACTGGTGAAATGAATGTCATACTCCACAGACCAAGTCAAAAATTCTAACAGGAATTTAAAAAAAAAAAATCATAACAACACACAACACTAGAAGGAACCAGCTGACAAGCACAGTCACAATCCACCACAAGGTAGAAAGTTCTCAGCAAGTACAAATAACCAGGAAAGGGGATGTTTAAACAGAATCCCTACTTCAGCTTTCTTGGTACTCTGCCTCAATACTGAGACCTACTTCTGGCAGATTGAGCAGTTGATGCATGACATAGAGAAGTCAGCTAGGGTATGATTATTCACTGATTCTCATAACACAAGAAACATGGGGAATCGCATTTTCTGGCTAAAAAGGAGATGCTTTTTCACATTTTAATTACACGTGAATTCATTGCTATGGGATGGGCTTCACCTTTCCATAACAGTCCACTAAGATCACAGTTGCTGCTCAGGATATGGTCATTCCCAAATCACGCACACACAAACATGTGAAAGTCTACACAAGGTCCAAAAGTGACTGAAAATAACCAGTAAAGTAACCATTTACTCATAACGTCCAGCAAGGATGCAAGTCTATATCCAGTTACAGATGATGCACTGAAAGAAATCTGTATCGTCCCCCACGCTTAAGAAAGACTCTTGGATGCTGTTTCGACACTTGGACACCTGAAACTCAGTCTTATCCCCCATTTTCAAACCACTAAAAGAGCCGTTCTTTACTGGAGGAGGAAACTGAATAAGTAAATCATCAAGAAACATGATTAATAGGTTTTAACTTAGAAATTCACTGAGCCCTCACAAGTACAGCAAGTCTATAAAGACATTCCTCATCATCAAACCCAAGGGCAATAATCCTGCTCTGCAAAAACATTTGGGTGCCAAGAATCACTTGCACCTCTCCATTCTTGGGGCTGCTGAGTTCTGATGATAATTGAATTAATGACTGAGATCCACGGGCGGCCTTTGCCATGCACCCTTTCCTACAGCATGGCCTACCACGTTGGCTTGAGGAATGGGGCTGGGAGGGGAGGCAGGACAATTGGGGGGGTGAAATGTTGTCAGGAGGATCCGCATCAGCTCCACGGCAGCAAAGGGTCATACTGCATGGGGGTAAAAGTCAAATGCTTCAGTCTTAATGCAGCTTTAACATCACTAGAGGAACAAACAGCAATGAGGATTTGTACCAAGACAGCTGCAAAATACAACCATGGGCTGACTTCTTCACTAAGAAACACACACGTTCCTGACACTGACGACTTAGGATACGCTGTGCAAATACTGACAACATCAAAGGCAGACTTAAATGAGCACTGATAGAAGATTGCCAAAACAACATCCAGCTCCCCTACCCTCCCCGTTCAAAATGACAGCCTTTTTGATTTTTGGCAACCGTGCGTCTTTGCAAAATAGCGCAAGGAGGAGCTGTCATACTTTCAGACTTGATCGTAACAACAAGTATTATATAAGCTGAACCGAATTATAAATTTATGGAAGCTGTTGGGTGTTCAGGATTATAATAATTAACAGGATCTCTCATCTGAAAGGCTTCACACTCTGAAAATTAATCAGAGTTAATAAAATCAGATGCTTTCAAGATAAAATTGCAGCCTATTCTTCTAATGTGTTGCTGCAAAGTACTTACATTTTCTTCTTGCAATCCTGTTGTGTTTCTGTTAACGCAGCACTGATGAATCCCAGTCCTAGAGCAGGCAACTCACACACCCAGAAATACAGGTCTCTCTATTAGTTTTTATTTAAAAGACCACCCCAGCCCCAAGGCCTGCTTTCAGGATAAAAAATGAAAGAAAACGAAATGTTTCTAACTTCTATAAGATTATCAAGACTACACAGTTTCTTGTAATCATCAGAAGAAATTAACGGGACGAAGCCTCAACTAGTTCTGTACACCACTTCACCGCAGTATGATCTCACCTAATAAAATGAAAATCAGAAACACGTAATGGAAGCAACCAGGTTTTCAGACACATGAAAGTCAACAGGAACCGTGTCTGCTTATGCTTAGACTGTCTTTAGTCCATTATGTGTGCTCCACTATGACCAAATAAGAATCCTACTTATCCAGCAAGAGCTGTCGCCAGAAACATAAACATCGCACCACCTCGGGACAAGGTCGGACTCTCGACGGCAACACACGGGCATCTGCTGCAGGCTGCTTGGTAGAGCTTAACTATGATGAACAACTCCTATAAAAGCAGACCTGATGGCTTCTCTGTGCAGCTTTTATGTCTAACACAAATGCTACTAGGGGAAAAACATTTCTGATTCTTCTTTATTCTAGACAGATTTAGGGAAAAAAAAAGTAGCGCTCATTTTGGAATGCAAGCAATAAAGATCATTACCCTCAGTACTGACACCTTGTATAATTTGAAAAATGATGTGACTTTTGGGTAAACACGAACATGCCATAAAGAAGGTGTTCTTACATTAATTAAAAAAATCAACTCTACAAGCTGGGTAATGAGCCAGAAAAAGGCCTGATTTTTAAAACATTCATTACAAGGCATGAATTATGTTCTTAGCTATTTGAAGGTATTTATTGCCTGTATTTTTTTAAACCTATAGAATCAGAGACTATCTTCAGAAAGCAAGAAAACATGGAATAGATCTACCTTACTATATATTTTAAAATGCCATTCATAAATTGGTGAATCAATTTGAGCCACAATGTAGTGTTCAAATTGCCCTATTTATACACAGTGAATAACAACTGCCAAGCATGCAGGAGTCTTAACAATCATGGGAACTTTTCTGTGGGCTTTAATGAGCCCCAAATCGGAGCAGAGTTGATGGGAGTTTTGCTGAGTAAGAAATAAGTGGAAGCCTCGTGGCTTGTCTCTGATACAGGTGCACAGTACGGCTCAGAAACAGATTGCACCGGAGCCCTCAATGAAGGCCTCGGAAGTTGGCCAAATAGGCGGAAATAACATCACTTAAAAAATTCACTAGAAATACCATGAAATTGGATACCACACATTACCATACTCAAAAAGCGGAGAGTCTATTTGTTTAATTTGGATGAGTTTTCAAATAACTCAGAACTAAAGTAATCTATGATGGGCACAACAACACGAAGGAAATACTGAAGCTGGTGTGTCATATGCCCTTCACCGTAGCTGTTGAAACAGGACTTGTAAATGCATCTGAGGGGCCTGTACTAGACATGCCAAGGCACATTTTCTCAGTGAGTGTTTTTGCAAAGCTTGTGCAAAAGCAATAAAAATGGAAGCGGCAATTTAAAAAATAATTTAGGCTGAAAATGAATTTATTGTACTATACAAGGAGAAGACAAAGAAAAATAGAAAGGATATCATGAAGTACAATTGTTATTTATTAATAGTATACAACTATAGGCACGTTTGAGCTCAAGTATAGGACAGACTGACTACATAAACATAACCAACATCTTGACTTCAATTTAACAATCACAGATTATTTGTACTTTTCACAGTCATCACTTTGTAGCACAATTCTTAGCCCTTAATACATCAAACAGCTCCTCAGTACCTTTGGGTTTCATCAACACGTTCTGCCCCACGGGCATCAATGCAGCCAAGACCATTTACATCATGTGAGAATATGGATCAAGACAAAGGCAGCACTGAATTATCTTACTTCTTGACTATTGAAAATGTACAAACTGTCCATTATAAATAGACTTGATAAAAAGATCTTTCCCTCTCAGCTAGCATGAAGAAGCCTGTGGGAATACGAGATGCGGGAACATGAGCAGCGCTGTATTCCAGAAACTCCCACCTAGGGCAGCACCGATTCAGCTGCCCATTCAGGCCACAGCAGATCAGAGTCACCTCCCCGGACATCTCCAGAAACCCAGCAGAGCACAGTTACTCTACAAACATCAACAGCTCTTCGACAAGGCTATCTGACTGGTTTTTGGTTTGTTTTTTTTTTTAGTTTCACTGTGAACATCTTCATTCAAGCAAATATGGAGCTCCATCTAAGTGCAATTCAAGAGACAAATCAATCCAGAAAATGTTAGAATTATGTACTTTTTTTCAGAACCGCCAGATATGTATATAGCACTGAGAAGTGCCAACGTGTTTCTCTGCTGCACAACAGATCCTGTACTCAACCTTGGACCTAGTGGGCAGTCGCTGCAACATCTGCTGGTCTGCAGTATCAGTGTATGCCATCAAAAGCCTCAGAATACCCAAATATTCTCATTTTCAAATCTCCTAGCTAAAATACATGTGACTAGCACGTACAAAATGCAACTTCAGAGATACAGGTACAACCAGCTACAATATGCAGT
This sequence comes from Grus americana, assembly GCF_028858705.1. Classification (NCBI taxonomy): domain Eukaryota; kingdom Metazoa; phylum Chordata; class Aves; order Gruiformes; family Gruidae; genus Grus; species Grus americana. The sequence goes on along the minus strand of NC_072862.1, from coordinate 23,507,049 downwards.
TACCTGGCAGTCCACAAATGTGGATGCTAAGTGAGAATGAACTTGGATGGAGAACATCAACATGACACCACCAAGCAGTAGGTGCCTGTATGCCTTTTCTTCCTCGTATACCCTGTTTGGGAGGGAACAGTCCTACAGCAGGCACGGCAAACCAACGGTGCCCATCACAGGGCAGGGGTTCACACTGGCATAAAGCGTGAGCATAAAGAGAAAGAAAGCAACAAATCATAAAAATGAAAGGCCACCATCTTAAAGAAGAGCCAGCTTGCCCCATTCTTTGAGTGAGAGGTTCAGTTAAAACACATGATCTGCAAATTTTCCATTTCATCAAATCCTGCTAATAGAATTCTACAATCTGGTAGTTTAAGCTGCACATTAGAAAAAGCCAGGGAAACATTTGCTTTGGCACTGGCAGGTTCTCAGATTTTTCCAGTTGGAACAATGATAAATGACTTAACCCTGATCATTTTTCTGAAACCTGATTTTTTTTGTTTGACATTTATTTACAGTTTCTATAAACACTAACACCTATAAAACATGGTTTACTGTTTGATTGCTTGGCGGACAAGCAAGCCTTAAATACATAAATTATGAGCACCTAGTTAATGAGTGACATGACGGACATGAAGTTTTATTTACCATTGGCATGAGCCTTCATATAAAATTAGTGGCATAAGAAAGCCAGGTTTTGTGAATGCACATAGTCATACCTATTCATGGCCTGGCTTTTTTTTTTTGGCCTTTTTTTTTTTTTTTTTTTTTTAAAGACTTGACATAAGACTGTGGCCTATGTGTAATTTCATTGCCTGGAGCAAGGTTAGGGGAAAGCCGCTCCATCTGGCAATTTCCCTTTGACTGGCACATAGTTAAACAATGATGCAGTTTGACAAATTTCAAACCCTGCTTATGAAAAAATAACATAAACACAATAGTCACTCTGAGTAGATTGTCCACCTGTGCAAGCGGGCATGAAGTGTTAAGTAAAGGCTGCTGGTAATGAATAAAGATGCAGTGCATAGTTGGATTAGGTCGTTCCAAATGTAAATCACTGTCAGATAAAGCACTTGTGTTTACACGTAGCATTAATATTTTGATCAGTATGTTTAAGAGAATTAGCTTCTTAATGCAGATGTTCTCATTTGGACCTTCACACCCGTAGCTTCAGCCAACTCCTTTACCATCAGTTATGTCAACATGTCATAAATCTTAGCTGCTTTAACTTCTATTTTAAACAAAGCTTTGTTGTAAAATTTGGAGGCGTGTTTCCTTCGGGTTTTATTTTTGGCAAATTTCTTGTTATTTTGTTGAAAATCTGACACATTAATGTCCAATTAACCATCTTTGAGTATTTTACTGACAAGGATCCCAGCAGCAATCAAATGCCTTTTTATTGTAAGAACCTCCCTGCCCCCCACCCAACCAGCTGTATCCATTATGTGAACAAGAAGTCTTTATATCTTGACGCATGAACAATAAAGGCATTACGCTTAGCGGAAACAGGACATATGTCTCAACAGCTACACGCTCCATGCCCCTTCGGACCATGTACTGTAAAGGTAAACGCTCACTAAACGCTCACAAAACAGGATACGGTAAAATTCCAACACAAAATTCATGGACAGTTGGTGTTTTCTTTTTTAAACAAGGAAAAATCTTTTAGCCTATCCAAGTTATTTTAACATTGATGCCATTCTTGCGGGGGTTGCTGGGGGACACACCACCTGTGATAAACACAGTCCATACACAAAATGGTTCAAATTCTCTCTTAAGTCACTATGACTGTAGTGATGGTGTCACTTTATAAACTTCACAGGTTTTCCTTTTACAAAGTGAACATTGCCCTTTTTTTAATTAGTGATTTTACATTCTCTCAAATGTCACAATTTTTTCCAGGTACTTTTAAATGTTGAGAACAAAGTGATAATTTATTCTTAAAGCAGTTATTTTTTAAAAGGAAAATTAATTAATTTTTGCTGAAAGACGTGCAGTAAACAAGATATCCCACAAAATAATTTTTTTTCTAAAATTCTGAATAAAAAGCATGACATCCTTGTCTCTAAATTGGAGAGACATGGATTTGATGGGTGAACCACTTGGTGGATAAGGAATTGGCTGGATGGTCACACTCAAGGAGTTGTGGTTAAAGGCTCAATGTCCAAGCGGAGACCAGTGACGAGTGGCGTTCCTCAGGGGTTGGTATTGGGACCGGTGCTGTTCAACATCTTTGTTGGTGACAGGGACAGCGGGATCCAGCACACCCTCAGCAAGTTTGCTGACAACAGCAAGCTGTGTGGTGCAGTAGACGTGCTGGAGGGAAGGGATGCCATCCAGAGGGACCTGGAAAGGCTGGAGAGGTGGGCCTGTGCAAACCACACGAAGTTCAACAAGGCCAAGGGCAAGGTCCTGCACGTGGGTCAGCACAATCCCAAGCACGACTATAGGCTGGGCAAGGAATGGATTGAAAGCAGCCCCAAGGAGAAGGACTTGGGGGTATTGATTGATGAGAAGCTCAACGTGAGCTGGCAGCGTGCGCTTGCAGCCTAGAAAGCCAACTGTGTCCTGGGCTGCATTACCAGCAGCGTGACCAGCAGGTCGAGGGAGGTGATTCTGCCCCTCTACTCCACTCGGTCAGACCCTTCCCTGCAGTACTGCATCCAGCTTGGGGGTCCTCAGTACAAGAAATGCATGGACCTGATGGGGCAAGTCCAGAGGAGACCACCAAGATGCTCAGAGGGCTGGAGTACCTCTCCTATGGAGACAGGCTGAGAGAGTTGGGGTGGTTCAGCCTGGAGAAGAGAAGGCTCCGGGGAGACCTTAGAGCCCCTTCTAGTCCCTGCAGGGGCTCCAGGAAAGCTGGAGAGGGGCTGGTGACAAGGGCAGGGAGTGACAGGACAAGGGGAATGGCCTGAAGCTGAAGGAGGGGAGATAGAGATGAGATCTGAGGCAGAAATTCTTCCCTGTGAGGGTGCTGAGGCCCTGGCACAGGTTGCCCAGAGAAGCTGTGGCTGCCCCTGGCTCCCTGGCAGTGTTCAAGGCCAGGTTGGACGGGGCTTTGGGCAACCTGGGCTGGTGGAGGGTGTCCCTGCCCATGGCAGGGGTGGAACTGGATGGGCTTTGAGGTCCCTTCCAACCCAAACCAGTCTGGTATTCTATGAAAATGAGAAATATTTGCATTTTGGAGGTTTTACGTTACATAAAGAAGTATTTTGCATACCTCTGATTAACCATGGAGTTCTAAACTTCAGTGAATTGTTACTATTCAATATGGTTTTCTAACAGCGATTTGTAAACACTTGGCAGTCTCCTATATAATTTTCCCATACACCACAATCATTGTCAAGAATTAACTCACACTTCTGCAAGCATGGGACTGTCTGGAAAGACCATCTTACCTTTCCAGAGCTTCTCTGTCATTATTGCAACCAAGGCATTGAGTTAAGTTTTTAAACAATTTCCTCTTTTTGATTAATTTATTTTAACAGTTTTGTTGTTTTTCAATATGATGAAAAGTGAAAGAGCTAAAATTCATGAGACCAAGATTTGGCAACAGGGATCTTTTGGTCATACATTGGTCATCATGACGATCATCTGAAAGTTGTGGAATACAGATCCATTAAAAGGAAACAAATCTGCTTTGAAACCCATTTCAGCGTTTGGAAAACTATCAAGGTTTGTGGGCTATGACAGCCTTTTGGATAAAAGGAGGGTGAACAAAAAACAAGTGCCATGTTAAAGATACCATAAAGGAAATCAGTATGATGGGACAAAAGTGCCATTTGCCCTCTGCGCCCAAGATGAAAGGAACTTGCTATTGAAAGGAACACTTAGAAAACAATTTGGTGTCTCAGTGATGTAACTGTTCTTGTAAGCACTTAAGACTAATAATAAATGTACCTAAAGCAGTGCAAGAAAAGCTACCATGGAGGGCTGGCACATTTTATAGATAATTTCTTTTCTGTCTGTCATGTAAAATTAAAACCCAGAAATAATAAAAAGTGAAAGGCTGAAAATACTGTCATAAGACTAGAGTCTATCGTTCTGGTTGCGAGCTAGCAAAACATTATGCAGATACTTAACCGAATTCCTGAGCAATTCCACCATCACCCCTGTATCAGCATTACTGCTACTACATAGGAGACGGTGCTCCAAAGGGATGAAGGAAAAGGACCAAGCAGGTGTAGCAGCAATGATTAAATCAGAACTTTTCCTCCTGCTTTGCACTTTGAATATTATTTGCCAAAAACGTTGTTTGCCTGCATCTTTGTGCCCACAGATAACCTGGAGTTGTCTCGGGGAGAACGACCTCCTTTTCTGAGTTTAGCAGTTATTTTCAATGTATTCATTTTCAATAAACCTGCAGATGGAGTGAGTATATTCTTTTAAACACCTAAAGCCATGGGAGAGACACCATCTTGGCTAGCTGAACTGGACAAAACCCACTTCCCCAGTGATAAAACTGGAGGATGACAAGCACTTTCTGCTTGCACCAAGTTCTAAACATACGGTTCTGTACGCAACTACTACATCACAGTCTATCAGCTGCATTTTATCTGTGGAGTGAAGGAAAACAGTGTAATATACGGATTTAAACTTGGGGCATCAAGTCACCTAATGATGCCACTGCCTGTTTGCAGAGTGAAGTTGTCAAACTCACTAAATTCTGAACTGGTGTCATGGAAAACACACGCAGTCCAGAGTCTGGCAGCAGCAAGGTCCCTGCTGAACCCTTCAAAGAAAGAAAAAGCAGAAGTATGTTTTGACAAGTGGAATGTCTTCATTTAACTTCAGAGAGTCATTCATTAAAAAATAAATGAAGAGCTGACTGATCTACTCAGAGGCCCTAACAATTAAGCTAGCTTCAAAATTCAACTCCTGAAACACTTCAGGAAAGAAAAATCAAATCACAAAACTGGTGCGATGTGCCAAAAACGGCAAACAGTACTCCTCATTCTTTTACTTGAATTCCAGAGACTTACTAATGAAAAAACATTGTAAACATTAAGATCTGTCTGTTGTTTTGCAATTTCAAACTGCAAGAATTACATAAAGCATCCTCATTTCACTGAGAAATCAAACTCATGTGTCAAAGCCCTAAATATCATTTTAATTTCCAAAATTGCCCTAGCAAACTACAGGAAAAAGCTTAAAATGCCTCACTACTCCTTCCAATCCTCTGTGCACATCTTTCTTCAGATGATACCACAGAGTCAAACTCTTCCATTCTTCTCTCTCAGCTTTGGGACATCCATGAAAAAGACCTGAGGAAAAGGCTGGTCCCCTACCTTCTTCTTCTTAAAACCACCAGGATATACTCTTTTAATAATGGTACATAAAAACATTCACTTTAAAAAAAAAAAAAAAAGCTTCAAGAACTCGTACTCCAAAGGTTTCCAAATTAAATATCAAATTGATATAAACATAATAAATATATCCATATCTAGACAATATTATAAAAATATATTTGGAAGAAATAAATTCTTCTGCTGCATAATGCTCAAAATACTGGTTTCTAAATATTCTTATTGCCTGGAATGAAATCAAGTGGTTCAACAGTTGTTGGTTATGCTAATCCTTTAATATTACTATTTATTCCAGCTGAGAAAAAAGGGCTAAGCCAGCTGGTCAAAACGTCAGCATTTTAATGTTCTCAGTGTTGGCGTAATATTTTATCACCTGTTCTTTATGTTCTGTGTCTCAATTCATACATTACATGATACGTCAGAGTTGTTATGGGGATAGCGATCAGTTTATACTGATTTAAGACTGCAATAAAAATTGCACAACACTCTGAAAAGATATAAAACACTAGTGACATAGTTGCGTTCCCTTACACCTTTGCATGGCCCTAAGAAAAGCTGCAGAATCCAATCACCATAGGTTTCTGGGACCTAACCTGAGCCCCAGTAGCCTGTAATGTTGTATGAGAAGTTTTAAGTATCACTTGCCCATCTTAAAATTCTAAACTATACTCTTGTTATCACAGGAAAGTAATTTTACAGCTAAAAATGTCACAGGTGACTCTTCAGAGAAGGAAGTAGGACAGCATTACTGAAAATAAATAAGATTATTTTTGTGGTATTGATTTATTTGGGAAAAAAGAAAAAAATCAAATTGCTTATGCTACTGAGCTTTCAATTTCTTGTTTAATCACACAAAGGTACAATATACCTGAATTCATTGCTTTTCTTGCAGTTCATATTTGCTGGAGTATCATGTCAAACCATAAACAAAAAATAGTGGATGCACACAAGGAAAAGAATGGAAGATATTATCTAGCCCTCCAAAGAAAATGGAGGAACTGGGTTTGTACGGAAATACACGATCCTGGTTGAGCCTCTGCCCAGCCTATTTATTCTTATACAACAAGAAACATTTCAGTGTCAACTAATGACTCTGTATGGTTAAGACAGTATGAATATGGGATTTGTGGACTGCTTTTGTTAGTAGAATTTGCAAAGATTTTTAATAAATACTAAGTTTCACCAATGTGTTAGATTGCTTTTGCCTCTGACCATCTAAACACAAGAAAATAACACTAGTGAGTTTTCAAAGTCTCCAACTATTATACAACTATTTTGGTTCCAGTGAAAAGGCTGCAGAGTACCCCAAACCCTATTCTCCACCTTCTTCTGCTCGTGACAAGGAATTGCTATCAATGCTACTATTTACTTACAGCCAAAAGGTACCGCAGGCTCCAGTCCTGATCAGCAAAGGCTCTACAAACATACAAGGAAGACCCAATGCTACTTGTTTTATTCCTTTGCACAAGCGCCGGTCAATAGGACAACCACACAAAAGCGAGGAAGGACTGGCCTTTCGGCGCCCTAGCAGGTAGAGACCTGGAAAAGCTGGAAAGCTTGCACGCGCTGTGAATCCTGTGCTTCAAGCAATGGGTCTCTATGATTCCTCTTGTGTTCATCTTCGGTGACTTCCTGGGGAAATGCCCAAAGACTTCTAAAATCCCTGATGAGAAAGCAGCACTATTGCTACAGATAGACTCAATTTCTTCTCAGATACCATTTTAACAGAGATCTGCACCTCATTTTTGGCTACAGAGTCTTGCAAAATTCTTTCTGATTATGCTTGCTCTACCACTTTCTTCTCAATTATGTACCCATTTGCAAATGTGTTTACACAAATATTTTGATAGCTGTGTTTGTTTACATGATGCTGCATGCAAATAAAGACAAATACATTAGGCTACCCTGACACAAATTAGTTTTTTTCAACTAGCAAGATCTTGAATTATTTTCATATTACCTCAATACAATATGTAAGTCCTGATTATAATTTTCTAATAATCAATATTAACAAGCTCCACACCAAATAAAAAAAAAAAAATCTGGAGTCCTAGGAAATGTTTCCTACAACATCCTTCTACAACAGTAAGGCTATTAGTAAGATTTGAAGATTTATCTGTTACATAGTTCACGACCCTTGCAATTTATTTAGTGGTAATAACATTAGTCAGCTGTAAAGCAGATGACATCTTAGAGGAGCACAGTGATACTCTCTGGTAATTAAATATAGCTAATTATGATGCAATGCTATGGAAGGCAATTGTTGGTGGACAGTGTGTGAAGTTTCTTCAGATGACCAGTCCCGAATGAAGTTCATGCAAAGCTGTTCTGGAATAACCTGAGAACCTTGGTCTCCTTAAATGCTCAGAATTAAAGAAAATTGAATATGAAAAGCTATCCCTTAGTAGGAAGTTGAATTCAACACAGGACTCAACTGATCTGGTAGTCCTTGCAGAGGCAAAGCTGCAACTGAAGTCAAGAGAAGTTTTGACTAAAGAAATCAGTGTTTCAGTCAAACTGTGCTTAAACAGAGGGGAGGGGAGTGATCTTCAGTAAGTCCAAATAAACCGAGGGCATGTCTACTCCTCCAAACACTACCGAGGCGGAGTTTTCTGTCAAGCCATATATTCTGTTATATAGCTGCCTACAAAGGTTTTGGCAGCGATGGGAGGCAAAGCCTTCTGCATGAACAACATTTTTTCCATTGTTTTAATAGAATTAACTAATATGAACAGTTTAGACAAATTTCTCAGCCCAGTGCTGAGAACACTACAACAAAGCTCACAATCAGCTTAAATATACTATCAATTTAAAATGTATTTCCTGCCCTTCAGAGGGTCAAGGCACAGCGAAGGTTCTTGAAGATTTTTCCAAATGGTATGCTGCTTCAGGTGAAAACCACAACATTTTTGAACAATCTTATGAGTCCTTCATGGTTAGACAACGAGCTCAGGGTCAGCTGGGAAAATAACAATATAACTAAATAGTATGATGAAGCAATCCAAAAGAAAGTATTTTCTTTCTTGAAAAGCAGACTGTAAGTATATCACAAAAAAGACACATTTTAGCATTTTCTGTAATGCTAAACTACTGCTCAGTAGTGACAAATGACAGTTGTTCTGTACCTAAAATAATTTCAGTCAATTTTATGTTTGATCTTCCTCTCTGAACTTTTCAATTACTTTGAAGAATAAGCCACAATATTTTATCACCTGTAACAGTCAGCCTTTCCCAAATTCACTCTATGAAGAGTAAGCAGCAGTTATCATGAGTCACAACAGAACCATCATCTCTTTCATCATACTCTCTACTCTAACAAAACAGTCACCAGCCAACATCCTCTTTTTAGTCCAAATTTATTGCCATTAGTGTAATGAGAGCTCAAGGTCTCATAGCTCAGTTTCAGTGAGTTCTCAACAAATCCAAAGCAGGGGATACATCGAGCCTCTACTTGCACAACCATATCCTTAACCATGGCTGCTCGCTATATGCATGACACAGTAACAGTGTTTAGTTAAACTTGCATTGACATCTCCTCCTCTTAATTGAGAGGCCTACAAACTTGACTAAGAATTTGTTTTACTGTAGCAGAATGAAGGAACAGACCAATGACACACGTGTAATTGCAAACAGTTTAATAACACCTCTTTACAAGTTTCAGTACAGTAATAGGCAGAACCTATCGAGAGAGACAAGGATTTGTCCTACAGGATGTAAAAAATTATTGCTTTGCTGGAATGAGGGAGATGTGGCTGCTACCAAAGCTTCCCTGTGTGCTGCAAGGCAGGTAGCTACCTTGCAGGGGAACCAAGAAAAAAACACTCAGGAGGCACTAAAATGCTGGACTTTTTTTTCCTGGAGACTTCTTCCACAACCCGAGCACTGCAATGGTACTCCACATGGATAAACAAATATCTTCATTCACATGTATTGATAAGAACCTTAGTTTCACTGATTATTGCTCTAAACAACATCCATCCTCTGCAAGCGTTCAGTAGCATGGCAAAGCAGTATAAATACTTAGTTAGATAATTTAAACTTTCAGATTTCTCAGATGAAGGGTATGAACTACAACATCAAAGGATCATTAGGAAACACACATCACAGTTCTAAGCATGTGTAATTGTTTCTGGACGCTGTGTAAGTTATCAGCACTTTCGTTTCTAATGTAAAGTATGTTTAATTGTTTACACTTTAAAAAAAATATTCTGTTGAGGCAGTAAAAGGAATGGAAGTAACTTCTCCGGAGGCAGCATATCCCAACATTTAAGGCAAAGAATATTAAAAGATGGTTTAGAGACTCTGCCACGGGTATTTAGTCATCCTTTTGTGCATCATACTCCTGTCTGCTCTTGCTAGTTAGATTATGAATTTCTTAGGGTGTGGATTGTCTCTTACTTTATGTCTGTACAATGTCTAGAGTTGTAGGGCCTCATCTCAACTGGGACCTTGAGGCACTAACGCTATAAAAGTATTACTAACAACAGTAAAGCAGTTCTTTGATCGCACTGAATTTTGAGAACTTAGTGGAGCAATGGTTCAAAAATAAGTAGTGACCTGCCAGAACCTTATTTATCATAGTGCAGCCACAATCTGCCAAAGCAATGCAAAGCATTAAATTCCTCTCTGATGAAAGACTACCTGTTTAAATGGGGTTACTGGAAGAGTGAATACAGCAACCTGCATATAAAGATACTCAGGATTAATTTGTAAACATATAAAGAAAAAAGAAAAAAAATATTCTCATTTAGATATAAATAAATAGTTAGCTCTTTGAATGTTTAACAATAAATTGATTGTACATGTAGAATATAGACTGGCTTGTTTCCAGTTCTACAGAATCCTAATTAGCGGTGTTGAAACTGTGTATTTGTGTAAGTGATTAGATTGTTACAGTGATCCATACAGAGTTAAGAAACTGTGCAGATGATTACTGATTACAGAAATGTTTATGGGATCTAAATGAAGTGACCCACATAGTTCCTTGGTATCCTCTTACCAGAGCATTGCAAAACGTATCCACACAGCAGCTAATGTCACCCTTCGGCTGCCCAGAGTAACTGCTGCTCTTTCAATCTAGTTCCTAAAGCATTTCTGAACTTTTTTTTGAGGTTCTTTTTAGGATTTGCTGTAATATCAAATTTTCTTACAATCATGACTGCTTCTGTAAGCACATTTTCCTGTTCCCTGAGCATTTTGTCCTGAACTTAAAACTTCAGAGACAAACGAACTTAAAACTTCAGACACAAATGGCACAGCCCAGCGTACACAACAGCACTGAGAAATTCTGTGTACTCTCCAGTTCAACCTCTCCTACTTAAATCAGGACTGGTGACAAAGTCCCCATCTAAACCAGCCCTCTCCTTACCTTTGTGGTACATCTTGAAGATGCTCTATGGGACAAGCCTTACTCTTGAAAAGTCTAGATTAAAGGGTGACAGCAAATGAACAGGCTCTTGAGGATCTTGGCAATACACTTCTGGGCAGAAAGCTGTTCAGCTGCTCAGGGTTCCCTGGCAATTAGATCTACACATTGTTTTCTGTTTTAAATAAAGCATGCTACGATAGTTGCCAGTGATTTATGAAACTTTTTTTGCAGCGTTTCATAGAAGTAAAAAATCCAGTAAGACCAAATCTAGCCCGGAAGACCTTGCTAACGGGTCTTGAGTAGCAACTGCCACGTATTATGTTGATGGGTCTGACTATAAAAAAACCTAGACTGAAGAAGAATTTGGAGTCTGACTCAAACTATCATCTAAATGTAGCCTCCACCAAAGTTTTGGGTCAAGAGGGTTTCAGTTCCTGAGTTTTGGTTCTGGCCCATCTCCAGCAGGACCATAGATATCTGGCTAAGATTTTCAGAATTAGCGTAGCCAGGAACCCAGTTATTAGTCTTTCAAAGTATTGGCTAACACCCAACCCCTCCAAACAGACAGACAGCATGGGAAAAGAGATAAAAGCATCACATAATGCATTTCCAAATAAACTGATCTTCAAGAGTATGCTCATAACATCTGCAAAATACATGTTCCCCAAAATAAAATAACATCTTTCAGATCCAGGTATAACTGTAAAAATGAACTTTTTTTTTTCTTCCCCTTTCTGCCTTGGAAGGAAAGCATACTTGTTATCCAAAAACCTAATTAATTAAAATTAAACCAAGGTATCTAATTTTAGCAAGAAGAACTGCAAACTGGTGTGCTGCAGTACATAGTGACTCTGGAAGCAAGCCAAAGTCTCACAGCCACAGAAACTCAGCTGACAACCAGGGAATTCAACTGAATCACTTCCATCGCCTACTGCCTCGTGACAAACTCCCACTGTAAAATCACGTTACTAGAAATTGTCTGTTTTACAGAGTGGTTAAAAAAAAAAAAAAATCGAGAGAACACAAGCATAATTTTTTGGGCTCGCTTAAGCAGACTCAGAACGCAGAGGGCTTTCCCTCCACCTCCCTCCAGTAATTGCTATTTAAAGATCATTTGAATGACCTTCTAGTACATCTTAGCCATCTTTTTATTTACTTGTCTGGTAAAACCCAATCCTTCATCAGGCCAAATAGTCAAAGAGATGGAAAATTTAAACCTTTCCAGCTCCTGAAGGAAAGTTTCTCCCAACAGCTGTCTTGCTTTATGAAAGCATGAAGTCAGTACATCCAATCTCATGCTATCAATCATGCTGGCTGACATTTCCTGCAAACTGTGTCCACAAGACAAACGGGGAAAGAGAACCTAAAAGGAACAACAAATTGCCAAAAAGCAGATGGAATTATGTGCGCTTGTTTATATTTGGCTGTTCAAATGAGCCTGGTCTAAATGCCTTCCCCTTCAGAATTATAGCACTAAGCAGTCATTTGCATCACTGCTGAAAACACCTGACACTTGTATTAAGAAATATTGGGTTTAATTGCAGTCCATTAAAATGTGGAAATGTCTTCAATGTAGGATTAATGATTTAAGTGAACTGTCGGCTTTTAGAGTATTTTTAGGCCCTCCTCCTGCAGATGCAAACATCCTCTTGTTCCCCCCCCCCGCCCTGAACTTTTACAAAAAAGGTCTGCCACATGTTTCTCATCTCCTGGCTTTAGGTAAGTAGCATTTAAAACGACTCTGAACATCAAGCATCTATGATTTGTGACTTTCAGAAGAGTGTTTGTGTACACAAAGGGATGTTAAATTGTTGTTTTGACTTTAATCTAAATAATTTTCATTTCCTCTTACGGTGAACATTTTCTACACATACCAAAACAGGATTTTGTTTTTGTCAGTTCTTATATGTGCACAAGTATGAAGTTACGCGCTGGATGGAACGCACTGACCGCTGGTACTCTGTTTATGGCTTTCCTTTACATACACTAGCTTGCTTTTGCCCCAGACAATTTGCAGTTGGATTTCAGTTGCGCTGGCATTTAGGTCATGCACACAGGGCAGAATGAGGGTAAGCGCTGTTGTTGCCGACAACTGTAAAATCACGGGGAAAAATGATTCAGTGCATTGAATACTGTAAATAGAAATGTTTTCATTATCTAGAAAAAAAAAAAAAATCACCAGCCCACCACACCTCTGAAGTTGTTAGGCTCTAGCCCAACACTGACTACCAAAGCACACGGATCCTGCTGGATCCGTGGAATAACACCAGTCCCTCTCCTGCTTTGCTCTCCCACCCCAAGATCATCCAACAAAGATCTGTAAGGCTGTGCTAACTGGCTCCCAACTTCCTGACTTACTAAGGGTTTACCATAAGAAACTGTGGAAGGTGAAGGTGGCCCAACAATCCAAGAAGTCTGAAAACCAATAGTCTCATCAACGCATCCTCTGTCTGCGAGCCTAGGAAACACTGCTCTCTGCCGTACCTCTTACGGTTGGTTTCCGGATCCTGTATTTACATATTGCTGCCTTCTCTCTCCTTTCATATACTAAGAATCAGGAAATTCAGAATCATTCAACCATATAAATCTTACCAGATCAGCTCTGAAGCTTGTAGATGTGAGTGTGGACAGTGTGTAAATACAGGTGCCATGTAAATAGCCTTCCAGATCGGTCAATCAAAACCAAAACAAAATCCACCTTAAAAGCTGAAATTATATTTACCAAAGAAATTAATGGAAAATGAGATTTAATGTTCAAGAACAGAAAAGGATTTCAAAACCTTCAGTTTGGCAAACTGGTCACAATTCTCGTGTCGTGTATCTCTAAGGGAAATTACAAGAAAGTCAGACGATGTCTGCAATGTCAAAGGCCAAAAATTACAAACATTGTACTTGGAGCTTGGGGTTATGAAAGGCTAAACCTGTCCCTTAAAAAATGCAGATAATACCTGGTCACTTGCAATATATTTGTCATTTAACTCTTACAGAAATTGGTATTTTACATTTTAAGTATAAAAATCTTTAATTATAATCTCCTGTAGATGTCAAAAAAATGCCCCATCATTTTCAGAAGATGTATTTTCTTATGTTCTTTTTCCACTGTTCCCACAGAGCGCCATAAAAAATAGCTTCATTCTCAAATATATGTTATTTGAAAACAGGCCTGGAATATCCTCAGTTTCCACATGTACACATTATTTATAGCATGGACTAGATCATTAACATTTAATTATTAAAAACGCACTTCACAGACTAGGTTTAGCTACACTCCTAGCACATCTTGCTCTTCACAACATTTTCAACAGTTTTGTATATATACACATAAAGCCGAATGTTTAGTAGGCTTTACAACCTTTTTAAAAACATTGTACTTAAACATTTAAAATATTTTTGTTTAAGCTTTTTGGCCTGCCTGTGCTTGTAAACAGCCTCGGCTCAAGTAAAGTGCATGCAGAAAGGTAAGTTGCAACTAAATTGAAACTTGGTTTAAAGCATGGTCATCCTTTTGGAAAACATGAGCATTCAACCCCTTCTAGCATCATTCAGCCTTTTCTTTCAAGTAAACAGCAATATCACAATTTACTTCAATACCCTTAAAGAAAGAAGAATTTCTGAAAACATGTGATCACATTTCTCTCCCATGCATTTTTCCATGCTGACTACTGCTGCAAGTACCATGCTCAAGATCAAGAGCATTGGCTTCAGCAACAATTTTAGTGTTATTTGGACACAACTGACACCAGTTTCAGGTTCCTAAAGACAAAGGAGCACCTGAAGATAGATTGCAATCCTCAGGTCCCCAACAGGACTTGACCTGGGCTTTGGGTATTTTCAGAGCCATCATCATTTTCAGCTCTCTTGACAGGGGTTAGCTCTAATTTCCATCAGTAAGAACAATGTTCCACAAAACAGCATGTTCTGTCATAAAATTGCTGGAGATTAAGCCAGTTCTTGCAAAAGATGTATGATTTTCCCAAAAGTCAGGTATCTTGAACAGGCAAAATTAAGACAAAATTGAAGTATTTTTTCCTTTTTCCTTTTTTTAAACCAGCAACCTACGCACATTCTGTCCCAATCCCAAGAATCTGAAATAAGCAAGAACATCCAGCACATACTGAAGACTTACAAAGCAGGGTAAGTGGAGTTCAAGTGATCAGAGAGCAGAGCTCCTGCACAGCCAGCCAGTAAATTGCCATCTACATGGAGTGTATTACATTTACAGCGGCGAAAGAAGTACTACAGTCCTTTCTGACTACCATTGCCCAGCAAACAGGAACTCGATGGACAGAAGGAGGGGAGGACCTCTACAAGGCATTTGTGAAGCAACCACCCCCATCCCAGCCTTCATCTTTGCCAGACAACACGGATAAATGCTCGGGTCATTGGCAGAGATGTCCTGCAGACAGCAAGCAGTCCTGTAGGAAAGTACTGTAGCTGCTTTAAGAAAGCTCAAGCATCTGGGATGGTATAAATCAAATGCTAAAAGAAGACATTTCCTATACTGTTATTTTTCTTTCTGCAAGATCCATGTCATGCCAGGATAATAAAATGCTGTGTTTTATTAAAATTCTGTATGGTGGTACTGAAACGCTCAGGTTGTTCGGTTCTTCTTGTTAGAGAGCAGTGTCCACCTACCTTTTGCTTACTTCTGCTATCAGTTTTCAGCCAACATCCAGGAGAGAATTAGAGGCCTCCAGATGTCCACAGATTTGGAACTAGACCTCAAAGGTACTGGGACATGGAAATTTCACCGAAATCCACTGGCAACCAATTATTATGTGTTAACCACGAACTATGCCTGCAAAACCAGGTCTCATGATCTGGGTCTCCATCTGCTGGTGAAGAGAACGACAATCCAAGACCAAGGGCTATTGTACCTCCACAGTTAATTGGCAGTACGTTTGCAGTCGTACTTACTAAACACAACAGAGCACTTACCTCTATCCACAAAAATACGGTAGACTGTGATTCCTACTAAATAGAGTTATTAATGATCCAGGATATACAGCCTGGACAACAGATGAAACCCAACCACCATGAAAACCAACCAAAAAAATCCAAGTTGCAAGAGGCATAGACTTTTTTTTTATCAAAGCATCCTATCTCTAGCAGAAAGCTTATACAATTAGGAAATATTTTGACAAGATGTTTGATTACCATGCTGTGCAGGTCTATTCTTTCTTCTGACCTGCCATGCCATGCATGCACCTTTCTAGACGAGTCTTGTCTTTGAAGGATATCCAATAGGACGGAAAGAGTGTAAACTAGGGAAGTCAGAGAGGTCCAGAGACAGACAACAGACAAACACGACAGGGTTTTTTAGAACTGTTGCTTAAATCTCTCCTATCCAACAATATATTCACAAAAAAAAGAGTTAATTGAAAAAAGCAACTGTTAGACATGCCTGAACAAATTAATTTGTGGATCCTATGTCTTGCGAGCTGATATAAAAAAACAACAGAAATTTTTGTACCATATCTGTTATTGTTTTATAAAGGCTACAGACACTGATACTTAATTGCTCTCTGCTGTTGTGGTCTCTTAAAATACACATATCCTCTAAAACAGCATCCTTACCCCAGCAGCCTTTGCTCCTGCATAAGCAACTGAAGCATGTGGAATCAGAAAACAAAAGAATCCCAGGTGAGAAAGAGATGTGCACGAGAAGAATAAGACAAAATAAAACAATCAGAACATGCTATTATGGGAAAGAATACAAGATAAAGGGAGAAGTGACCTTCAAACACCATTAAAAAGGTAGTAGCTGGGGGAAAAGAAGAAACCGTCGAAAAAGTTCAAAACCTGCAGTGGATGGCACTGCCAGATGAACACCAAATTAAGGTACCAGGAAAGAATGAAAAGACAGAACAAGCACCAGTGAGTTAAGTTTTTTTGCTCTAAGGTACTTAGAAAGGGAGTATTTTTGACAGAAATATTGGGGCTAATTAATGACATGCTGTAATTAAACACCTTTTACAATCTGTGGACTTAATTCAGCAAGACTGAGCTTCTCTGACCAGAACTATTTGTATAAAACTGAGTTAAATTTTGTTAGTCTCTGAAGCCCAAGGGTGCACACAGACTGCACTCAGCGCACATACTGGGAACAAAAAAAATCACAAAGGTAGAAAATTCATGAAGAAATAAAGGAGTTCAGAGCTCCTGCTGCAGACTTTTACATATGGGTAAGAAAAGCATGCTTAACTCAAGAGAATATATTATACCTATAAGAAAAAATAATGGATATTCAGAAACCTTCCTTTTCAGGAAGCTTACTCATATCATGTCCAGGTTTCAATAAAAGGCAGCTTTAACTTTTTTATTAATAGTTCATGTAAGAACCTACGAACTAAGCCATACCACAA
The DNA here is from genome assembly GCF_028858705.1 of Grus americana. Taxonomy (NCBI): domain Eukaryota; kingdom Metazoa; phylum Chordata; class Aves; order Gruiformes; family Gruidae; genus Grus; species Grus americana. The sequence continues at coordinate 23,490,016 of NC_072862.1, read as the reverse complement.
AGAACACAAGTCACTTCAGCAATAAAACATATCTAACATGAAGCATGCTGACAGTATTACATATAAAACTATGCCTTACATAAAACAGGAAACAGTTTTAAGAGAAAAATCATTTGACAATTCTATCTGAAACCTCCTAGTCACAGGAAAGTATTGCTATCACTGTTGTCATGTCCTGACCCTTCACTCTAGCTTCCACCACTGTTATGTGGAGATGGATTTGCAATAGGCATCTCAAGCTCAATTCTGCAAAACTTCTATCATTTTTTTCCCCGAGGGCTTTAAGGAAGAAGTCAAAAGGAGATGCCAATATATCCAGTGAAAATACTGCCGCTTACATGCAAGAGTCCACACATGAGAAATGGCAATGGAATCATCAGTGGCAACAGGACGGCTGGAAAACCACATGCAACGCTCTGCATGAATGCAACTACTTCAACAGCAAAGTATTTAAATGCCCTGCTAAAGGGATATAGATTTTATCTACGCAAGAAGCTCTTCAAATTTACTCTGATCAACTACCTTGTGCATGCTTATGACCACTTTTTCTTTTTTACTTAAAAGCAAAATTAACTATAAATCCACTTTGTCTCACTGACGTGTAAACACATTTCATACTAATTGCACAAGAAATGCGCTCCGGATTACAGCCTTAATGTCTGAGTCACACAACTTTTAGAGCCCCTGTGCTCTTTGCGGATTAACAAACTATCACAATTATTAGGCAGCATTAAAGGGTAATTTCCTTCATTTTGTAGAGCATAATTATTCAAGCAATTATGCAAGCATGGGAAGCGATTGTTGATAACTTATTTTTTCAGAAATAAGACCCTAGTTTTTCAGAAATAGCTTCCAATGTAATTGCTGTGAAACCTGAAGAGCAAAAACAGCCCCTCTGTAAATACACAGATTTTACAATTTAAATAAATGGTTATTTTTTCCTTATAAAATAAAGTGTTACCTGATGCCTGAAAGTTTCAGATGGCATGAAAATTAGGCTTCAATTGCACAAAGTAACTACTTTGTACTGGTAATGGCTAAACACTACAATGATTTGTAAATTAAACTGTGCTCTAATTGCTGTACAGAGTTCTACAGTAAGTGAGAGTATGGCAGTATCAGGCTTATAAAATAGGGTGACACGTTTTGCATTGGGCTACTTTAGAGATTGCAGCTGCTACAAAATGAAGCGTGCGTTAGCAGCACTAACTATAACTGCAGTTCTGCACAAGCGGCACACATCTCCAATCAATTACCTCTAATCTGCACCAGCGTAAAGAAATTCAGAGACCATTACCCAGGTTTCTGGCAATGAATTTGAGCTCCGTGGTGAGACTCCCAGCTACTCCCACTCTTCTGTCCTACCTCCTCCTTTCCCATACAATAGGTGAGGTTCAAACTCTCTGGCAGGTCCCTCCGTTGGCAAGCCTGGAGGCCAGTAGGAAAATTTTTGTCATCTTGAAGTGCCCAACACGGCCCCTGAGTCATCAGAAACATTCGCGTGCCTCATACACACTAATCTAATGATTTTGTTGTGGCACTATAAACTCTTTATGGAATCAACTATGTCAACACAGGGCAGAAGTCAGAGCTGATCGACATAGATGTAAGCTTCCAGTCTCCCAGAGGCTAACATGGCCAAGAAAAGCCCTGAATTCACTGTTGCCTATAAAATTAAACTTGCTGTAATATTATTGTCAAATAAATGTAAGGGTGTGGACGTGGCTAAAGCGAACACGAGAAAATGACCTCCTCTGTGGAAACATCTCTGAAAGTCACCCAACTGTACATGGTGTCTGTGTCACCCACCCCACTTGATCTCCTTTTCTGTTTTCATTGGATACAACGTGGACTAAACCCTTCTCTTGGCTGACTGCTGCTCCGACTGCCTCTGTCTTTTGTTACTCTGAAGTTTAGCACTGACATGTTCTGCTGGCTGGCAAGATCTCCTTCTGAGTCATGCACAATCCAGTTCCAACCCTCTTCCCACTGGAAGACTCACAGCCATGCGTGTGCTCACTCTCTTCCTTATGCTCCACTCCTCAGACTGTCCGTTGTGCATGACCATCAGCATCTTCCTGTTCCTCAGTTCTTTATATTTTATCATTTCCTAATCTACTTAAGCGTCATGTCTTCTTTGTAGCAACATACCAACACTACTTCATTCCACATTTCCATTATGCTCATCTGCTAGCATCTCTGAACTAACTTCTCATTCAATAATCTCTCCTTTGTCAGCATTTTTCTGAAAAGAACATAATGTCCTCTCCCACATCTCACTCTGCTGCTGCTTCCAGTTCACCACCAGCAAGGAAATGACTGAACTGGTAATTTTTCACACTCTTCATCATCTTCCTCCACCCCAGCTGAGGTGACATCCTCAATGCCACTTGGTCTGTCACGGCAGACAGTCAGCTCTTCTGCAGCACCTCCAAAGCCCAACTCTTCTTCTTTGTCATCATTATCAAATGTTTATTGGCATGCTGTCCCCAGATCGCCACAGCTTCCTCATTTCCCACCTCTCGGACTTTGACCTCCCCTCCTCAGCCAAGGCTCCCTTGTGCATAACTACCTCCATTCCTAACTACAGGCTGCTGGTTTCTGCCCCTGCCTCTCCAATCCTAGGATTCTTTCAGTTTGCCTTTGAAGTTTCTCCTGGTCGAACTTATCCAGCACGCTTGTCCAGCTTCTCCGTTCATCTTCCCTGCACAAGTCCCTTACCTGCATCTTTTGTTTTCTCTCCATTTTCACAGTTGTGCGCCTTATACAATCATCCTCTATGTCTGCATCACCTTTCCTCCTCTTTCTAAAGCCTCCCTTGTTCCGATCCCGACATCACTGGCACTGCCGAACAGTGGACACTGAAAGTTTCTTACGACTTTGCTTTCTCTGCTCTGGTTCTTGCTCCACCCTCCCCGCAACTTAATTTGCTAATTGTTTTTCTTGACTGTGCTAACTTTATGAATTGAATACAGACCAAACCTTAATTTCTAAACAAAACCCAGCACTAGTATTGTAAATATAGCTAGCATTACTGAGTTCATGTTTATTCTGAGCATGCTGAATAATTGGAAGCACAGGATAAAGAAAGGATATTAAAAATTAAGTTACATAAGGAATCAAACATTTTAAGAAAAAATAGCTAGTCAGAAAATTATTTAGCTGGAGCTGGTCTAGAAAGCACTGCTACTATTTTGCAAAATTACAGAATCAGAAGTTCTAATTTACTTAATGGTATACTTTCATTTAGCTTTACTTTATTAGAATAAGAACCTCTTATTTGCCTGCTTTTATTCATGAAGCTATTCCAGCAGAGCTTATGCACTGTTTAGATTGTCTGGCCTAATCAATGATAAAGTCTATAATTAAATCAGAATGCTGTCATTCAAACATACTTAATTTGGAATATATTATAGATTTAAAAGCGTAAACAATGACAAGGAAATAGCGAGCTTAATACAGCAATTAGAGAAAGGGTTTCATTAAGGGTCACCCCAGCATATGGATTCCATTTCACAGAAAATATCTGCCAAAGCCACGCAGAAGCCACAAGGGTTATTCTGTTACCACGGAATACGAGTGCATCTGATCTTACAGTACTACGGGAGAAGGAGCGTGTGTAAATACTTGCTCTCTGATGTCAATGGAAAGCTGTCCACTGAAGCCACCGCACATCGGCGTAAGGAAAGGAGGCATTTCAAGACATAAAATTATTTCAGAAGCAGCAACCGATTCCTGGTTATGCAAAGCAGGATCGTGCATCATCTGTTGCCTGGCTATACAGCAGTGGTGCCAGCAACATGGGTCAGTACCACATTTACAGGGTTAAAACACATTTTTCCTTCACCTCTGTTACTGAGAGAGAACTCATGCTGTTCTCAAGCCCCATACTACATGTCATGGCAAAATGGTGATTTGTTTGCTGTTAGGGACCTCATGATAGTACCCACCTGAAATTTCATCAGATTTCTTTAAATGTAAAAATGCATCAAGAAAATGAAAACTGGAGTCAGATTACACTCAAGTGCAATGGTCCCTTTGGACCTCAAAAAATATATGAGCCTATGACATTTTCAAAATTCCCTTTCTGAAGGATTTCCCACATGTCTGCAGGCACAAGTTTGGTTTTGAGGGGGTTTTTTTCATTATTTAAATAAAAACCAGGAGCAGGGAAGCTATAAAATGTTGCTCTATGCGTGGCTTCTTTATATATCAACTAATACCTCTTTTAAAAAAAAAAAAGGATATAGACCCCCAAAAATCAACTTTTCTACACTGAAGCTACCACCTCTTTGGAATTTGCCTTGCTATAGTTACAAACACCACTTTTAACACAGAATAATCAGTAAAATAATAATGATAATTATAATAATAATGATAATAATAATAAAAATAATTTTTAAAAAAAGTAGAGATGTATTCCCCTGGCATCTCCATACGAAGCAATTCTAGCTCTGTTATTTTTCTAAGATTGCAATTAAATTCCCCCCCAACAACTGCCCTCCAAGACCAAAGGTTTTGTCCCAGAAGAGCCCTCCAGCGCTCGGCAGCCAGTGGAGTGGGGCAGCCCCAGTCCCTGTCCCAATCCCCATGGCCTCAGCCCGGCCCCACAGCGGGCACTGTGCAGGGAGCTGCTTGGAACCAGGGGATCTGTGAGGACCACCGCTCCGGGGCCAACCCAGCCGAGGGTCGTGCTTATGGAGAAGACAAAGATACATCAAGCAAAATCTGATTTGACATTTAAAATGGAATAAGGATTTGGCCAGCGCTATGATGGTCATGTCCCTTTTCCTTCAAAAAAGGCCCTTTTCTCAAGATTTCTAGACCAAAGTTTAGCATTTTATCTGGGGGAGGGGAAGGCCCTAGGGCCACTTCACACCAGACTACAGCATCAGTTCTGTATTTGGCCCCACTCCTGAAAAATGCTCCAGAGATTTACCAACACCCTGCATCACTGATGCATGCAGCAAACCAGGACTGTGTGCCCTGCTCCACTGTGCAGCTCTCAAAATCCTCCATGCACAGATTCCCTCGGGCCTGGAACCCCTCGTTTCCCACACACGAGGAGCCTAACTGCTGAATTCTCTCTAAGTAGTACTAATATTGGTTTGGAAGAGCACTTAAAATGCGACGATACTAGTTCATTACAGTTTGTGTTTCCAGGATGTTTTGGGATTAGCGGTAAAAAAAAAAAGTCTCAGAAACAAGCTAGAGCAACTGTTGCGTATTAAAACAGGATGGAAAAAGTTATTCTATTGATGCCAGCTATGTTAGTCCACTAGCTAAATGATTAATGTTGATAATTCCTCTCCAGCAGACTCATTAAACCTGAACTTATTTTTCTTACAGGCCTTTGACATTTCCTACTTTCTTAATATCAGAGGTAATGACAGTGGCGTGATTATATACTTATTCCTTTCCACCTTCAAGCAGTTTTCTTTGGCAAGAGTTACTTTTTAAGCAGAAAACCTGCACACGAGTATTCATTCTTTCCCAAAAACTGTTACAGCTCCATTAGCAACACTAAATGGCAGTGCCTTAGAGGAATGCACAACAACCCCTCTAAAAATTAAATAGTCAAGGTATTCGGAGCAGTACCATGAGAAAGATATTTTCTACAGAACTGCAATTTATAATGGCAGGGAGGGTTCTACCCCCTCCCCCCACATTTCTTTTAGATCCTGTTGTCAAAAAATGTCCAAGTTAAACAAAGAAGAAATTACAGAATGAATCTGGAGCTTAGCCTTGAAGAATTAGGTTTCACTCTAATTGAGATCATACGCTGCATGTGCAGTTTTGGCACATAAGCCATATTAATCAGAAACTCTTTAATCGTGGATAATTTCTCCTGTGTGTGCCAGATTGGGCATTCTGCTGCTGGCCCAGCTTCTAAGTCTGTTTAAGAGGCCACCTTTGACTTCATAAACACCCGCTTACAAAATTGGGGTCAACTTCCTCCTATGAAGGTATGCTATGCTGGCGCTAAAAAAATTCCCTTAATGATTAAATTGCATCTCATATGGAAATAAAAATGTGCAGATTCCAAAGGAGTGACTATTTTGAGTGATTACAATTTGTGTTGGAAGTAGCCCTCACTTGAGCCCGCCGTTCTATGAAGTACACAACAGATGAAAACCAGGGAAGATGATCCAATAGCCGCAGTATGAAACTTGATGACTGCACTGAGCATCGTTTAATCTACTGTTATTATACTACTGACGAGATCCAAGTCCAGAAAGAGTAAACAGGACACAAAAATGTTTCTTGCATTCAAGATTGAATGGGGAGGGTGAGTAACTAACAGTATGCCCGTATTGACTGGATTTTCATCCCTTTGACGTAGGGATGAAGACAGAACTACCAAAGCAGACAGTGAAATGCCCCACGTACACAGATGAAACCCGGTTCCTGCCAAATTAGAGTATGTATTTTGAGCCGCCATGACTTCAAGGGAGTCGGCAGCATCATTCCAAAAGTTTGGCTACATTTGCAGGACGTAGAACATTAGCTGCACTCCTCCTACCAAAACATATCAGCACTCACATCATTCGTGCACCTTTTATTAGATTGTTGGTATACTTAAAATTTTAACATCCATAGTGCATACATAGATCCATAAAACCTAGCTTAGATTTGTCATAATGCACAAGCAGCCTTTTATAATGTATCTTTCTATAAATTTCTGCACCTGTAGGTTCAAAATGAGCCCCAGTGTTCCATTTGATGTTCAAGCTATTCAACAGCATGACACCCATGAAAGATAAAATTACTACTACAGAATTACCCTTGTATGTATTTTAAAGTAATAAAGCAAAACCAACTGCAGCATAATATATAAACCTTAAAAAAAAAAAAAAAGAAAAAATTAAGGGAACCCTCTTTACTCAAGCGTACTGCTTCCATGAAACATCACACACACTGCGCTCATGTCCATAATTTATTTTAGTGGTGACTGCTAGACTTTCCATTATAAAATTTCCAGCTTCAGACACCCCTCCTCTTTTCTACAACTTTGTATTAACTAGCTCCAGCCTGCCTTGTGCACCTTGTGTCTCTCTACTCTCCCACTTCTCTATAGCAAAATTTTGCCTCCTCTTTCTCTCTTTACACATTATTATCCACTTCCCCCTCTGCATTTCATGTGAGAAGGCTGTTCTAAATATTATCTCTTCACCTAATTAAGTCAAGGAATTTTTCTCATCTGCCAAAGTTTATACTTTCCTCCTTTGCCCACAGAAACTGTAATTTCCTTCCTTTCCCCTCTCAAACTGGGTTTATTACAGCTGGGTTCTGCTTCTGAAGGAGGAACTGAAGTTCTGCGTGATCTCCATTGCAAAATCAGGAGCTGCAAGCTGCTCATAGTAGGGCAGAAGACCTGAGAACACTGAGAGCCTCATCTCCCATAAAGTCTGTTTGGATGTTTTGGATGCTTTTCAGGAAAGAGAGGATCCCCTGTCTCTTCTGGGTTATTTCAATTTATTAGGTATCATTTTCAAGCTACTTCCACAAGCATTTAGCACAGGCATAATACTGCTCCTTGCCAGGTGTACCATGCCTTTCTATAGCAGACACAGACCAATGGTATACATTTATAAAAATACATACTCTTCAAAGTAAACAATCAAACTTTAAGCGTGACGACTTATGAAAACTCCAAATAGAATGCATTTCATCTTACAAGCATTTCCAATGATGACATCTCTCTCTCAATAATTCACAGTGCATTGCTTTAAAAGAAAAGCAGCAAAATTAAACTCTTGTGAGCACCATGAGACACAAAGAGAATTAGAAGAAATCCTACATATTAATGAGGCTATCAAAAAAAAAAAGAAAAAAGTGCTCTTAAACACCTGGGAATATCGCGGTCTTTCAGTGGAAGACAGGCTGGGAAGCAGCTACCAAAGGCTTTTGTGGTCCTCGTTTGGAATGCAACACATTCTGAGGAAAGAGCACAGGTTTTCATGCTCTCCTAAAGCTTTTCTTGATGGCAGGAGCCTCCAACTGGAAATAACAAGCATGTCTGTTGTTCCAGACAGTCAATTCAAATGTTTCCATGAGGAAACGTGAAAGGAATGAGAATGTTAAAAAGCCCCTTAAAAATGTCGGAGGAGAGAACCTCAACAGATGCTGCTCACCCAGGCGACTTGGAAAGTGTGCATCACCTCCTGCATACCTCGGGCCCTGTTCCAGCTGCCAACAGCAAGAAGATGTCCCATGGGTAGCTGCTGCCTGGTGATACCATGGCGTACGGACCAGAGGTGATCAATTAACGAATATATTCAGTTATTCTTAAAAGCTAAGTCAGGACTCAAAAATCACAACCCAATTACCTCAGCTTGGTAAGTTATGGCTTGTCAGCCAAGTCATGGTGTCTGCCTATACATAATCTCTTGGCTTGCAAAAAAGGTAAGTAATGCAACTAAATGCAAAATCTGAATTAAAGTTATCTGAATTGCATCATGTTTTGCTATGGGCCAAGAACGTACAGACTGATGGTTAAGAAAATTAATAAATATTAATAAAAATAAAATCATCGTACTTTACTTTTTTTCCTAAAGCCAGGAAAACAGATCCTCTTCACCTTTGACAGATGCCGAGTTCAATTTTTAAGTCAGGCTATGGATCAGGTAAGGCTTTAACCAGTACCATTAATAAAACAGCCTCAAGCCCCCAAAGCTCAGTCCAACTTTATGCTTTAATGAAGTTCAGGCTAGATTAAAATGCTTGGGAAGGGCTTAGGGAAGTATCTGGTTATGAATGGACAACCTGTAACTGCTCCGAACTGCTTTACAGTACAAGCTGATGTTATGATTGTTGTCATCTATTTTGCATATTTACAAACTCAAAGTTTCTGTATTTTTTTCTTCATGTACAAGCTTTATACCTCATTTATTCCACATAATAGTTTTAGACACTGTGCCTTATTAAAATCTAGTGTAAACATTATACTTTTTCCAAACTTTAAGAGATTTGAGTGCAAACTACAAAACTCAGTCCATAAATTATTTCTTATCTAGGAAAAAAAGGGTCATCTTGCATTGCATCAGCTAATGAAAAAGGGTACACTAAACTGCCTTTTTAGTTTTAAACTGGGGAAATGGGAACCACAAAGGAGGAAACTAAGGGCCACCTCACCAGATACAATCCATGGAAAATCTGCTCTTCGTGTCCTCCTTCCAAACTAGCATCGCTTTTCCTTATCTGTCTATCTTAGGTCTAATAGAAAAGTGTATAACATCACTGATTTATGGGAAAATTGGCTGCATGTCAGCACTAGTTATCTTACTATTTCTTTTAGTAACACTTAGCAAATATGATAATGTAAACCTCCAAAGCAGAACAGCACGCTAATTATCAGCCATCGAACTTCAGAGTCGTGTTTCAAAGCTCATCATTCAGATTCAAAGAGAAACTGGCTGCAGACAGCTGTGCTCATTAGGGATTTCTCAACATGTAATACACCAAAAAGATAAAGGGTGAAATCTCTGACTTGCTGAAGTCAATGGAACTTTTTGCCCCTGATTTCAGCAGGGCCAAGGTATTGCTGACGGAATTAGGGAAGCCTCTGTCAATAGATGTAAACTAGTAAAAATGTCTCCTCTGAAAGAATGTTAGCTTCCAAGTCAGATAATGGCACCATTCACCAGCAAGAATGACATGTTTAATCTGATGGATCGAGCATCCTTTAATCCTTCCAGCTATCCATTAAACTGTTTATTCTCAATGTAAATTGTTCCAGCCATAAATTTACACCGGCTAAAGTGCCTATCATTCTGGTTTATGCTCGGCCACAAACCACAACCACAATTTTTTGTATTTTCTGACACACATCTACAGATTTTCAAAGCTTGTGCTGTCTAAGCGTAAAATACTAAAGCAGGCCAAATTAAAGCTGCATTTTCCAATAAGAGTATTCCAACGTTTAGGAAATATAATCTGTATTTAAAAGGCATGCTTCTTAGATTCCACCTCAAATGCTTGTGTTCTATAGTCTCCAAATTGGAGGAACTTATCCAAAAAACTCTTTGTAAATGTTTCGTATGACTCTGGGCCCAAACTAGTGTTCACTAGAGTTAGCGTGATCCTTGACCAGATTACCTGGAGGGGACTTACAATGCAGTCACCTTAATACTAGCATCCATTATAAGGTGAGAGAAAAAGCAAATGTGTTTCCCTAACACAAACTACAGGACTTTTCTGGAGTGCAAATTGGCTTTTTTTGAGTTTTCTTGGCTTCCTCCATCCAACCTTCCTCAGGCCACAGTTAACCTTTTTCTTTCCAGTGTACAGGGGAATTTTACAGGCTCTGCAAAACATACACGTTTTACATGGGGGTGTGGGTGCACGTGGCAAAGCTGAGCCACACACAAACCTTTACAATCTCCCAGTCTGTTGTAACTGTGGAGAAAGCAAGGAGCAGCTACGTACCTGGACTTTTTTCACCCGGGTTTAACACCACTGCAGTGAACAGAATGGGAAACAGGGATACTTAGGCAATTTTTAGTAAAGTATGGATTCATTAGTAATTTGATTCTCCATTAGGGGACAACTATATCCTAAATTATCAATTCTGATTCATATATATCAACCAATGATACGATTATTCACAGAAGTAGCACAAAGAAATTGAGACTTATGATTTAAAAATGTGTTTTCCCTTTTTCTCCTTAAATTCTGACTACAAATTGTCTTCAAAGTAAGTAATTCATTATGAAATTATATTTAACAGGTTATTTCAAGGGAGGTGGCAGTAAAGAGGCCCCATTTGCTGTGGTCCTACAGATGCAGACTTGCAGGAAATTTCCAGGAGCTGTAGTTGAATGCAAAATTCTCATGACAAGCTAGACACTGGAAAGTAAGTTTAACTGTACCCATAACGTAAATCCCTTAATCCTCAGGTAAACAAACAATGAGGATTTCCATACAGTAAGGGGGAAAAAAAAGCACTGAGACGCCAGTTCAGAGCATCCTGGTTTCCTAAGAATCTCATTTGAGTATAACTCAGTTGCTTATAAAAGATATCATATGTAAGATTGTATTAAGCTGCAGTTAAATAATTCCAGTAGTTACTCTGAGTTTTACAGAATACACTGAATAGAAATACGGTTGTTTTTATAAAAACTTAATAGTAGCGCCATACCAAAGCCACTCACATTTGTATTCATACACACACATCATTTTGTAACTCCCTGAACAAAAATTAAAGCCCACTAACCTTGCTCATACAAGACTTTCAAATACAGAAGAAACAGTATGCCATGCACATATAAACCTAGCTTGCCAAACAGCTTCCCATTGATTCTGAACATTAAATAAGATCTGAGTCAACCCAGCAGTTATCTCATCAAATAGCCATTACGCCTTTCAGTTGACATAGACAAAACCCAGAAAGGGTGTTAAATCTTAAATCTATATGACCGGCAAAATTATTTAGGGGAAAACCTGTTCTTTGGTCCCCCATTTTCCCCTTTTTTAAAACAGTGTTCCCTACATAACAATCCTTTTTGTTTAATGGAGCACAATATACTTAGTACAAAGCTGCTTGTGTTCCAGTTTACATGATCTTTGCACCCATTGACACATTCATGATTCAGACTAACTTCCTAAAATTAACTTTCTCATTTTATTAGGAAAACATTTCTCTCTGTTGAGACACCAAGTTACCACGTTCTACTCACGTCATATTTCATTAGAAACTTGTTTCTTAACAGGAAAAAATAAATAAATGCCAGAGCAAGTAGAAGAGAATTACCGCTTATTTTTAAAGAGAGTAATTTAATTTGGATTGATTAAATACAATATGAAAACAAAGTCTGGGCTCAGCTACTACTAGCAGCTCTCATTTGTATAAGAGCCAGAGATGCCAGGGTGATGGTCTTGCTCGTCCCTTGCTGGCCAAACTCCAACCTCCAAAGTCTAAAGCAGTGACCCGGTACCACATTGTTTTAGAAACAACTGACAGGACAGTCCTAATCGCTAGAACGATGTTAACATCTTTAAAGGATACAGATCGCATGTGTAGTAATCAGTCTCTCCTTTAACACAGGCATCATCATATTTCTGCTGAATTTGTTGGGGTACAAGAGATTTACTCCAACTTTGTTTTTAAGCAAGCCCTGGGAGGGCAGATGACATGATACCACTAAAACTTCAAGCTCCATGGGCAGATGATACCTCATCTAGCAAAAACTCCGCTGATATGAACATGACCCATCAAAAAAAATATTTGAACCAAAGAAAGTTCATGCTGAATCAATGCTTTGTCATGTACAAGGAAACAGAAAGCCAGATCTGTTACAAAACTGAACAGCTTCAAAGAACTGCTTCTTACACATACAGATCATGGATTTCAATTTTTTCCCAGTGAGTAACAACCAAAGCCTAAACCGATTATGTGTCTAAATAACAAAAGCCCACCTCTACTGAAGTTGGGGCATTGGCTCTTCCACTGGATTCAAGATTTCAGCTCCACTGTTCTGGGTGGTACAAAATAACAATTTTATAGTCATTTTCCTCACATCTTCTTGTACTCAATATCCTTGTCAGGAATTTTGGTGTGTTTGTTGTTGACTAGATGTAAACCAAACCCAAGTATTAACAGTATGTCACTCACCTTTTGTCTGAGCTACAAACATCTGTAAGAAACAGCAAAGCTGAATGCACTGAATTGACCTCCCATTTTGAGGCCAGTACCTGATACCTTGAGCCCTCTCTCACAGTCTGCTGAAGGGCATAACATATCTTCTTAAGCACTGGATCCAAAAATCAGAGCACGTTTGCCAATCAGCTGAAACACACAATCTAACAGCTAATGCATTACAACTCTTGCACAATAACTCTACTACAGACAGTATGAGCCAACTGCAGTTACCAGCGAGGATTGCAAATCCCGCTCAAATCACAGCTACAGACTAGATTTTTACGGCACAAATCCTGGCCAGCTCCTGGCAGCAGATAACAACAGAAGCTCCATGCAAGTCCTGGGTGGGAGAAAGCTCACGTGCCCCTTGACTTCTGCTCCTTGTTTGCTCTTCTTTTCACATCCCATTCACCCAGGAGCTTGTTTACCCGTATCCCCAAAAAGCCCGCATGATTCCCAACACAGGCAGAGTGCTGCCGAGACTATAGGAACCATTTTTGTGTTGATGGCAGTGACGCTTTGCAGTCTTGACTGCCTGAAAGTCACTGGGTTAAAGCAGCCTGAAGAGAAAACAGATCTTTGTGGGTTACTGATGATTATCACCAAAATATTCAGCACAGTAGCTGCACAATGCTCATCCAAGTGCCAGCTTCTTGAATTAAAGCGTGCTTTTGTCAGTACATCTTTTTTTTGGAAGAGTGCTGAAAGTTTTCAGCTCAAAAGTACACTATTGAAAAGCAGAGGTCTATTTTGTTGCATTTAAAATCCAACTCACGTTTTGAGTTACGTGTGGAAATAAAGCTGTTATTACATACGCAGACCTACTTCACTTTTTTTTCATACAGAGCTCTAATTTTCAGTCCAATGTATTGTGTTTCCAATATTGACATTAAGCGAGGATTAGGAATTAAAATAGCAAAGAATTGTGCTGCATCACTTTATAGTGTGTGAGGACTAGCTGCATTTCACATTTTCTCCTTTCTATGAAATGGCTCAATGTGTGGGAACATGTTTTGACAGAGCATCAGAAATCACATCTTCCTTACCACTATTTATTGTTTCTTCTAATATGCAACGCAGCAATCCAGTTAAGGCCAATTTATTTTCCTACCACACTTCCATTATTTGATAAAGTAGTAACTTTTTGCTTAATAAAGACTTGATTATTTTCTAGTTTTTGGGGATGTGTCTTTTTAAAATATACTGGCACATTATGCAAGGCTTTGGAAAGAAAACATTGCTCTGAGACACAATTTTACCAAGCCTGTAATTTTATATATCCCTTTTTCCTCAATTCTCTTTAAAAAAGCAGCAAAAATGTTTACATTTAAATTTGATCTTCCTTTAGGATTTTTCCAACTCCACCTTTATTAACTCCCTCCTAAAAATAGTGCGTGTATCTCTGTAAGACATCAATCAGGCCTTTTTGGAAGAGAACTGCAGAGTTAGGAAAGTAAATTTGACCTTAAAAATAGATACATATATGTATCATCTGTTTTCAAACAAACACCAGGAGAAACAAAATATGAAGTGGCACCTATAGATTGTAACTGATAAAAAGCATTATCTGCTGCTTAAAATTCTGCTTCTGTAAATGGACATGCGTGCACATAACCACAATGCTATTACTGTTTCAAGGGACCACAAAAACTCTCAAACTCCAACTGACTTGAAAAGAGTCAGTTCCAAATCACCGTAATGGTCAAAACCAGTGATAGGAACGGCACGTTACCACTGCCTTATTTCAGTTTATGCATTTGAAACAAATGAAGACATTACTCCTTACAGATCAAGGTGCAGAGCATGTGGTATAATTTAAATACAACTGTTAACACCTCTGCAGAATTAGTGGTCATTTTCAAAAATAATCTCCTACTAGTCTCATTTCCCACTATATTAAATAACCACAACTGCACTGTATCTTAGCATCTTAAAAAAAGAGTCCTAATCCTTATTTTTCAAGTTATGTCATCATCGTGGCTCTATGGCATGCTATCAAGCAGCAGAGATATCCTGACTAATGTGCTGTATTTGCTTCTAACCAGCTGTAGCTTTCATGTCAAAAAAAAAGAAGAAAAAAGCTTCTAAAAACACTTGATTTAAATAAATTTACAAAACTGACAGAAATTATACATCTTTTCTTAAACATCTCTTTCAAGTGGTAAATGCAGGGCAGATTAATTTGGAGAACGAACATCTATCTAAAACTACAGTCTTCCAGGTTTCCATTTTATCACTAGCTAAACAAGAGTTCACCTGGAACACGTACAGCTATTTTAACATCCAACACTGATCTCACAGGCTCTAGAGCAATCAAAACCAAGAATATACAGTAAGTTAGAAAATGTCTTTCCCATTCCTTTTTTTTTCCTGATATTGCATATTTTTAATGCCAAATTCATCAGTTTGCTTTTCTGATACTAATATGATTATAAGAAATAATGTACAGTGTAGATAGGTATAAAATATAGCGTGTGTGTGTATAGTAAATATATACTATGCATAGTAATTCTATAGTAAAATTACCAATGGACTTCTGTGATAAGCTGCATTTTTTATCTGAAGAACTTTTAAAGACACAAATTGGGAGAAACATCAGACTTGACGATGAATAATGCATAATTAGCAATAAAGATGGCAGCAGCTGCTAAAATCCCCAACGAAGACTACTTACGTATGAAAGCGCGATGCTGAAAGAGAACCCTGTTACTGGATTTACTTGCTCTCTTATTTATTTTATATACATCCTTGGGCCAGGTTCTCAGTAGACCAGCCAATGCTGCATGTATAGACACGTGTCAGAGCGCTTCCCTCAGGTTGGCACGCAAGGAGTTCTGCCTTTGAGGAAGCTCAAAACAGGGAATTGTAGTCAGGCTTGCCAATCTTTGTCCAATTTGGGGACAAAACAAGATGACAAGCCAGGAACTGTTGGATCTCTTCCCCTCCACAATGTGAAAACCAAAACGTAAGTAATGTTCTGCAAGACCTGCGGCCCCAATTGCAAAACTTTGGAGCATTTTACTGGACTCCCATTCAGTGTCAGGTGCATCTTCACATCAGGTTTTTGCACATAGCTATACCGAGAAGAACAATCAGAAACATTAGCGTGGTGAAGCGAGATCTTCTCACAGTAGTACAACCTTACAGACCTGGGCAGACTTCCAAGGCTTTGAAATACCAGCTCGGTTGGGAAATGCTTCCAAAAATAAGAGGCTGATCTGAAACTCCTCCAGGTCACTGTGTGACTGGGCCAGAAACGTTCCGTCCTGGGGTACAGCTCCACGACAATGGCAGCACAAGGCAGCTCACCACAAACTAGAGAGCATCCATGTGTTACCCTCTCTGCAAAGTCTTTTCCACGAGGGTGGTTCGTGCACCACACGCACACAGTGCTAGCCCCCCCGTATATCACGACAGAAGTAGGATGGGGAGCTCACACTTGAGTAACTTAATATAGCAGACACTTCTAGGATTCAGAGGTGTTTCCTTGTTCAGATGAAGATGTTATTCTATAAGGTGACAGAAATACTGTACTTATGTAAATTAATACACCAACACTGACCACTCCAAGGGCAAGTGCAAATGCCATCTCAGAGCAAGAACCTCTGTAAAAGATTTCAGGCTGCAAACTCAAAACGTTCTGTGGTGGTTTGGTTTCACGTTTCTGCCTCTCTGTTTCTTTCTGGGTGCACAACACCCCCCGCATAGTGCTGGTCCCACTGAACTCCCACGCACACCACCCTGGGAGCACAGAAGAAACAGAGCAGCCGGTCACTGGTTAAAATGCAGTGGGGGGAAGAAGCCAGAAGTTACCACCATGGTATGTCCCAAGGAGGACTGTAGCACATGATTAACAGGTGAGAACACCATGATATTTACTACTGCAGCAAAGCTTACATCCAAAAGGTGAACAAACATTTCACCTGAATAGTTCAGTAGATGGACCTGCAAACGGATCTTTTTTATGAGTTTGTTCGCTCTTCCCTGCACATAACACCTCAGATAAGTCTGCATACCAAGCTAAAGTAGAGATGGGCCTAGACTAAATCTGTGTATTGCAACATTGGAAACAATCAGCTCCTGACTGACTGCCAAAGCATTCAAGAGCTCCACTAAGTAGTTCTGGCCTTTCAGAGAAATTTTGTTACTGGTATTTCATAGAAATCATTTTGAGGCACCCAAGTTTCTCTCTGCTTTGCTCAATCTAGCTAAATTGAGAGTTGCATAATTTTGCTGGTACATTGCTTTTCCTGCAACGGGACACACTGACATACCCATCAACTAAATTAAATTCTAAAGTAATACGGACTCCTTTGAGCAAAAAGATTTCCGTTTCAGATGCTTTCCAAATTTCAAGAAAGCCATGTCCCACAGCAAAAAATGTACCACCTTATGAGCATAAGAACCAAGCAGGGAGTACTGTTGCACACTAAGTATTGCTACACAAAAAACATTGTGAATATTTCATCAACTGTTAATCCTACCAGTTTGGTGTTAAATACCATACTGATACAAAAACTTAACTCTTCATTTTTCTTGGGATTTTTTTTTTTTGCTTTGGTGTGTGTAATTTAGAGCAATTCTTCTGCTGTCTTTGGTAATCTTCACTGAAAATTTTGTGTTTATTCCTGCTGAAATTTTTGTATTTATTCCTGCTGAGGATTTTGTTATCCCTATGCTGTGAAGAAAAAAAAATGATTGGATGAACTGTACATTTCATGCTTTGCTCTCTCTGAGCACTGGCTGCAGAAATGCAGTTCTTCTGTAAGTAGGACACGTTCTCTGTAATCTTTACTTTCAACAGACATGAAATTTTCATACTTCACCTGATATTTGATTAATTAGTCCTACTTATTCTTAAAACAAGCCTGAATAACATTCATAATCACCTGTTAAGTGACTCCCTTATGCCAAGAAGCAAGTTCTTCCAGGATCTTAAAAATAAACATATTTTTTTCCCCCCTCCCTCTTAAAATTTGTATTCTTAAGATATTATTAATAGAACACCAGACTGTAGACAAACTCGTAACTTACCGAGTAACTGAAACGTAATGTTAGCTAACACACGCATGCCAGGGAGCCAGAAGGCAGCAGCCCCGCGCTGCCACGCCAGCCTCCCAGATGCACTTCTGCCACAGGAGAAGGTTACAACTCACTTGGCTGGAATACAAACAACTGCAGCCAATGAAAGACTCTGTGTATGTGTGGGGAGCATAAATGGGATATTAATTATTAATTTTGACAAGTCTGAATACCTTAATAATGTATTATTTTAAGCTGCAAGCTTTTTAAAAAGCCATTGAGGCTAAAATGAACCGACTTTGCGGCTTGGACTCTCATTCCTCAGCGCAGAGCAAAATGCACTGTGACAACAAAATGGGCTGTGACAGGCTTTGGCAAGTGCGGTCTTGTTTTGTATATTTAATAAAGGGCTGATAAATACAATGTTTAAAGTGTAAGGTTTGGAATATATCAGCCAGAAAACACTAGGTGTTAACCAACATGTCAAGGCAGAAAAGATGGTTTAAATTAATACTTGCACAAACTGACCCGTAAGCCGATTCCTTCCCCCTTTACTAGTGTGATACAGGTGCAGGTAACATCATTTCTTTAATAAAAATGGATTATTTCTGTAACAAAATGTACCATGAACTAATCCTACTCTATTCTGCAAACTTATTGAGGTGACAACTACGTTAGACCTCTACCATAGATTCAACCGTAACTGACTGGGCAATTTATGATAAGAATTTCAGAAGTACTAAGGGAAGCTTTACTTTTGACACCACCTGCAACGCCAATACCAAGCACCACTTTAAAACTCACCATAAATCTATAAAGTGCATCCTACCTACGAATCCCAGATCATTCTACACCTGCTAATCAGAGAAAGCCATGTAATAGTCCCACAGGTTACACATTACTCTTTATTAAGCAGATTTCAGAAAAGAAGGATTCATGAACTTGGACACAAAAGAATTCTCCAATGCTCCCTCTTGGCACAGATAAAACTGTAGGCTGTATCTGAAACTGGCAGGGGGTTGAAACTTCAAAAATAAATACAGCACCAGAGTAAAAATGGACATATTTTAAAAGTGAAATCAAGTTTTTTTTTTTCCTATCATCCTATACAACCACAGAAAGCTTTGTAAGTTTGATAATCACACTTTTGCATATCTTAATTTCTAATATGATCACAGATGAATTAGGAACCTCTCGTCTCCAGGGACTGTCACCATATTACCTGTTATCTTTTACCTTGAGTCTCATGGTAATTAGGCTGTGGGTTTTTCTCTTAGTTATGTATAAAATGAGCCTCTAAGTTTCTA
The DNA here is from genome assembly GCF_028858705.1 of Grus americana. NCBI lineage: Eukaryota > Metazoa > Chordata > Aves > Gruiformes > Gruidae > Grus > Grus americana. Next base: position 23,471,047 of record NC_072862.1, on the reverse strand, counting down.
ACCCTCAGTGGTACAGAGTGAATAGTTAAGAGAAGCTTTAAAAAGCACAGCCCGAATGACTTGAAAATCACAAGCAAAACAACTACTGTTTCATTAAGCTTTGTGATTCTTTTCAAGCCAGTCTCATGATTCCTGCAGGCTTGACTCCTGCTTTGAAGCTGGGATTCACCATTTATTGGGTACCATTTACCAAGTCATGACATTTGGAAATTCAGTCCTTGATGCATAAAGATGTTTTCTTGAACATGATATCTGGCTAGAAATGGAGAGATATAGTGGGGGACTGAGGAAACAGGAGGGAAAAAAATTTCCCTTTCTCCTTAATTCTACCATACACATATACCCAAATCCCCTCAAGTTGGTCAACAACCTAATGAAACCTGCTTTTCTGTAGGTCGTTTCATCAGAAAACATGTCAAAAAATCAGAAATCAGAAATTTGCATTGCCATAAACAGGGATTTTGTAAGAAATTCAAACTATTGTCAAATTACTTGTTGTAATATCCCAAAACCAGTCCCACGTACAGACTAAATAACAACTTCAAAGACAACTGCCCCATACTTTCACTTCCTTAATTCTTTGTTTTCAGAGTGGTCGCCCTTAAAATATTAACAGCAACATAAAACTTTATTAAGAAGATAAAGGCCCATTTCTTCTGCATGAACACAGAGCTTGAAAGAAAGGATGCACCCAAATTCTGCATCCTTTTTGCTCCGGTTAGCAAACAAGGGAGACCTTGCTGTACCCAGGCCCCTGATGCAGCTGTCTACGCGATGCTAGGTCCTTGCAGCTCCATGGCTTTTACCTTCAGCTCCGCTATTCCCCTGGTTCATTTCAGAAAAATTGATCTCAATAAAGAAAACAGTCCAGAGTTGGGCCAACATTTCAGTAAGTCTCTAAAACACCCAGCAGCACCATTTACACAATCTCTAACAAGCTTCCTAACTGATCTCTACGGAAGACGGCAAGGTTCCTTGACTACTAGAAGCAACCTATCCACAGCAGCACAGTTCTGCACCATTTAGTATTTAATCCGTTACTACTTAAATTAGTCCACTCCAGTAGCTAGACAAGACCTCATTTAAAACTACCTCCCATGAGTCCACATTACACTTCAGCCTATACTGCTAATTAACCTTAGATCTAGCTGAAACTCAGCTAAGCTATATTTACGTAAGCACACTTCCCTAACTGATGCTGACACTGCTCTTTTCCTACTACATAAAAACTATGAATCCTGCTCAGTAAAAAAATAATACAAACACCACTTCATTTGTGGGGAGCTGCAGTCAATAGGTATCGACCTATACATTACGAAAAACTGAAGGATTAAAAAAAAAATCCCAGCTATATCAGAAGATCAACACAATATCCATCCCTCCAAAATCTTATTTAAATTCCTCAGCAGGAATAGCAATAGCAGATAGACCCATCATTTTTAAATGATGCAAATTATTCACCATTCTCTCCAACTTTGCAAATAGTTCATTTCAAGGGAAAAATATGTGGAGTTCTGTCAGTCTAATTCCCAGAAGCTGCAGTCAGATGTCCAGGTGGTAATAATAATACATCGGCAAACCTTTGTGCACATGTATATCTCATTTTCTGTACCTATTTTATCGTCCTACTGAACAAAGATAGTATGAAATGAAAAGAACAGTTGAAACTCAAGCTATTAAGACATGCAAATACCATTTCTTAATGTTTATTGAACTACTGGGAAAGAGACATTTATTTTCTTTAACACTCAAATGATCTGAAACAATAAGACGAGCATTCGGTTAGGTACAATTATCAGAATTTCCTATATGGCAGTTTTCTTTAAGCCTGAGTCACACATATTACTCTACAGTTCTTTAATAAAGCCGAGCTAGCTCTAAATCTCATCCTAAATCCTGTAACGGCAAAAAGTTCGATCATCATCTACCAGCCACTGATGGCCCCAATTCTGTAAAAACTGTTCTTAAAACTTATTCAGCCAAGCCCTTCAGCACGTGCATAATCCTTAGTTCTGCTGAAGTCCCAGAACTTTAGAGCGTGCTTTTAAAATGGGATTTTCGCCAAAGTAAAGACTGAGATTTAACAGGAACAAAGCAACCTAAAATTTAAGCAAATGCCTAAAAATAGCTGTTTCTTCTGTGAGGAACAGCATTGTCGGCTTCTTCCTGTGTGTTCAATTAATCAAAAAAATCCTTTTAAGCAAGGATTAAATTGCAGTTACTACCAAGAAACCGTAGCAACATACGCTATTTAAATGGATTTTTGGACTGAATAAACTCTTGCCTCTGTTTTTATACCCAATTATGAACGCAAGAATGTATTTCCCAGTCACATCTGAAAGATTCATTGTAAGTGAAATAAATGTATGTTCATCTTTGCCTGTATGATGCAGCATTCTTCTGATGTTTTTAATCATGCTTCAAACGCTGGGGGAAACTGCTCACTCCATAAAGTAAGCGTGCTGCTAAAAAAGAGGGAGTTTTTTATCCTTTAAATATACTACTAAAAATAAAAAATCAAAATCACAACAGTCTGTGGTAGACATTTAACGCCTCGTATTAGATTATGTCCCTTACACAAGGTAAAGTTACCCCAACTCACTCATAGCTCTCAAAACTCTAAGTATTTGCTCAAATGGCAGACGAATGTTATCCGCTACTATAATATACATCCACACGTACAGAGACGTACGGTGGAGCCACAGAGGCAAAGCAGGCACAACCCCCACGCCTAGCCTGCTGAACACTCGCAATGCCATCTACCCGATTTCCACATCTTGGTGTTCAACTGGATGGTCTTCACCACAGTCGCTCATAAGCTGTTCCTAGATATCACCAACCAGTTCTCTCTGACTCCATGATATTCCAGTCAATGAGAATGGGAAAGAAGAAGCTTCTCTATTTACAGAGAAATATATTCAGAACAGTTACAGCCAGTGACTTCTCTTGGGATAATTAGAGTTTGGTTCAATTACATCCTGTATCTTGGTCTTCACCTCCCTTCCTGATGGCTATCAGCTCACTCTAAGGTGCTGTATTCCCAAACTCATCCCAAATAAAGCAATTAATAGGTGGGATGCAGACAGCAACACACATAGCTAGCATCACATCTTTCCCACATGGGTGTTTCATTTTCCATTTGTCAGCTAACCAGCACAAAACCCTTATCTTCTGGGAGCTGAGGTCTGTATTCATTCTTGAAGGGCAAGAGGGATTTAGTAATCCTCTTCATTTCTGTTTCCTTAGTAGGAAAGGCTACAACTTTACCTTTTTAAAAAAGCAAGATTAAACAATGAACTCTGAAATGTAATACAGAGCAGATAGATGGCTAATGCAGAGACATTCCATGTCCTTGGATGGAGGATGCACCAAACACCACGACAGACTGCAGAAGAGATGAACGTGTGGCGCAGACTTAAGCCCTCTACTTACTGATGAAATGCAGGCAGCAGCAGTACAACTTTCTTGACACCTCTCAGCCAACGTGCCCTAACTACATCTTCAGTTCCCAGCTCCAGCTGACAGAGCAGCTTCCACCCTATCAGAGACTGCTGAAAAGCCACAAGCACCCTGCTTTGCCTCTCAAACAACCCGCGGTTGCCGCAGGCGCTGTGGAGGCGGACGGTGAGCTGCCCCCCGCTGTAACTCTCCAGCAGCTGCTCTGGGCATGCGCCGCACACCCGGGACCCGGAGAAACCCCCCCACCCGATTCCAGAACTCTGGAACGCCAAACTGCGCAGACCCTGAACCTTCCAGAACAATGGACTGCGCAGGCGCAAACCTCATCTGCATGTTACCGCCCCGAGGGTGGGCCCTGAGGGCAGAACGCGATGGAGGTGAGTCCGTGTGTCACGGCGCGCTTAGCCCGCTGCCTGCGGACTAAGGCGGTATTGTGGGATCCGAGGGTGGTGATAGCTATCCTTTTTTTTTTTTTCTTTTCCTCTTAAGAAGTTTATGCGTTATAAAACCGCTTGTTGCCTTTACCAGACAAATTCACCTAGTTGTTGGTTGTACCAGTTGTTTGTGGCAAGCCTTTTACCTGTTATCTGCACAGTTGCCAGTTGTTGACACTTAGACCGTAGATTGTTAAAACTGTGTTATGTTGTTCCTCTGAGTCATTCCTGTGGCTCTGCTGGGCGGGACTCGCACCTTTGGGGGATAGAAAGCTTCACCTCCCTCACAACCCACTGAGCAGGAGAAGACACACCACCCTCATCCAAGAGATGCTGACAAATTTCCAGCTAGACCTGCATGGACTTTCATTAGATGTGTGCATTAAGATCCTTAGGTAGAAAACACTCATTTTGCAACAATTTTCAACCGGTCACTAATAATCCATGCAAGAGCTACACCAATGGTCTGGAAGCACCTCTTTGTCAAATTTTTACACCATCTCCTCTCTGATTTTTTACTGATAACGTTTTTAAAGAACGCTACCTTGATATGCAACAAAGGCTGTACTTCACAGTGAAATGACTAGCTCGTTCTTGAAAATCCTGTTCTTTTTGCTCTATTCCTGCTTCATGCACTAAAAGACAGCCCCAAAAGTAGGAGGTGAATGTGTTAAGAATCATTAAGATAACAAAACTCTTGAAGCGTTCTCAGAAGTCAAATTGCAGTAATAAATTTTTTGTGTCTACATGGGTTGAGGACACATCAGACTACCTAATGTTTATTTATTCACATTTTCTAAAACACCTTGTTATTTAAAACCAAAATTTTTAAATTAACCTCTGGGAGCTGCGAATCTTTTACAATCAGATATAACAAATCTGAGAAACTGAATTAATAAAGACAAAGGCAACAGTCTTAGCAAGTAAATTCTAAGCTCAGAAGAAGGACATCCGGTTGTTACCACCTGAAAACTTACTTGCTTAACAGAGACATTTGAATGAAGTGGTGGAAAAATCCACCAAAACAGACAAGAAACCAATAAAGCACTGAAGCTAATGACTGTCAGCAGAAATCTCTTAAGACGTTACATTTGTATGTAATATATATAAATATTTACATGTTTATAACCCTTGAAATATTTGAAACACTTTTTAATATTCAGTAAAGTATGATACTGTTTGATATTAGACACTAATAATAGCTCACAAATCAAAATAAGCAGCTACACTGGCAAATAGACAGTTATCATAGGATCCTAGAATGGTTTGGGTTGGAAGGGACCTCAAAACTCATCTAGTTCCACCCCCCTGCTATGGGCAGGGACACCCTCCACTAGACCAGGTTGCCCAAAGCCCCATCCAACCTTGCCTTGAACACTTGATTGTTACAAACTTCAATTATCATCCAGCTTAGGTAAAAATTACTGCTTTAAAGATGGCAAGTGCTAAGTAATAACAATACAAAATAAAAAGCTAAATCACAGATTTGGCCTTATCCTTGGGAATAAGGACAGCAACAAGAGTCCTGGTAAGGAATAACTAATTCTTCATCCGCCTTGTGGAACAAGTCTCTGCTCTATTTCCAGTGGACAGATGCAGCTTTCTGAAACCATCCTTAAACGTACCGTTTCAGTTGGGCCGTCAGAGAAGAGAGTATGCACAACATGGACATCAAAATGACAGTGTCGGAGAGGAAGCATGTTGGCTGGGGCCCACGTGGAAGTTCAAGCCACCATGGCCTTGATGTTCTTGTTCGTAGCCAAGCAGACAACCTCTGCCTTCAAGCCTGCGAATCCCATGTTTTTCATAAGCACTGGACTCAACTAAAAAAAAAATCAAATTTAACTATTAAAAGACAGGCTTCGGTTAAATGCTAACTAGTTGCATCACTAGTACTAAAAGCTCGCTGTGGCTTCCCCTGCCAGAACTTCCAAATAAACTAAGCAAACCTGCTTATAATAGCAGGAAGAAATCAGATCTTTCCAAACGTTGAGGCTCAGCCAAATGCATCCCAGAGTCCTGTGTTGCCATGAACTAGCCAACCGTCATTTGAACTGAGGCTGGAGCTGGTTTCCACATTGCTTTGTTTATATTGACTGCATTTATGATGCCTCAGAAGTTGCCAGTAAAATATTTATTTAGCAGTTAAAACGTTCTGCAAATGATTTTGCTGTCCCAAAAGATAAATATTTCTCAGCATGCTAAAATGATACATTGATGTTTTTGTTAAGGAAATTGCATGTTGATAAAATTTTCTCAGATTACACTTTGTCGTTCCTTTGTATTTGAAGTGGCCACATTAATTTTTTTGTGATATTTATTGTAATTGTAAATTGCACTGAGATTAGAAACATTAAACTTACCATAAAATGAAACACATTTCAAGTATTTCCGAGTCATCTATTTAAGGGCTTGAGGACACTTTTGATCCTTCAGGTGGATGGAAGTGCTCTAAGCTCACAGGACAGGGATCCAACACAAACCAGAATTCCACTTGAAACTCTCTGGGAGCCACTTTTTTCTTTTTCCTCCTTTTTTTTTTTCTTCTCTCTTTCCTTCTTTTCTAATACGCTACTATCCAGCACCACTTTGGGGTGTCTCTGCACTGCAAAATTTCAGTCTGATTGTGAGGTTCATAGCAGATTAGAAATGTATACAGGCCATTAAATAAAAATAGGCACTGCACTGTCATCTTCACTCCTTCCATCTGCTTCTTTTAACCTCCAAACAACATTCACATCCATGGTTTCGGTTGAGCTTACCAGCTTGAGGCAACAGTATTATTTCTCTAGACAAGGCCAAGCACTTGCAAACGTTTCTCCAGATCACCAGTATTTCCATTAAATGCTGAGGTCTTTGTGCCTGCTCCCAGAGTACACTGTATTGCTGTGAAAAATTTCACTACAGGATGCAAACACAATCTCAGTGCAGCAGCATGGCTCCTAAATCCAGCTTCTACCATTGCTTCGCTGTTGAGCAGCCTCAGCCTTGTTGGCCAATGTCCCAAACCCAGCCCTCCCCGTGGGAAATCTCTGCAAGGGTCAATGGCAGTCTGTGCTCCGAGACATGTGGGCGCAAACCCTCTGCAGGTGAGGTCTTCATGTATAAATTGCAAACAGACGGTGGAACAAGACCACCTTTCTGCCACCTTCTGTGGTGGCATTACTTGGCCCTGTCATACATTTCAGCTTCTAGGCCGGTTTGTGCTATCAAAAATTCTCCCTGCAGTTTTAATACACATGGTCTCCACTTCACTGTGTGTAATGCTATTGCACGTGGTTAAAAAGTCTCTGTACCTCCACCCAGACCTAACCCCAGATTGAAATCTCCAGGTGCAACACAGGAACTCTTCTGGGTTTAGCATCTGCATTAATCAAGTAAACTCTGATTTTTGGCCACTCCTGTATTAGGCATTAATAAAATGGGACATGTGAAGAGCAATAGAAAACCAGATGTCTTTCCTCTTTCTAATATGAAGGAAGCTAACTTCAGCTTTTCCAAGTATCTGCTGAGGTAGTGTGGCTTACCAAGGACAGGAGGTATGCTTGTTTGAACAGGCTCAGTGCTGCCTCTGCTACAGAAATAGTCTCCAAGCAGCTTCATACCTGGCAAGTGATCCAGAGACCCGTAGATGGAATTCTGAAAAACTCTTACACCACACGTAAACAAACAGAAATGTGTTCTTATCAAGCACAAATATCCACATATTGCTAAATAAAACATCTTTAGTTTGCCTCTCAGATTGCTGAGGTAAGTCCACTGTTTCCACCTTGATTTTAACTTCTAATAAATACTGTGAAAAGGAATTTAGGAATTAGTTTTCAGTGTACTCAGTTGCCGTTGTTACATTACCCCTGCTGCTGCAAGAAAACCATTTTTTGTGTGTGTGCCTGAGTGTCCATGGAGGGGGTAGGGAAACGTAGGAAAAGCATGCATAATATACAAATAAGGAAAAGTAAAACTGTCCTTATATATTATTTCTTCAGTTCTTATTCCAAGAATTTTGTTTGTCTTCATACTTTGAAAAGAAATTACATTTATTTTGGATAAGGGCTAAGATTTTTGTGTTAAAATCTGGTAGGTAAAATCTTAGGCTCATTAAAACCCATGACAAAACTGGAATTAACTTCAAGGATGCTAGTACACTACCCGATAAAAAAATCAGTGTCATAGGTCTGCAAGGGTTGTTTTTATTACACACACACACACACAAAAAAAGTACTTGGATTTCACAAATACATGTGATGAGACTACATCTTCATTTTGTAAGCTTAAAAATTTGGTTAAGGTTTTGCTACTATTATTTACAGTTCTTCCTTATTTTCTTTTACATAGGTGGACTTTCTTTTTAGTTATTTTCAAATATTCAGCTGTATTACCGGTATATGCATTCCTGGCACAGGCCAGCAAGTAATCTCTCTATCCAAATCATGATACTATATAAAGTATCAGTGTCAACTGGAACTGATCCTCAGTTACACCTTCTGAGAAAAATCAGCCTGAACATGTAACCTGAATGCAGTCAGAATATATTTGCAGGGAGCACAGGATACTGCCGGATCCCAGAGTCCACTTCCACTCAAAACAGTGCCAGCCCATCAGTCAACAAGAAAAATATTCTGCTTTGCTAAAATCTCCCATCTTCCTCACCAGTCTTTTAATGCATCATATTACCTAGGTTTAAAATAAAAACCTTTTCCATCATTTGGATGTAGAGTTTTTCATACTCATCTATGCAAGAAACTCTTTTCTCCCCTCTTTTCTCCCTTTTGTGGTTTTTTTTTTGGTGTCATTTGACTTTAGAGAACATCTCTGAAGTCATTGGGAATCTACAGGGACAGAAACAAACATTAGACACATAGGAAAAAGTTCTCATTCTAGCCGTTTTCAGTCCAATATTTTTAAAAGTTCAATACAAACTTTTCAATACCTAACCTTGACATCAATGAATTCCAGCTCTTAAAATGTACAGTTAATTAAAAGAAATCAAAACCAGCTTTATAAACGAACAGGGTTGCAACCGCAACCTCTGAAGAGGCTTCCACCCTTTCCTCTGCAAGGCACAGATCCATCGCCCAGCCAGCACATGAACCATAGTCTTGCAGAGTAAAACATTTTGGTCTCTTCCACGGGAATTAAAGTGAAAATTCCTCCGGTCATCAGCAAGCCTGACAGTGCTCTGAATCAAAGCTAACCATTAGAGGGCAACCTGATTACATGAGCAAGGGTTATTCTAGCACAAGGACTGGGTTTCACTCCAAAACCCCTGATACAAGGGATTTAAGATACCAGGGACGGACATGGATTTACAGCCAGAACTCTGAAAAGGCTCTCATAAAATATATGGAAGAACACAAGCTAGAACGTCCATGCTAGCAGTTCTTGCTCTAAAAAGCACCGTACATGTCTATGTAGTCACTGATGCTCTTCACTTAGAAATTAAACCCACCACATCTTAAACCAAAGAGTGTGATGAACCTCAGTACAGCCCAATGGCTACGACTGAGATGCAGGGAAGGCAGAAAAAGGCTGAGGGAAACAATGAGAGCGCTCCATAAAGCAAAGAGTTGAATGGGGAAAAAGAAAAGAGGCCGTTATCTTTGTGAAAGCATACCACCTAAGTATATCAAATGAAATTATCAGGTGGCAAGTTAAAAAAGCAAACAACAGGAAGTAGTTCTTCACGTATTGCACAGATAACAGAACTTGTTGCCAGACAAGCTGGCATATACCAAGGACAACTTGGCTGAAAATTAAATGTAAGAAATGCCTACCAGAGGCTAATACACATACCCGCTTCTGCCTCAGGAAATCCTTGAGCAACAAATGACTGTAAAGTGCAACTGCTAGAGAGAAGAGCATCCCTATTTGCTTACCCCTTTTTATACCTTTCTCTAGGCTTACTGCTGACCTCTATCAAATGTAGGTCATGGTTAAAGCTGAACCAGTACTGCAATCCTCACAGTCTTAGGAAATTCAGCTTTCTCACTGTCATCCTCCTCTGTGAGTAAATATTGTTCTTCACAGAGATGTGGTGAGGGTGGGGGCACCAAAACCTGGTTCCTTCAGTGCACGCTGACATCATTAAGGATTGAAGTGAAGGCGGGAGAGTGTAAATTCCCTGGAGTTATCTCGTTACGCATCTTCTGATTATTCAAGTGGTTCTTCATCACATGGCAACTCTTAAGGGTGCAGCGTGAAACTAGAGGGATCAGAATATAACAAATAAGATTCTGCCAGACCCAGATCAAGAACTTGGGAGGGAAAATTACTTCTGAATAGGAATGAACAGGGTGAAACCTGTATTCATGCCATTCTAGACCAGTTATTATTTCTGACCCTCGTTTTTCTTTACAAAATCAGTGGATAGAAGGATCCAGGATGAAACCCACAGCCCTTTCCTGGGAAGAGAAGTCCCATCTCCCAGGTACAGCAGCTCTATTTATAAAATCTTTGACTCTGGAAATTACGCTTTGCCTTGAAGCTTTCATCTACATTGAATGCAGTAACAGAATGTATATTGGACAGAATTTGTGGACACTCAAGGACACATTTACCACGAATACACTAATAAAAATATCATCAGGAAAACACACCTGGAAAATGTGAGATATGTAAACGTAAGGTCAAAGAAGTGAATTCTTGTAGAGTGCATATATCCAAGCCTAAGAAAACAGGGTGGGTTTTTCATTTTAGTAGGGCAGAAAACACAAATATGTGCCAGTCTTTGACCCAGTTTTGGGTACCACCAATTATGGGCTCTCTGGTTATGAAGGTAGTATTTTCTTATCCAACCCAAACATGACTATTCCAAATTCATATAGGGATAGCATCTCCACTGGAGTTTGTCTCATCTCAGAGAAGACACTGTGAGGGAATGCGCAGAATCAAAAACTTTAGTTACAGAGAAATATCTTTTCTTCCTAATTTCTTTTTTCCAGACCCAACCAACAGATCACATCACAATATGGTTACAAAAAGCCCTGTCAGGATGTCGTCTGCTTTTATAAATCCCTTCATAAAAAATAAGGATTGCAACGCAAGAGAAAGAACACAATGGGATGACCATACCCATCCGACATTGCAACACTCAGAAATGTGGATGCTGGTCTATGACTGGACCTCCTAAGTACTAACATAGTATAAATATACCCTAAAAATACACTAGGACTGGTTTAGAGAGTTCAAGACAATACAGAGGCTCTTTTTTTTCCCCCCTGTAGATGTTTCTGAGCAGCATTTCCATGTGCATCCTTGTTAAGTGCAATCCAATAGGCTACATGCTTTTATCGACTGGAGGCTACAAGAGGCTCACAGCGAAGAGATCACAAAAATCTCTCCCTTACCTGAATGACAATCTGCTTTTCATTCTGAAAAACATCCTCTTCTGAACTAATAATTAAGCATCATTTCAAGACCTAAAAACTATGTCATACAACATACTAAAAGGCTCTCCTGGAAAAATAAAGATCAATGGGTAGAAGGAAAGCACAGTAATTTCAAAACTAGGTATATATAAAACTCTGCTTGCATAATCACGCAAAGCAAGGAAACAAGCAAATGCCTTTTATGTGTTCAGAGGCCTGGAAAACAGAAAACATCACCCTTTTTGAGAGGAGGAATTTGCGAGTCTGTGGAGGAGACAGTCGGTATGACTTTCTGACCGCGCAAATGCCACAAACACACTTGCCAATACTACAGCTTTTGGCGGCAGACCATCACTCTTACACTGCATCTGCAGCTTCTTTGGCCATACGTTCAGCATTTCTGGACACCCAGAAGCTCAGCGGAAGCGCGCAAGACTACTCGTACAATGCACACTCAGTGGGTCCGCACCTCCTGGATCCCTCGGGCTGTGTTTGCACTGTAAACACGGTGAAAGCACAAGGCAATTCTGGAAATCCAGAGCAGGAATTATAGCAGCCACTCTTTTATTGAATTTTAAGCATTAGGAATACAGGCACGAGATCCTCGTAGAAAAACCTATGGAAGTTTTGCCAGGTATTTCCTGTTCCATTAGGGGTAAGAGAGCAGCAAAACTAACTGGAAATTATCTGTATCAAGGCAGCTGAAACGTGGCTGATCGATGCCATGCGCTGTCTCTGGAGCACATCGCCCAACAGCGCTTGCCTTACCGAGCTTTCCAAATTTTAACAAACTACATCCTTTTGAAACCCAATACTCTTTCCTGAGTCCTGCTCACACGGAGCCTGTTCTCACACTGAAAATACAAACTTTGGTTAAAATCACACTTTGTGAAAACTGTTGCAAATTCCTTAACCTCCCCCAAGAGAATGAGTTCTTTGGGACCACGGGGAGAGATCTTGACTTGCAGAGCTCATCCCTGAGCGGTGGAACACACTTCTTCAACCTTTGGGTATTGCTTGTGCTTGCTGGAAATGAAAGAGTTAAAGTACACACTACTTACTTTCTACCCACAAGCCAGTGAAGGCTACAGACCACTAATTTATGTGTTTATCTAAAGCTTCTGATGTTCTTTGTATTTTTTGAAGGGTTTTGTTTTTGTTTTTTTTCAAACTAGTCTGTGTTTTTCCCTTTAAGGATATAAAAGTTAAATCCGGTGGGCTTAGCTGCAATTTACACACTGGTAAGTGTAAAGCACTGGCATTTACAAGCCTTCTGTCCCATACACACATACATTACAGCTTAGCCAAAAATCTGCAAATATTCATTAAAATTCAGAAGCAAATTCAGCCATATTTACAGCTGCTTCACATTTGCTTTCTGCAAATATTTGAGCACTTGTACTTTACTAGTACAAATACTAGTGAATACGGAATTTTAATTTCAAATAACCACTGAGCTTACCATGGTATGTTCGGTTATTACATGCGTGGTCCGTACACTAACACTTACCCAGTGAGAAACGCCATCCGACCAGGAAACAAGCAGTACTCTGTGACTTCTACAGTTAACAGTACAAAATCTGAATATGAAATACTTCCACACTCATTAACGTGGAAATTTCACGGCACACCACAGAATTTAAAAAAAAACACCTTACGGTGCCCTTTAAACCTTACCTATGGCAGTAATAAGCCTCAAAGGGCTAAAATGAGAGGAGGGTCTGAACATCTGCAAGGACTGGCACAAAAATCCAGCATTTTGCATTGACTGAACGGGCCCTGTGAGAATTTCTGGTTAAGAAACAGGAACATTCAGCAAACCAACTCTCACTTTTACAGAACGGAGAAGAGGACAAGATACGCAAACGATTCTTTTTTTAAAACGTCTATTAAAAGGTATTTTACACAAGATGTTATTCACTTCCATACTTCAGCAAATAATATGAATAAGAGAGAACATCTTTAAAATTATTTGGGGTTTATATGAAATTCTTAAATACTTGTGTTAATCTTTAGTAAATACCTCAGAAAGTATACCTAGCAGCATTAATTGGGTGGAATCCCTCTAAGGCCTTGTAGTCAGAGAAGGAAAAAGCCTGTTAGCTCAAGCTGAACAGCCAGCTTCTCCCCCACAGACCTTCCCGTGGTGAAAATAAACTCATATTTTGGGAGTACCTTCCTTGCCAGCCAAAGTCAGACTTACATTTTGCCGAGATCTTCTGCCATATGTAGATTTATGCCCAGAACACTTCCCTGACACAATATTCACACTATGCAAAGTGCGAGTTTGGGAGGTTGAGGACTGTAATTCACGTAAGACTGCCCAGCATAGTGCTTGGGGGTCTCTTCTCCTAGTTACGGTAACGTTGGGTCTTCAGAACGACGTCAGAGTTCCTAGGACATGCAGTTTGCAGTGTGTGAATAACTACTAGCACATCTGCCTATTCTCTTCAGGGCTCTGTTTACCCTTTATTTTCTTTATCCTCATGGAATGTCGCTGAGGTCCGGGGATCCTGCACGAGCAAGTTGTCAGGCTAGCAGTTACGAAATATCAGGCTGGAAACAGTTGTCATAAATTAATGGGTTTTGCTTAGTTTTTCACTGCAAGTCATGCCTGAGTAACTTTTGAGTATGAATGAAAAAGACATCGTGCTTTAGGCATATCTGTGCTTGAACTCAGCAGGCAATCTCTTTAACATTAACTCAAGGGTTTCCTCCTTGAATGGTACCCTCCATTTAAATATAATCCGCTAACTTCAATATCTATTCAGAGAGTGAATGTACACTGCCTAACAGTCTTTAAATTAACTGGCTGGGGGAAAAGAATGTGTTGAAAAATGAAATCTTGTCATTGCAGCTAATACTCTAACCTTAGACACAAATCAATCTTCTTTTATTCATTCGCCTGATATGCCATTTCAATTTCGGAAAGTTTCCACATTCCCATCCTAAAAAAATATGTTTTAGAAACGCCACAAGCTTATTTTGCGGTTTGTTAATATAGGTACAGTATAAACAATGGATTTGAGGATCTTGCAGAGGAAGAACCCATTTTATACATAATCATGTTTTAATGGACTCTGTTTGTAAACTGATGAACCCGTACAAGACTGCAACTGTGACTTTTTCCATCAACACAGAGCTGCATGGATAAGAGCATGTATTTTTAAAGTATGCTACAAAAACCGCTGCCTACTGACACAACGGTCATCACCAATTTCATTAAAGGTAACCATCTATATCCTGGAGCCTTGATTCTGGCAAATTTCCTATAGATTTCATGGAAAAGTTTAGCCAAGCAGAGATTATATTATCAAGAGCTGTGCTAGCATGTTTAATGCGAACTTGCCCTGAACTTCATTTACTTATTACTTGGCCAAATTTCATAGAGTAAGGCACTCAATATTTAGATTTTTATCTACCATGCAAGTCAGCTGAAACAACCAAATGCGTAATGACCTCAATCCAACATTTTGGGTTAAGACAAACATCTAATAACTACCTCACATGCTGGTTAATGATTTTTAGAGAATTTGACTGAACTCAATCGGTCATATTGATCCCTTCATTATATTTTTATCCAAAATGGTGATAAAAAGTCCCAGATAGATGTTAACTTTCTTTTCCCCACATCCAAGAAGGCCTAACCCACCCCAGCTTCAGCTCAGCACGCACACATGGTGCTAGGTGGTGTATTTTATCAGTACTCAAGGGGTACAGGCTGCAGCCACGTGAGGCAACCCCCTCCAACCGCCCTGCATACCCTCACAATGCCCTGCATCCCACGTCCCGCTCCTCCATCCTTCCCACATCCCCCTCCAGCCTCCCCACCCATCATCCCCACATCCCCACTCCTCCATCCTCCCTGCATCCTTCCATATTCCCCCATCCACTCCACATCCCCCTCTCTCCTCCCTGTGGCCCCTCACACCCCCCTCTCATCCCACCCCCCAACTCCTCCACCTTCCCCACATCGCCCTCTGCCTGCCCCCATCGTCCCTCCATCCCCACACACACGCCTCCCCTGCATCTTCCCCTCACAACCCTCGACATCTCTCAATACTTTCCCCCATCGACCCTGCATCCCCCTCCATCCTTCCCGTGTCCCCTCAAAACCCCCACATCCCACCCCATCCTCCCTGCATCCCCCACCTGACCTCCCCGCATGCCCCCTCACACCCCTCAATATTCACCCCCCTCCACCCCGCATCCCCCCACATACCCTTGCATCCTCTCACATCCCCACTCCTCCATCCTCCCCTCATCCCTCCATCCTCCCCACAACCCCCCCACCCTCTTGCATTCTTCCACATCCCCCTCCATCCTCCCATCACAAGCCTCCGCATCCCTCCATACTCCCCCATCCAACCCCCACATCCTCCCTCCCCCCAAAACCCCTGGAGGAGGAAGAGCAGCACCAAGACCGTGCTTTGGGGTTTTAAGTGGGGGGTGCCTACAAGGACCAATTTTTGCTTTCAGAAGGGCACAGCAGACCTCCGCTTGCCTCACAGGTGCGGATCAGGGAATCAGGGCAAGGCCGCTGCCCCCGAGCAGCGGGGCACCCCCTCACAAGCACCGGCACAGTGTCCAGTCCTCTCCCGCCAGAGCAAGTGCTCCTGTGCTTTTACCTCAGAATAAACCCAGTGTCATTAATCTTAAAATCCTCTGGCTCCATGGAGCTATTTTTAAATTGACATTGATGTAAAAGCAGAACCTTTCTCACGTTTCCCTGAAATGCTTCATAAAAAGGGAATTTAGGATGTTTGAATTGGAAACTCACCTAAATGGATTTTTGTTAAGAAAACCGTCATAACGTTTGCCGATTAACTGTGACCCGATTAGCATTCAAACATGGGAAGAACCCACTTTCGGAGCCGCTTTTCCAGCTTTCAATCTACGCCCTTCTACTTTATTTACAGAGAAAACATATGCTGTTTTACCTGTACTGGTGTAATTAAAATGGTAGATTTCCCCAGCGTGGATGCATTTCTGCCAGAATAAATGTGTTGTACCAATACAGCTTATTTATGTACAGCAGAGAGAAGAAACATCAGCTATATGAGCTACATGTATACTTTACTGGCCCCGGAATTATGCAGCACTGGCAAACAGCCCCTGGGGCAGGGGGCAGCGTTTCTGGCAGCCGTGCTTTGGGGTGCTGCGGAGAGTGATCATCCCCGCAGGCAGAACAGAGCTCCGAGGAGAAATCACGGCGCTGAACAAAGTCATCCGTATCTTCTCCAGGGCTCCTGTCAGGCATCTCTGACCGCCTGGGCTGCCACAGCTCTACAGCTGAAGCATTGTGGATATGGGTATCGCCCACCGTAGCCTAACAGCATCGATACCGTTTCATTATATAGCTGTAAACGGTCATTAGAAAATGTAACAATTATACTGCATTAACATATTAACCATCGGCACCAAACCCATGCGTGCTGAGGCCTGTTGTCATTTCCTCATGGTGGCTCACCGACCAGCGAAGGTTATTGATGCTGGTTGAGATGAGCCCTTGAAGCCCTGTTTGTAAACGCACTTGGATGTTACTGGGTTATTATGTGTTTGGGAGGGCTGGCACTAACAGCTGGCCGCACTCGCCTTTGCTTCTCAGGCAGAAGGATCCCTCTGCCCCTGGCTCCGAGCTGCTCTCACTGAGGTACGATGCCACACCAGCCAGCCCAGTGGGCAGCCTACCCTGTGGCACGGGGAAATTTAACAGAAAATAACATAGAAACTCATTAAAAGAGAAAATAGCTTACATTAAAAAAAAAGTCTTTTACAAGGAAAAAAACCCAACACTCAAACAAAACACTTGTCAGGTATATGAAGTCAATGACTTCTAGCAGATTTCGCATCCGACTGAGAGGACTTTGGGTTTTATTAGCACCGGTGACAAAGCGGGGGGGAGCTCCTGCTGTAAACAGCTTCTTCCGAAGCGAAAGTTTGTCATTAAAGTCGTTACTACTAAAAACTGTTTCGAGGCAAGCGGCTCCAAACATGGAGCCCGTTAATGTCGAGGTCAGGGTACGCTGCTGGAGGTACAGGCTTTTCATTCCCAGCGTGTTTACACGTCCAAAATACACTTCTTGCCGCTTGCTCACACGCGGCGGGAGCGCACCCCGGGCTGGCTCGTCCGCGTACCCCGGGGGGGGGAGCGGGGTGCCCGGCGCCTGCTCCCGCCTGCTCGGGGCCGGACAGCCGTCTCCCACCTGGATTTATTCCGCTGGAGGGAAACGCCGAGTGGCAGATGGCAGAACGGGGCCGAAGAGCCCAGGGACACTCCGCTCCGCTGAGATCCCCACGGTCAGCCCCACGCAGGAGCTGGCTCTCGGGCGGCTGCTAACGAGCGTGGGAAGGCTCCCCCGAGCGCCCGCCGGGGCTTTTGCTGCCGTGGGCCAGCAGAGGACAAAAAATAATAATAATTCCTGCGGATGCTGCGGGGAAGCGCGAAGGGGCCGATGCACGACCCCCGCAGTAGACGCCCCTGCGCTGCCCGGCCCGCGGCCGGAGCGCAATCCCGCCCGGCGCTCCCGGGAACCGGGGCGATGCGGTGCGAGGTGCGGTGAGCGAGCGGGACCGGCCCGGGGACGCGCTGCGCGTTCAGCCCGGCGAGCCGCGGGGAGCCCCAGCCCAGGCCCCGGCTCGGCGGAAAACACTCTCCCCGAGTCCGCCTAAACCCGTCCTGCTTTTCTCTCTCGCTGTCCGGGAGAAAAAAAAAAATACAATAAAATAACTTTCCTTATTTAATGCCTTTATGGTCTGTGAAAAATAATCACTTTACGGTCTGCGAAAAATAATCACTTGTCCGCCACTTACTCAAACGTGAAAAGAAAATATTAACATTATATCCTGAGCGCGATAGTAATAACCGAAGCCTAGCTATGTCCAAATCTCTGTTTAACACTGGTGATGGACACAGCTTGTCATTCTGTTAATTTAGGTTAATGCACCAGCGAATCCACCTTTTAATTATAAACGGCTGCTGTTTTCACGTGCGCTGAAGTTGTTAGCCTGCAACCTAACCAGAAACAATAGCCAGAAGATGAAACAAAGGAGTGACGAAGTCAAACACCCACCGTGCCCGGCCCGCGCCGAGGGACCCCGCAGCCCACCCGGGCTCTGCCCGGCCCCTCCACCCGCGACACCACCGCCTTCCCCCTTCCCGACGGTAATCTTGTCCCCAGGTTAAATAAAACATTTCAAACCAATTATTTGTTTGAATATATATGTCATTTTAGTGTAACAATATGAGCTTTGCTTCCTGTTTACTCAGCAATGGCCGTATCCTGTGCTTACAAACACTCCATCGCTCATCCCGGGAGTTTATTTAACCTGGGATGGAGGAACCCACCCCCGGGCATCCCCCGGGCATCCGCCGGGCCGGGGCAGCGGGGAACCCGCCGGCCCCCCGCTCACCTCCGCACCCCGGCGCCTCCCTGCAGCAGGTCCGGACCCCTCGGAGTGCCGGCAAACGAGAAATACTGGGAAAACTAGGGAACGCCGTGTCAGGAACGGTTGACCGACTGCAGCGCAGATTGATCTCTTCACCGGCGGCAGGCTCGGAGCGGGGAGGCTGGGGGCTGGGTTTAATTAAAGCCCGTAAATGCTGTCAGCGCGGCTCCCTTCCCGCCGGGGACCTGCCACTAGCGAGGGACGGAGGCGTTACCGAAAGCCGGCTTCTCTGCGGGGCTCTGCCGGCTTGGAGACGGACCCGCGTCCCGGCACCCCCGGGGGCTGCCGCTACCGCCGGGAGAGCGCCCGGGGAACGACCGACGGGTGGGAAGATGATGCTAATTACCACCTTTAATTGGGAGGCCCGCGTAATTAGCGCCCGCGCAGCAGGGGCTGAGCCCAGGCCTGCGGCCCTGCCAAGAGCTGCTCCGCCGCTCCGCTCCCAGCCGCGCAAGCAACGCGCCCGCGCTGCCTCCGGGCCCGCTCCCCTTCGCTCGCTCGCTGCCTCTCGCCGTTTCCTGCGGTGCTTCTGTTTTTTAGCAGGACGGCGGTAATTGCATGTCTCGGTAGATGCTCTATAATTTGATATCTCGATGGAAAATGTACAGCAGGGACTCGGGGAAAACAAACAACAACAAAAGTAAGAAAAAAAAAAAAAAAAGCAAAGCGACACGATTTCGTGCTACGTCGCAGCGCTTCACACAGAGCCCCGGCGGGGCGCCGGGCACGGAGCGGCCGGGCCTTCCCCTCTGCCGGGCCCTGCAGCGGCGGGCGGCCCGGTGCGGGACCGGCCGGCACCCGGCGGTGGAAGTTCCGGTGCTGCGGGTTGGAAACGATTTGCTCGGGCCGCTCGCTGCCCTGTGCTGTCAGACCTGCTGCAGCCTGCCCCAACCGCGCTTAAAACAAAACAAAACAAAAGCACCATTTAGGATGCGCAGTCGGAATGGAATTAACTTATTTGACAGCAATCAACGTATCTTTTAAATGCGAAAGCATCCAAATTTGCCCGAGCTAAGGTTTTTGCTTCTCCCGGCCGCCGGCAGGCCGAGCCGTCAAGGGAAAGCGAGAGGAGAATCCGCCCCGGTACCGCGCTCGGTTCTGCCTGCGAGCTTGGATTTGCATGTCTAACCTGCCTCGGTGGGGGGAAAAAAATGAAAAAGCATTACATTACTCAGAGCAATAGTTCATAAAATACTTTATTGAAATAAAGTAAATATCTTCGCATTAATAAAACTGATCATAAAATGCAGTTTTCGAATAACTAGGGGCACCACAGGGTTTTAGAGAGCGAGTAGATGTGGAAGATGGGATCCAGTGTCCTCCTGGCCCCTCCGGGCCGTCGCACAACACAGGCGTCCGTGGCGCAGCGCTCCGCGGGCGCGGAGAGGAGCGGGGGGGGGGGGGAGGGGAGGGGAGGGGAGGAAGACGGGGACGCGACCGACCAAGATGCCCAATTCACCGGAGACCGAAGGCGACCGTGACCACTAACCGTGCTGTCCCCCATCATCCCAGTGCGGGGCCGGCAGCGGGCTCGGCGGGCAGCGCCCGGAGGGGGCGACCGGGGCCGGCGGCGGCGGGGCCGGGCGCTCACCCTCACTCCTCCTGGCTGACCTCGGCCGGCGAGCCCAGGCTCTCGGGGGGCTTCTCGGCGTCGCGGGCTCGCTCCTGCTCCGAGAGCTGCTCGCTGCTGGGGATGGAGTTCTTCTTGGGGCGGCCCTTGGGCTTGGTGGGGGACTCCAGGCCGCCTCCCTGCAACACCTGCGAGGCGGGGAGGGGGCAGAGGAGGGGGGCACCTCGGTAAAACCGTGCTGCCATCAGCAGCCCGGGGCAGGAGGAACCTCCATCTCCTCCGTCCACCGGAGCAAAGCACCGCGCCCGGGCCGCAGCCGGGGGAGCAGTCGGGGGAGCAGCCGCGGCTGCCGGTGCGGCTCGTACCGACCTGCCGCCGATCGCCCCCCGCACCCGGGGGCCGAGCTGCAAAGCCGGGCGGGCTCGGACCGAGGGGAGGTCCGGTGTGGGCCCAGGCGATGCTGGCCTTAAAGACCGGGAGCATGTATATTGGGGTTTTGGGGGTTTTTTTCATTATTAATATTTTTTGGCCAGGGCCAGCATGCAGAAGGACGAGCCGCGGGGCAGCGCTCGGTACCCCGGCGGGGCGCGGACCCGGCGCGCAGAAGGGGCGGACTCGGGCACTTACTATTTTCTTCCATTTCATGCGCCTGTTCTGGTACCAGGTTTTCACCTGGAGCTGGCTGAGCCCCAGCGATTCGGCCAGGTCTATTCTGCGGGCGAGAGAGAGAGAGGCGGTGAGCCCCGGCAGCTTTCGTCTCGGCTGGCATCTTTCCTCCTTTTTCAGGAAAAACAAGCCCCCATCCCATCCGGCCCGGCCCGGCCCCGCTCCGGAGGGTCAGGCATCGCCTACCTGTCGGGCGTAGAGAGGTATTTCTGCTTCTCGAAGCGCTTCTCCAGCCCCATGAGCTGCAGCTCGGTGAAGACGGTGCGGCTGCGGCGGCCCTTCTTGGCCTTGCTGCCCGGCTCCGGGGGGCCCGGCTCCAGCTTGCCGCGGAGGTGCAGCTCCAGCGGGAGATGGGGCGAGGCGGAGCCGCCCTGCAGCCCCGAGCCGGCGGCCAGCAGCGCCGAGCCCAGCCCCGAGCAGCCCAAGGGAGCCAGCGGGAACTTGAACACGGCGGCCGGCTCCGCCTTCAGCACCGCTGCGGGAGAGAGGGGCCGTCAGCGCCGGGCAGACCCCGGCCCGGCCCGCGGGGACCCCCGGGGCTGTAGGGTGCCTCGGTTTCCCCGGGGATCAGACCCTGCGAGGAACCCCGGGCCCTTCTCCTTCCTTCTTTCTCGGCAACGACGCAGCGAGGCGGAGCGGAGGCCCCCGGGGCCGGCGGGGTGCGGGACCCCCGGGGCGGGGGTCGGGGCCGGCCCTGCCCGGGTCCCTCCGGCTCCGCCGCCTCCGCGGCACAGGGTCACGTTTTACCCTTCAACCGGCAGCTGCTAATTACGGAACGACTTTGGGGGGTTTGCAAGTGGAAATAGTTTCAATCCACCGAGAAGCGTTCCCCTCCAGTGCCACCCAACAGCTACCGGGGCCGCTGCAGCCCCGGCGGGTCGGGCACCGTCCCGGGTCTCTCTCCCGAGCAGTTTTCAGGACATTTTCGACCGGGGAACAGTTTGTATCCCTCCCGGTGAACCGGAGCCCCACGATTTCCCTAGGAAGACGCCCCAGAGATAGGACAGGGAGACTTTCCAAAGGGAGCGGGCCCATCCCGGAGGATGCCGCTGCAGACACGCTCGGGCCGCTCCCGGCCCCAGCCGCGGCCGCGCAGCCTCTCCGCTCCCCGGCGGGCTGGAGCTGCTGCCCGCCCCGGCTCGGCTCGGTTCCTCCGGCCCGGCCCGGCCGTCGCTTCCCGGCGCCACCGCTCCGGGCCCCGCGGTGGTCCCAGACCCGGCAAAAATCAGGGCGGCCGGTGCTCTGCTCCCGCCGGGCCGGGCGAGAGGGGCTGCGGTCCTGCCTGCCCTCCCCGCCGGGAGCACGGCCGGTGGCGTGAAAAGGACTTGTAGAGGAGTCTCTGCGGGCTCCCACTCACTCCTCGGCCTAAGCCGAAGTTGTGTTGTTGAAGCAAATACACGCCTCGCTGCCTTGCAGGGCCCGATCCTGCTCCCGCTGAACCCGGCGGGAGCTGGGCCGTGAGGGCTATAAAGAGCCCTTTATCCGGTCCGCTATTTGAAATAGTTCTGCCCATCTAGAAAATAATACTAATTTCCAGATATTCTGATATATACTGCTCCCTTGGTATGGGGTTTGGCGCTTTCCTCTTTCTCTTTTAAAAGGAGAACAAGAATTTGGGATCGTCCTATTCCGTTCGTTTCCACGGATAAAGAGCGACGTCTCCGCAGACTAAGATGGCTTAGGAAATGAAAGCTTTCGCAATCACATATTGAATTCTGGCGTTTAAAATGTATTAAATATTGGCGTTTAAAAAAAAAAAAAGCAACCAACAACTATGTTGTTAATACACTGCATTTATCCTAGATACTATATCAGATTGTATAGCGCACGCTGGCTCCCTCTTTAAGTAAATATATATGAAAATGTTATGTATAATAATATGTATACTATCTATATGTCGGGCTTCCAGCTAAATCCGTGTCCGCAGAGCACCGTGCCGCCTCTTGCAGCCGTACAGACATATACCCCACTGCGTAGGCTCCAGCAATTCACACCTCATCCAAAAACACGAAAAAAAACCAAACCCCCCCCAAAAACCCCGCTCAAACAACAACGGTCTCCCCGTGAAATTCAATGGCCGTTCTGTGCTGGCGGCCTGGGAGCCGTAAAGCCGCTTTCTTCATTTTAGGCCCCAAATACTCGCCAGGCTCCGGGCTGGGAGCCTCCCGCGGCACGGCGAGGGGATGCGCACGGCCGGCACAGCCCGGCGGCTACTTTTTTCGGCAAAATTCGCGAGGTTTTCTTCAAGGGGATCGGCTCTAAAACGCGCTCGAGTACATCAGAGGGAAATGCCGCCCCGCTCCCGCAGCCCGCTCCCCCACACACCCGCGGGACCACTCGGGGCGAACACGGGGGTTTCCCCCGCCGCCCCCCCCCCCCCCCCCGGGACGTACCGAGGTGGTTGTGGTAGGGCCGGGCGGAGAGCAGCGCCTGCACCCCGAACTTGAGCAGCTCCCCGGCCGGCGCGGCCCCCTTGGCGTCCGGGGGGTCGGTGAGGATCTCCTCGATCATGAAGCTGCGGTAGCGGTGCGAGCGGTGGTCGGGGAAGGCTTCGGCCGGGAAGTAGTGCGCGGCCCCCAGCTCCAGCGGGTGCTGCATCCTCGCCGCCGTCCGGGGCGGGGGGGGGGGGGGGGGGGGGGGGAAGCCCCGGCCGCCGGGGCCGCCGGGCCGCCCTAGCGCAGCCCCCCGGCCGGTGCTGCTGGCAGCCGGGCAGCGGGGCGCCCCGCGGGGGCTCTGCCCATCGCCCCGCCGCCCCCTACCCTGCCCCTGCCCCTACGGGCCGGGCCCGGCGCGGCCCCCCCAGCGCGAGTGGCCCGGGAGCGCCCTGAGCAGCGCGGCGGGCCGGAGCCGTTACCGCCGCATGCACATGGGGCGCGGCACCGGGGAGCGTCTCTCCGCCCCGGGACGGCGGGCAGCGGCCTATTATACCGCCGGCCCCGGCGGGGCTGTCAGCGCTGCGGGGGAGGGCGCGGGAGGGGCTGCGGAGGAAGGAAGGGGCCGGGGCGGGCGAGTACCTGGAAGCGAGAGGTTACAGCAGAGCATTTGATCCCCTGCCATATAAAGCAAATTAGCCGTTCTGCCCGCCGCGGGAGAGCAGACACCCAAACAAGAGCGGGCCCCTTCGGAGCGCGGCCTTGGCACCGTCGCCATCCCCATCCTCGTCCCCGTCCCCGTCGCCATCCCCCTCCCCGTCCCCATTCCCATTCCCATCCCCATTCCCATCTCCGGCCCTGTCCCCATCCCCATCCCCATTCCCATTCCCATTCCCATTCCTATTCCCATCCCCATCCCCGTCCCCGTCCTCATCCTCATCCTCATTCTCATCCTCATCCTCATCCTCATCCTCATCCTCGTCCTCGTCCCCGTCCCCGTCCCCATCCCCGTCCCCATCCCCATCCCCATCCCCATCTCCATCCCCGTCCCCATCCCCGTCCCCATCCCCGTCCCCGTCCCCGGGGCTGGTGGGGGAGCCGCGGCTCTGGGGCGCGCCCGGCCGGAGAGGACACGGAGCCACCCCCGGGGACCGCCCCGCCACCTGCCCGGGCCGCCCGCCCCCAGGGCCGGCTCCCCTCGGGGGACCAGCCCCGCAGCCCCGGCCGCGGACCCGCACGTCCCCCCCCGGCAGGGAAAAGCTGCCGCCCGCGGCACCGCCGTCGGCTCGGAGCCCTCGGGGCAGCCCCGGGGCGGTGGCCGGGGGGAGCCGGGGCCGGGGGGAGCCGCGCTGCCGGTCTGGGCTCGGGGCTGCCCGTCGAGGGGGCCCGGCCCTACGCCCTGGGCTCCGGGCTCCCTCCGGGCCTCAGCCAAAAGCTAAACCGAGCTGGTCAGGCAACGACACACACCGCGAAGCGCAGCACTTCTCTTGCCTTTCGTAGCCTTTTCACGAATATTTTGCTCGGTACAACGGGATTCGTTTAATTCCCCTTTAGCCCGTGTCACGCAAGACAGCAGATAATTAATCAGCGATTTCTACTCATTACTGACGTACTTCGTGCAGGATTTACGCGCGCGAGTCCCAACGCTCGTACTCCCGCTCAGAGACGTGGGCACCCGCGGATGAGCGGGGAGGTGATTTTGGCGAAGCCCCGGCAGCCCGGCCGGCGGGGTGCCCGCGGCCCGGAGAGCCCGGCCGCGGCCGCGGGGTGGTTTTCAGCTGGGCTCGGACCCCTCCCCACGGCGGGAGCGGCACCGGACACGCGGGACCGCGCGTCGATCATTTCCACGGGAGGTATACCACGGACTCAGCACAGCGGCTGGCCTTGCGACGGAGCTGGTGGCCCACGCAAGAGGCACGGGCGTCGGGTTCATCCCCGGGGGCAGGGGAGCTCAGCCTCCGTCTTTATGGTTTTCGGCCAAAAAAAAAAAAAAAAAAGGGATTTCGGCGCGTCTTCTCGGGGCTGGCGAGGGGTCTGCGGAGGATGCGCGGGGGCGTGCGGAGCCCCCGGCGGGATCTTGCCCGGCCCCGCACGGCGAGCAGCGAGGCAGGACGGGCCCGCCACGGCGGTCACCCGCGGATGCCTTCTTCTCACGGGGAGACGTGTCCCAGCCGCGGCGCAAGCGGCACTCCGCGGCCGTAGGGGGCCGGGGGTCCGGCGGCTCCCCCCGCTGTCCCGACCCCGGGCTCCCCGCGCTGTCCCGGCTCCAGCGCTTCTCGCCGGGCCCCTCGCCGCGGTCCCCGTCCGGCAACACGCGTGGGGGGACCCGCAGCCAGCGACCAACCTCGCGGGTGTCCTTTGCACCCGGAGGGAGATGCACAGGTCCGGGCTGCTGGGACCCTCGGAGGATCGGGACGCCCGGGCCCGTATTTTTAATTAAATCGCGACGGAAGGGATACGTGGAGGCGTTTAAGGAACTGTCGCGGACACGAGGCCGAGCTGCCTGCTCTCGCCAGCGCTATTTAAATCCTGCTGTCCCGACGTTCCACCGGGCTACTCTACCACTGCATTCGACGAACCCGAGGTGTTTCTTGAATTAATTTATGCTCTGTACTTCCACTGCCTTCCCAGATAACCTGTTCCATATGTTTACTGCCACTTGTACGGAGCAGAGCCGCACGGGCTGTTCTGGTTTCTCCACGTTTCTCCGTGCCCCTCGCTCGGTGAAACCCTAAGGAGCCGAAAAGCACCTCGGTAGCTCGCCCCGCTCCTCCTGCTGCCCTGGCTGCTGTCATTTATCCGAACGTCACCCTCAGTGTTCCCACCGCCAACGAGTTAGCGAAACACGACGAAGCGGTGGCCCGGTTCGGGTGGGAGCGGTCCCCTCCCGCCCTGAGCGGACACGGGCGTGGGGCAGCGGCAGGGACCGGCAGCGCTGAGCCCACGGAGATGCTGCGCGGCCCCGGGGCCTCCCATTCCCCCCCGCCCGGAAATCTCTGGGCGGCAGCATCCCTATGCACACCTGCCCGGGGAGCCCTAACAGAGGTGAAGGGGGCCCCGAAAATCGGGATAAAACCCCTCCCAGTTTCCTTACGTGGCTTTTTGTCCGCCCATCTTTTGTCCATCTTCTCTATTTAGATCACAAGGTATTTTCATGACAAGGTACTGATTTCTAACCGCCGAGGCAAAGGAGGCCTCCGGAGCTATTGTAACAAATAACGAGAAGAATAATTATGAGTAAAGTGAGAAGAATTTGGGCCACGTTCAAGCGAGCAGACAAATCCACATCGGGTTGTTTAAACAACCTCACCTCCGAGACTAGCACACTCATAAACAAACAGTACGCGTAAAATAAATTTCCAGCTCCCTCCCTCAAAGCACACACCTTGACTTTTTTTTTTTAATTATTATTATGATTCTTTAAAATAAAATAAACCGCACGACTAATTGTAAATATTTATCCCCATCTCTGAAGAGGTTAGGTTCGGTGCAGTGCAGAGCTGGTATCATTTCTCAGCATACGGAATTACCTTTGATAATTTAAGGTTTTATATACCTTGTCAAATATCTGCCCCGAGGCCGCTTATGTGAGCAGCCGCAGCCAGGCCTCAGGATCACACCCGGGAAACATCCCCGGAGCAGGCCTACAGCCCCCAGGTTCATTTAAAAAAATAATAAATAAATAAATAAAAAATTTAACGTTTATGGAAAACGCTTCTATTGTGAGATTTTGATGCTGCGCTGTAAGAAAGGAAGGGCGAGCTTCACCATCCAGCTGCGCTCCCACTCACCAATCTAAAATCGTTGCAAAGCAAATCCTACAGCTAAAAGCACATCAGTCGATATATTTTTTTTTTTAAATTGTGACCCTTACGTTGCCTGAAATTGTCTGAATTTCCCGCGTTCTTACAGAGCACCTAGACCCGCGCTCTTATTTTGCATCGATCCGCCCGGCAGATCCAGTCCTGAGCGGTTCGCACACCCGCGCGCTTATGAACCGCATCACTGCAGAGGGGAAGTTCTGCAAAAGGCGCGGGGTTTGGGGAGGGACGGGAGGGACAAGCTGCAGGCCCCAAATTTGATACACGGATTTTCCCGGCCGCTGGAAGGGAATCACCTTTCTCCGCGAAAATGCTCCTCATTTAACGAGTGGGGTTTTTTCGCTTGCACCAGGGACGGACTTTATATAACTGTTAGAAACATAGACTGTTTCTAGAGATACTTATTTTAAAAGAATTTTATACAATTGTACGTAACTAGTTTCGGAAACTATCAATACATCTACCCCATTCAGAGGCTCTTCTAATCTTCCTTTCATATAAAAGTGGAGCGCATTTTTAAAGGCTTATTTTTACACTTCGGCTATCTCGATAGATGTCTCTGTTTTGGTCGGGCGACTCAGAAAAGGATGACAGTTCAGCTGGTACAAATTTTGCTGTGAAGAAAGAAACAAGTTCACCCGGTAATTTAAAATTCTTCCCCGGGGTAGGAGTACTTTTGCTTCGCTGATTAATTACCATTTTGACGGGAAGAAGAGTTTTACCGAATTTTTGCACGTTACCGGCCCCTCGCTCAAGTTCCCGGCGTTCTCCAAGCTCGAGCAACTGTAACGCGAAAAATAATGCGATTCAACCTCTTTGCTCCCTGCGTCCCTCAGGAAACATCCCGAGCGGGAAAACATTTTTTTTTTTTTTCTTCCCCCCCCCCCCCCGAAAGGGGAGCAAACGGCCCCCGGGCTCGCAAGCCTCGCCGGTGCGATCCCAAAGCCGAGCGCCGCCGCCGTTAAGGCGCGCACCGCTCCCGTTAACCCCTCGGACGGGGCTCCGGGCAGGAGGAGAGCGCAGCTACGAGGTGTCCCGCCGGAGTCGCGCCTTGCCCAGGAGCAGGAGGGTCCCTGCGGGGGACGGGGGGGCCCGGCGGTGCCGTCCCGCCGCGCTGCTCCCAGCAGCCGCGCCCCCCACCCTGAGCGATCTGTGCGTTAATTAAGTGCTTTTTGTATCACAGCTCTCGAGGCTTTTTAAACCCAAACGCTTCTCTGTTTTTCCAACATCACCTTTTTAAAAAATCTGAGAAAATGCTTCCCGCCCCCCCCCTTCCCGCCCCGTGCCCGCTGCAGCCGAGGGGGGGGGACCCCCGGTCCCCGAAGCCCGCCCCGGGCAGGGTTACCCGGGCCGCAGGGCTCTGCAGCTGCAGGAAAGTGGGGGTGACCCTCATGCCATTGCGGGAACATCATCCCCGCAGCCCCTGCCCTTCCCACGGCTGCAGGGTGTCCGAGGAGGGGAATTAGTCACAGTCATCTCCGGCTCGCTCACTTCTCGTGGCACTTAATATTCAGGAAATCCACAAAGTGGTACGAAGAGAGTGGAAAACGTGACATCACAGGCTAATTGGGAAGGAGCATTAGTGCTGAGGGAATAGCTCAGTCCTGAGTAATACATTATGTTTAATGGCTGAGTAAAGCTTCATCAGCATTTACACACGTATCCCTCTCGAAATGATTTTCTGCAAACACCTGGCCTCATCAGACACTTTGACTATTTAATTATCTTTGAAAGTCACGTTTAGAGGATGCAATTAGGTTTGAGCGAGAGCTGCAGGGAGCTGCGCTCCAGCCCCTTGATTTCCCTGCCAGAGGAGGCACATCACCCTGCTACACGCACCCCAACAGCTCTCGCAAACTAGGTGTCCCCCACTGCTTCCAGAGCTTTACAAGCGTGAGGAAACCATCCCTAAAACTGCTGTTGTCCCAATACGTTTAATTTATATCCAACAGAACAGCCTGCAAAACTGGCAGCTCCTCGCCCGTGCCACGTCCCTCGGCAGCGCCAGCCTGGGGACAGCACATGTCCGAGGGTCACGCTCCGCCACCTGCAACCGCGTACCCACCCGTTCCACTGTGACACCTTTTCCCTGGCATCCTTTTATTTTGTAGAACACCAAAAAAACCAGAGTAAGACACACACTGTGAAAGACGGTAAGCCTCTCTCTCTCTCTTTTTTTTTACGTATAGTATCTTAAAAATTTATTTATTGATTAGTTTTAATTTTTCCCTAGTTCACAGCCAGGGGATGCAATACGTGGAAATGCAAAGCAGTAGCTATCCACAAACGTGATTAGATTTCAGGCTGGACAGTATTTCTTGCGACAGCCTCTCCTCTGAACTGATTTCTAGATCTATAGGTCCAGAGGCTCCTTTACCAGCGCTGCCAAAAGCGCGGTGGCTGCAGCTCCTGAAAACAGTATCCCAGCTAACAGGTGAGTGCAGTTATATTTGCCCTTGCTGACACCATACACAACCATCTTTCTCCACCCAGAGCCACTATCAAAAAAGGGTGCGATGGTGCGCGCAGGCCTTGGTCAGCATAAATCCCCCGGTCCGGGGTTTCGTACAAAAACTGATCTTGCACAGCACGGCTGCCGCCGGAGTTATGGATGCGGAGCTGTGCACGCAGAACCGCACGTAACAAATGTGGTTTGCAAATGACAGTTAGGAGACACGTAAAAGGGTAAATTAAGTAGGTTCAGAAAATAATGACGCTCGACCTGAAACAGCACCTATGGCTGCACTATCCATTTCTAGACGCTAAACAAGTTTCAGATGGAAAACAATGAATTGTCCTTATCAGTCCCGCATTAGCTGAAATTCAAGCAACCCCTGCATCTGTTACAAAATTAAGGATGCCCTTAATGATATCACATTAGCCCCTGTGCTGTAAGCACTTAAATGTGTGCTTAGGTTATTCACTGTGTGCGCAATCGACTGACTGGAATGGGACTGTTTATAGTTCATAAAATTAAGTTAATGACTACATCTGCGCAGGGCTGGGGCCTTCAGTTTTTAAAAGCGAAGTGAAGAAACAGAATAAAATCCCTACATTCTTCGATTTTACGGTTAGCCTCCAGTCAGTTTTGGTTCCTAGTTCTCGAGTGCTACGTCAGATCTGGATGGTTTGGGTTTATAGATCAGCAGGGAGATGTTTAACACAATAATGGCTAATTGAAACATTTTATTTAAAAAATAACAAGACGTTTTATACATATTAAAATCATATTAAAGCTGACTTCCCAGTCTCTCACAAGGACCACTGCAGCTAGTTAAAACCCCCTAAGTCAGAGAGCCAACTACATAAAATAGCTTTTGCTAAATGCCAAACAATGTAAAACAATTAAGCGATGAAAGGTTCCTTTCTGTTGGTTTATTTCTTGAACGCGCTTTTGATTTGTACGTGTATCTTGTTTTAAAATATGGGCACAAAAACATTAAAGTGCCCCTACAATCGGGATTAGGAACAGAATCTCTTCTCTTTCCCCTAGAAATTAACAGCCCTGGCACAGGAGAAGGGTCTGCAGCCTGGGCTCACCAAAAAGAAAATCACAGCAATCAAAAATACTTAAGAAACATGTTCTAAAAATGAACAACCAGGTGTCTGAAATCTCCTAAATGGCTCCTATTTTTAGAAGTTTCCCTTTGCAACGCAGACTGCTGCAGATATTCCACCTGACAGGCCAAGTGATCTGGTGCGGCTGAAATCTGCCATCATGGAAACATCAACTCCTATGGACCGAGGCAAAGCAGGCAAGCGTTACCTGCTGCCGGGAGCGTTAATAACAGACGGCAATTAAAGAGACATGGGTTCCCAGACATCAGACACTCAGAAACTGAGTATGATTTACCACCGCAGGCTAGAATATATTTTTTTAATAAAAATGTGCTATGCGGATTAGGATTTCTGTATGCTGTTTACGTTCCTAGGAGTCTTTATCCATTTAATCTCCATAGCTTGCCTGAGATTCAACGGATCCTTAAAAACATAACTTCTTGTAGGAGTCATGCCCGTAAATCCATAGACAAAGTTAAAATATTTAACAGAGGAAGCTGTGCTCAGGCCACGTGCGGGAGGGACGCAGGCGACCGGGCAGGGGCTCGCTCTCCTCGTCTTCACCTGAGCGGGGAGCCCTGGCCCGTGATGACAGCCGGGTGCCTCGTGCTGACGTGCTAAATGTAACCAAACTGAAACCAAGGTTTGGTCCTGAACCAGCTGACATGGGCGGCGGTCGTGTCCCCGGTTCAATGGGAGCGGGATCTGGGTTTAAGGGAACCTGATTTTCATGAGAGATGGCAGGAAGCCGGTGGCACCGGATCACAGCTGTACGTACGTGGGCTCATGGGGTGGTTTTTACGCCGTTTCCTATCGCAGGGAGCTCCCTAACTTCCAGGACTACACGTGTCCTGGCCAAAATCACCCCCTGATGCTGTAAGCCAACCTGTGTGAAGATTCTCTGTAGGACTCCTCACGCCAAGGCTTCGCTTAGTGCATCCTTCTCTGAAACCAACCCCGGTCGCAGAGGATGGGCAAGTAAAATCAAGCCTAATTTTCTCTGTTAACTTTGGTGGAGGAGCCGGGCAGGTGGGGATTACGGCCTCCCCCCTTGCCAGCTCTGCCCACTCCACCTTGATCCTGCACCTTGCAGCGACCCTCCCCGGCTCACGTTGCTGTCTTTGGACGCTAATAAACCCACCACGTTGTGATACTTATATCCGTGGAAAATCCATCCCATCGATTCCCTTAGGTTGGGATGGAAGAGGGAAAGGGTAAATTGTCAACTTCCTCCTCCCGTATCCCACTTCAGTTGGAATAAATATTTTTTTTCTTACTGCCATTCATGGACCAGTCTAATTTAGAATGGAATAGGGAATTAGGAAGGTCATATTTTAATGAAATACTTTAAAAGAATCAATGCTAATAGAGGTCAATCTGTATACAGAAAATTCCTGTTGAAAGTATGAGGTTTTTGAGAGATTAATTCCTTCATCATTCCCTACACAAAGGGAACTATCTGTATGAAGAAATTAATCGCTCTCAGGGTATACCCTGGGCCCATACACAGGCTTTACTACCAGCCTGAAAGTTATAATGAACCTACAATATTGCAGGAACAGACTTCCTCTCCTTTCTAAGAGATGAGTAACAAGAGTTATAGGGCTTTCTAAAATTTGCCTTAAGAAAGACCGATGTTCTTACAACATTAAAGAAAGCGTAATGGTTTCTGACTTCCAGTCGGACCCTACAGGCCCTTCTCAGGCAAAACTCGGACCACGCTTTAGGTCTTTTATTCTCCTTGCACAATTGGACTGGGATTCTCAGAAGGATTTAAGACCCCTGAAGCTGCAGCAGGTATTCAGTTCTGGGCACAGTAAATAGAAATTTGCTGTATCAGATGTAAGAATTGCGGTGTAAGCGATGTAAAAATCAGTTCTCGTTTCGCCTGAAGTGGATAGCAAATCTCCTTCTGGTGACTCAAGCGTGAGCAAGGTTTTCCCACACAGGCAGAATTCCAAATTTCAAACCCATATATGGCCGCGACTGCTTAAGGGGTTTAAACAATTCTGCTTTCCACACGTACACTAGGACCCTCGCAAACCCAATTCTCCTTTCCACACGTACACTAGGACCCTCGCAAACCCAATTCTCCTTTCCGTACACACCACACTTGCAAATGTTTGGAGTCGGAGGCGAAATTCGGAGCACCCGCTGAGAGTTGCAGCCCAGCTGCAGCCGGGTTGGTTTCCTGCGGCTCCGCAGCCTCCCCGCCTGACCCACGAGCTCCCCTGGGAACCCTGCGAGCTGGTTCCCCGCGGCGCGGGCCCTGCGCGGCAGCCCGGGGGGCGGGTGCCCTCTGCCGGCACCGGGCCCCGGCCGCCGGCTCCGGGGAGGCTCCGAGCTCCGGGTTTGTCCGGGGCGGGCGGGGGAGTCCCTGCTCCCCCCCCCCCCCCCCCCCGCATCCTCGCCCCGACAGCCACGCAAACGGGGAGCCGGGCAGATGTCCGGGCACCGCTCTGGGTCTCTTCATGGCAAATACGAGTTGAGAACGATTACTCAGACTGCAATTAAAATGTGTCCGTCCCCCCCACCCCCCCAAAAAAAGGAAACTGTAGAATAGAAAAAGTATTACTACAGAGGAAAGGAGACTGAGGGAATAGCTCAGCCTTTAATTACTAAATATTAGCCTGTGTAACGGGGAGATTCACGGGAGAGCAAATGTACGGCAACACCGTGCTGCCGGTAAGGCAAGCGCAGAAATGCCGGCGGGCAATGATCGGGCCCCAAAGCCACACAGCAGGGCACTGCTAGGTGGGGACAGATGGTTTTGTCTCCATTTTACAGCCGGTTTTAGAGATTTGGTACGTTTCTTATTGAGAGCCAGATCAGCCTGAAGCCTCCCAAGTGCCCGGTGTTTGTACTTGTACAATAGCGCTGAACACGAAACAGGAAAAAAGTGCCAACACTTTAATATTAAAGACAGATTCAGCAGTACAACACTATTAATGCAAATCTTTCCACTAGCTTTAATGAGAATTAGGCCCTTAGCTTAGAGAAATCAGCTGCAGATCATGTTAATTCCCTCACATTCCAAATAAAGTTCCAGCAAAAGGCTTTTTTTAAGTCATTAATATCACAAGATTTTGGTTCAAAAAGGGAAAGTTCTACTTTACATATTTCAATGAATGGCAACATGAGCACACAAACCCTGTGATTTTAGCAATGACAGTAAATCATAAGAAGCATTGTTTCGGAGCAGTTTTTGGATGTAACTGGCAATACCGATACATCGGCACATCCGACAGTTCAGACATTGGCTCTTGCAGATCATCAACAGCCTTCGCGCAACAGCGTGTAAGTACCCGCACGCCCTCTCAGCAACGAAACTCCCGCCTGGCTCCACAGACCTCGGTGTACTCCGGGGCTAAGAGTCGACATTTCAACTGCGCAGAAAAGAGGCCGCAGAGAAGTAGACGGGAGCTTCTCCTCAACCCCATGCCAGACCCTGCTTCTACTCCCTCTTTCTTACATCAGAACTGCACACCACCCCACCTCTCTGAAGCTCCAGATAGTATTACCACAGCACACCCTTCTCAGTCCCCACCCCTCATCAACCATGACAAGTCATTGTGGTCCTCCTAACCCCTACCGAAATCTTCGGCCTCAGAGGGCTCTTTGAGACCTCTGTACAACAGGCATTCCCAAGGAGATCACATTTTTAACCGAGACCACAGTTTCCCAAGTCGTGCGTTGTTTGGAAGCTCCTGCACGAACCTCCTTTCTCCTAAAGCCATGCCATACGCTCCGGCTATGCCGGCTGCTGATGTTTTATTTGCTTACACGGGAAGAAGCCACTCAGTCACCCCTGGGAGTGCACCAGACTTTGAAAGGTCTCCCATCTCATCCTGTGATCGAGCATTGCCTTCCTGCACATACCTAGAGCTGCGGATAAAGGGCAGAGACGTAAGGCAACCCTATGTCTTTGGATGACTCCTCATTTGCGACCCTGCCAGCCTGCCTATGGAAGAGCGACAGGCTGCTTTTCAACACCTTGCAGCAACAGACCCTCGCTTGAATGTCAGCTGCACCGTAGTCAGAGCTGCTTCATACCGAGCTTAAAGCACAAACCAAACACGAGAGTGATCGAGAGCTACGTGCCGTAGAACGGAATCGTCCTACAGCCCTTTCGGATCATTTTAGTTACGTCCAAATTTCTCTGGTCTTCCTTCAGCACGCTTGCTGCCGATGCTCTTCTGAGGGATCAGAGTAGTAACTTGTGAGGGGAAACTCAGGATTTGCTTTTCTCTCTGGAGGACCTCTTGAATGATAGCAATCCTCTAACCAGTTATGGAAGAGCCTTTGAGTTTGACATTTTTATAAACAAACACCAACCTTTTTATCCTCAATGTTTGTTGTTTAAGGAAATCCCTTCTCATTCTCATGCACGTATGACATTTAAAACAATTGAATGAATACCATATGAGGCTAGAGGGGTGAAAAATCACGTCTATAGCCAAAACAGTTTAAAAAACCCGTAGACACCAATAGACTTGTGGCAGCATGGAGCTGAGGGCAGGCTAGGCGCGATGCTTACCCCGCTCCTCTCCTGGGTTTGCAGCCCATGCTGAACTCCACGCTGCCGCAGGTAAGCGCAGCCGCCGCTGCTGTCCCTGAGCCGCGAGCCCCAAGGCCCTTTGCGTGGCTGCATACATAGCAGGCAACGTGCAAGCGAACGCTAGCAGCGGCAGCTGGAAGGAAATAGGTGTGAAAGTAATTAGGGGAGGGAAGAAGGGATCTATTAACAAAGATTAACCCACTAAAGACGGTTTTCCTTGGTTCCCTGTGTAGTCAGTGGAGGTTCTCATGTGCAACCTGTAACTCAAAGAAACTGTCCTCCTACAACTCCAACACTGTCTTTGGCGAGCCCTGGGCTCTCTCCCTTAGTGGCGGCAGCCTGTTGCGACAAGCAGGTCCCAGTCAGAGATGCTGCGGTACGGTGAGGTTTAGGAACAGACTTTCACCTGCAGGCAGCGCTTAGCTGAAGAGTAATATTTATCAAGTGAAAAAGCCTTGTGGTTCCCTCATGTGAGTTCTCATATGTAAATACTACCTGATGCTAGACTGCCCCAGACAAAGTTTTGCAGGGAAACACCTGCAGTTATTCTAGTTGATGGCCAGTATAAGCAGAACCTTGCTGTCAGTCACCACTTCGCAACAAAGGGCGCCTGGAACAGCTGGCTGAGGGTCCCCACTGAGGATGTTCAAATGATACGGGAAAGCTGCGTTGTTTCGCTTGGGCTCTCAAGATCGAGTGATATTTCTCGCTCCCACGCCTGGAGTTTACACAGCAGGATTTAAACAAACAGCTTTACGGGGGGAGGAAGGAGGAACCCAAATAGAGTCAATCTGGAAACCCTGAAGAGCTAAGAGAAGGTGAGACTGCCGCCCTCCGGGTACGTTGGCAGTGGTGGTGGACACGCTCCTCCTCCGGCTGCGGCAGCTGCTGAGGTAGCCAGCCACTACCGTCGCCCTTGCTTACGGCTCGCTCATCCGTCGTCAGGGCTCCGAAAAAACAAGTAGTCTTGGCCAGATGAGGCTTGTACTCCTCATGGATACGCAGCATCTGGGGCTCTATCCAGCAGCTGAATCACCATAAGGCCTTTTGCAAATTACACTTTTCAATAAATTCTATTTTACTTTGACACGTTTTATTGTTTACAAGGTTTACTTGGGAGATGAAACAAAAGTTAATCACATCAACTGATGCGTCAAGAAAATGGATTGATTTGATATCCCCTCCAGATGGGCTTCCTTTGCGTGGCAGCGCGCATACCACATCTTAAAGGAGACAGGATACGTTAGGAAGGCACAGTTGAGCCATCAGACTGACACTTCTTTATTACAGTGTATTTATTTTTTATCATGTACTTTGACAGAAGTCTCATAAAGTGCTACCCTCCTTCTGTAGGGTCAGAGTCTTGTGACCTTCCATGATTTTAGAGAGAAGGAACATAATTTTAGAGGGCATGTTTATTATTTCTGTAAACAGTCTGTTTTCCGTGCCAAGAGAACAGTTTTTCTGTATGTACTTAGATGACAGCTCAACTTTATTGGCTCACTTTCCTCACTGAGCCTTGCCTGCCAAATGTTTTTGATCATAGTCTGGCAAACAAAACAATATTAATAGTAGAGCTGAGCAAATAATGCCCAGAAAACGTCTGATTTTTTTTAGAACCCTTTTCATTGCTCCCATAATATTCCCAAATCAAATGCAGTTTCCCTGAGTTCAATTACAATTTTAAAGCACCCTATTTTTTTATTAAAGCCAAAATATCTCAACTCCCTGGAACCAGAAAAGCTGCCTGCTGAACGGTTAGCTGTGACAAAACAGGTCCATCACACCGCGTTGCTTACATCCCCAAGGAAACAAGCGGCCGTGTCATTCCAGCGGGAATCCGCCTGCTTGTCGATTGAAACTCAAGACAGACAGCTTCCAAATCTGTTTTTACTGGCACGAATGTTCATGGATGATAGACAAGACCACAGTCAAAACAAACTTGTTTTAAAATCTGAACAGCCCGCTTTTGCAATATATACTGATTTCTGATAGATGCACTTACTTTCCCTTCGAATGGTGAAGATGTATTTCAGATACACCTTTCCGAACGCCCTGCGTTCATGCACGACCTGGCGCTCTGTTAGTTCGGTAATCATGCAGTGCCTGATCCTCCTTGTCTCTGACAGTCCATACGAACTCTTCCAGCGCCCTGCCGGCGCTAAGAGCTTGAAGCAAACTGATTCCTTACCTAAAGGTTTTCGGTTGGTTGTTTTTCTGAGTGGCACCGAGCTCATAAAATCCCTCCCTGTTTCTCACTATTTTGTCAAGAAGGGCAGAATTATGGTACGTACGTTTGACTGTGATTTGTAGAACGCCCTTCTGGAAACGAGCGCAGCTGAAGGCAAGACAAGCTTTAAAGGTCTGCTGGCAGTACTGATGGCACTGAGCTAGACCACGTCAGATTTTACTCCTGTTCCTGCACAGTGAACAACGTAAGAAGGAGGAAGACTCTGGCTAACCCCTCCACAAACATTCGATCTCCTCTTCTAGGGATGGGTTTATTCAGGGACTCGGTCGGGACTTAATGAAACTCCTAACTAAACACTCCGTGCAAATTACCAGGCAGCTGTAGCCGCAACGACCCTGCTTCCTAGACACCTTGCGACAGAGGTCTCTAGCAATATTTCCACACCTACCGAGAGCCGCCCCCTTCCCTCTGGACACCCAGCTGCAGGTGTAGCAATAAATTCCTACGAATACCCGCAATTCTCTTTGTCAAAGTCTGACTCATCCTGAGGTCTCTCTGGGTTTTCTTCAGTGACTAAATGGTCAGAAACAACAAGACTTCGCTTCTGCAGCTCAGTCTTCCTGATCTACATTTTTTGCCTTCTTCCTACAGCAGTCTTGTGGCAGGTCATTCTGTTTTGGCAACCAAAAGATTCACACTGGCTCATCGCCTGACTCTGCTCCTTGGCCGTTCCAGATGTTTTGTTAAAAAGTAATTCATCTTCTTTGTCCTTGTTCTTTCTTTTCCAAGCAAAAAACGCACCATCCCCCCAAAAAAACAACTCACTGCTTCAATCTCTCCTCTTTCAGCATCTCCCTCAGGAAGCAGGCAACATGTTCTTGTTTGATAGAAAAGAAAACTATTATTTAGTCAATAATTGTTTCTAATCTGAGATACAGATAATACCCGTTCTGGCAGCAAATTAGCCGTTTTAATGCACACAGTGGCCCTTAGCAGCCGTTGAGTTTAAGAAACTGATCAAATTTTGTACACGTATGATTCCGAATTTTCACTGAGCATCAGAAACATTGATCTAAACTAATACAGAAGTCACTGAAAATTCCCGTCAATTGAACTCTTATGACATGAAAAAAAAAGCAAAGCTGTAGACTGATAAGCTTTAACCATAAAAAAATTTACCACTAGAATTATGACCAGAATGAACTACATCTCACTTAAGATATTTCTTACTAATGCTCAAGGCAGACTCGTAAGAGTGCACGGTTTAAATTAGCTCCCTGCAAACTCACAGCTGCTTTGTTATCCTATTAAAATTTATTTTCCTCCATTGTGGCTCATATGAATTTGCAGCTACAGAGCTGCACGTAACTTCAACCGTTACAGGCTTTATAAACCGAAAAATATGTAAGCATTTGTTTTAGAAAGTAAAAATGTTACTCGCAGATGAATGAAGAAAGCAGACTACTGAAATAAATGCAGCAGGTTACACCTTCACCTACTGCGCAGTTATTTCTTTAACACCTTTCTGGAAGGAGAACACACACCACACGAGAGGGGAGAGGAGGGTCTCAGAGCCCCTGTATTCCCTACCCTGATCTGGGAAAGAATTCACCATAGTCAAAGCTGTAGACTTTGGCTACCAAATTTCTTAATCATTATTTTAAAGCCGCTCCAAGCCCAGGACACTCAGACCTTTCCCCGTTAGTTTACCTGTGCTGTTGTAAAATGGGGGTGATTATTAGCTCTCTGCTGAGGTATAGTTATTATTAAAAAAATTCCTTTAATGAAAAGTGTGTGTAAGGTAAACTACAGAAACATCTACCCTTTTGTGAACAACCAATTTACTTCGAACAACTTCTCACCTGACTTACCAGGCTATCAGAACTAAAAAGGCCAAAGCAGAGTTTTAAGGTCTTGAAGCTAACAAAAGCATGTAAAAACTGAAAAGATGAGTAGAAGGAAATTCAATATAAAGTCCCATAAAAAAAGCCAATTAAAAAACCCAACCCAACAGCAGTGAGAATAAGAAACCTTTACAGAACAGGGAGTGGACCGGTGATATGGCAGAGAAATACTCGCACCTTTTTAGGAGAAATAGGAACCAAATCCACACAAAATGAAATGACAGGATGTGAAACGGGCAGGACAGGAAGCAGAACTGTATCTGCTGCACTTGTCCTGCTCTGAAACGAAACCCAGCTGGCAGTGAGGGGTTTCCATCCTCATGCTGTGTATGCCAGAGAGGAGGGATGAGCGGGAGGTGTTCCCAACACACTGCCAGGCAAAACGTCTTGGACAACCTGTGGCAGCAGGCAAAATTCGTCTTTTCCGAGAAAAGGTGGAAGGTTAAAAAGGTGAAGGAGTTCCAGCACAATACTCAGACAGTATCTAGAAGATCCACAGGGTCCAGCGAATCTGCGTAACAATCTTACTTGTACTGAGGACCCACTCTCCAAACTCACAGTGGCATTATCGCATTCCACTGGGGACTTTTCTAACCCCAGAAGCAGCCCCGCCAGCTATTTTCTCGTGCTATTGGCATTGTTTCATTACATCTGCTGATTATCCCTCGCAGTCTTTTGTTCCCTTCCCATCACACTAATGTTCATCACAAACAAGGCAGATATTGTATGATGCGTGATGTGCCTGAGTAAGCAGTGCAAATGAAAGGCTCGCAGTGAAACCCAAAATCATCTTTGTGAAGGCTGTGTTTACGCTGGAAAAGAACACTGCTATCCCCAGTGAGCAATGTCAGGAAACAAAACCAGGAATAAAGCATTTAAATCCAGTGCTCGTGCAAGAGAGGTAAGGACCACAAACAATTTGGATGCAGGAATGAAGGTAAACGGTTAAAGGTAAATTTTCCATGTTCTTTACAATACCTTTACAGTTACTCTTCAGCTAGCTTTGAATCGGAAAGCGCTCGGAACACCGTGCTGGAAAGCACGCTTTATGTTGGCCTAACGTCCAGGTG
Organism: Grus americana; assembly: GCF_028858705.1. Classification (NCBI taxonomy): domain Eukaryota; kingdom Metazoa; phylum Chordata; class Aves; order Gruiformes; family Gruidae; genus Grus; species Grus americana. Next base: position 23,430,628 of record NC_072862.1, on the reverse strand, counting down.
CAAAATACCAGCACGCTGAATAAGGTGGGATTTCCAAGCTACGCAGCAACTACTGAGATGAAGTGCAGGAACTTCAGAGATGAAACCCATCTTGCCCCCACGGCAATCCAAGGAATACAAAAAGAGGGCAGAACCTTAATAAAGAAAAAAGGTGTTTTACAGAGTTGGAAAAAAACCAGCTGCATCATGTTAATTTGCCACAAGGTGGCATGTGCTGATCTAAAATAAGTTCCAGTCAGGTAGGATTTGTAAGACCTGAACAGCAAAACTCAGATCTGGGGTAGGCAGGTTCACCTTCGCTGGAGTTATTCCATTTGCATCGGGTTTGAACTCGGCCCTACAGTATTAGAGAATCGTGTTCCCAGCATTAGTGCCGAGCCTGAATTCACACTTCTTCCTGGAAAAGAAAAAAGTTTCCTTTTCCTTATTTCACCCCTTATATTCTATTGACTAGGCAAAACAACCTTTTCCTGGCTCTACCTGGGAGCCTGTACCTTGTGTTCAATCTCGGTGAGTTTTCTGCTGGTCCGGGTTCATTCTCTGAACCGAAACCCCCATCTCTCTCAAATTACGACATTCCTGAGCATTCCTGTGACATGGATTTCTCCGTGCCACGGTTCAGCCTGCGGAAAGGCAGCTGCCGGGGGCAGACCTGGCCCCCTCCGCCCCATCGCACTGGCACAAGCGTTCGTGCAGCTGCACCACGAGCTGGACCAAGGACACGGAGCGGTGAAAACCTCGTCTTTTCCCTTATTTCAGACAGACAGAAGCAAAGCCAGCATTTATTTTCAAAAAGTGCAGTATGCCTCTGGGGTTGTATCTTCACACCAAAACAAAAGAAAACTTTATGAATTTTGTGAACTTTATAGATTCTTTCTGAGGCACGCAGGAAGTTTGTTTATTCATGTAATTACGTAATGATAAACACAAATTTTGGGAACAGATATCACACGGTGTGCTCACGGCTGTGCTCGGCATTCCAGCCCTGAGCCAGCAAACCCCTGAACACATGAGAATTATAATTGATGGCAAAGGCACAAATCACACTCAGCAGAACTGAACACTAAACGTGTGTCCTGCAGTTAATTTAAAAAAATGAAACTTGTAAACTTTAGCAACGGTTTCTGACAGATAGGCACAGGGAAGGAAACTGCATTTGAGTCTTTTAGAGGGAGACAGAGGTAAGGGTGACACAGCCGTGTTTTTGATTGTTTAGAAATCACACCTATTGTAGGAAATGCGGTATGCTAATGCTATCAGAAACCAAGACATGTTTAAGACACTTCAGTACTAAAAGGACTGACATGTTTTAAGAAGCCAGCTCCAGCTCTCCTATGCCGACAGCTCCTTTAGCTTCGTAGAAAGAAAAGGAGCAACAGAGATCTCTTTGGCATTTCCAAGTTCCCAGATCTGTTTTAATCTTTAAAAATGTAAGTTAAAAATACATAAACACCAGCAGTGTTACAATGTACTAGAGACACTAATTCTATGAGCTAACGTACTAATGTGGCTAATGAGACAGACAGATAATACTGTCAAAATTCTGCCAGTATTTTGAAAACCACAACTTAACTTCACAGGTGTGTTACAAGGACACTCACTCCACAAATATCCGTATTACCCGGCAGACAGATGTTTCAGCCCAGTGCACTAATGTGCTGCACAGGTTTACAGCTCTTATTACTCCTTTAATCAGGAACTGTGTATTCAACTCGAGTATTAAAATAAACCATTACAAGCCTATCCTACTCTGTGTCCAAGACCCAAGTACCTTTTATGCCTGTTAAAAATGCTAAAAAACCCCTTTAACCAAGCCTCTCAAACCCCTAACCGATGTCTGCTTGGCATCTCTTCATTGCCGACACAACACCCCTCGATGAGGACTGTAATAAGCAATTGGAGGTAATTTGGTGATCAAAATGGGTTAGATGAGAAAAAGCAATCTTTCTGCACCATTCTGCACCAGAGAACATCCTGTTTGGCGAGGCTTAACCAAAATGTTGCAAATTGCAGTGCTATGTTACTTTGACAACTTGTATCTCTGTAACAAACTACCCAGACTTGGAGGAGCCACAATAACCGAAGAAGCAGAAAGGCGCGAAGATCAACCTATAAAGGGGGCTGCTTAGCTTGTTTGAATTTGCGGCTCCCCGGCCGCCCAGCGCTGCTTTTGCTTTCCTACCTTAATAAATACAGATTGAATTTACTTTGGACTCTTATTTGTCTCAATTCAACTATAACAAGGACGATGTGCCACCACCAGCAGAACAGCCGGCTCAAGCTGAGGCATTTCGGGGTGTAACCGTGACAGCCGCTCACCAGCTGTACACACAATTTACCTGAAAGATACGGTCTATTGAAAATTTCCCATTAAGTCCCCAAACTTTAACAGCTAAGGAGAACCAATGACTCACGATGATGCTAAAAACATTAAACCGGGCCAGTAAATTTATTCACTATTGTTTTGTGGACTTCTCGGTGTGCGGCAGCTCCAGGAGGCCAAGGCCTGGCTGAGGGGGACACCGACCCCTTTACGCATCTCCGATCTGGAAAAAAAACTCCCAAAAACAAAACCCCACGAATAATGATGATCTTTGACAATGCGGGTGTCACGCTGCAGCTTTCGGGAGGGGGCAAGTTCTCTCTCCGGCGTTTCACCTCAGCGAGAGGAGCCCTGTGCTCGCACCAAGCGGCTTTGTGTCACGACGCCTCCCGCCACTGCGCCTCTGAGGACGCGGCGGAGCCCGGGCCGGCGGAGGGAACGGGTGACGGGAGGGCGGCGGGACCGCCCTCCCGTCACCCGTTCCCTCCGCCGGCCCGGGCCTCGCCGCCCTCCCATCACCCCGCTCCCTCACAGCGGCGCATGCGCCCGCCGCCTGCACAGCCTTTCCCCATGTCGGAGCGGCGGCCTGAGGCAGCGGGAGCCAGGTGGGTCCGGCGCCCTCCCCGCACCCCTGCCTGCAGCGGGGAGCACGGCCCCGCTCACCCCTTTCTCCCCCGGGCCCGTCACGGTCGCCCCTGCTCCCGCCGTCCCTCGGGGCCCGCCCCCGTCGCCATGGCAGCGCGGCACGCCCGTGGCGGCCCCTCCGCGGGGCAGCCGCCATTTCCCTCCCCCGGCGCCCCGAGGGCTCTTCTCCCGCTGCCTGGAGGAGACTCTCGGCCACAGGCCTCGCCCGAGCGGGTGAGGGAGAGCGGTGGCCCCAGCCGCGGGGGGGGCTGCCTCTTCGCGCCCTCCGGCTGAGGTAAGCGACTGCAGTGTGCTCAGCACGGACAAAAAAAAAAAAAAAAAAAAAAAGCCTTAAAATACACTTCCTTAGGTAGTGACTGGAAGTTCTGCAGTTCCACGTTCACTGCCTCGGTGACACCCAGAGTGGAGGCCCCCCATTAAGACCGGCAAACACCCCCCTCCCCTCAGCGCCCCGAGCTCTCCGGGCGACCAGCGGCACTAACGGTTTGCCGAGTAACGGCCCGTACCGCCCGGGGATCGGGCTGTGAGGCCACCCGGCCCTTCCTGCCGGGGAATCCGGCGGGATTTCACTCCCCTGACAGGGAGTGAGAGGACCGGGAATGAGAGCAGGGAGCGCGGGTTCTGGAGGCCGTACGTGCGATTCGAAGAGACTTTTCCCTTCGCAGCAGCGCTTCCATGGTTGGTAGTAGTTGCACCTTACCTCTAATCACCACTTACCCTCGAAAAACACAGCTTGGTCAGTCCCCTTTGGAGTTGAAAAGGCAGACGTGCATATGGCATGTTTTTCAATCCAAACACAGGATAGTAATTTTTAGGTGTCGCTGTTAGTGCTTTTGCTAGCTGCACCTATACTCTTGAGTAGATTAACAAAAAGAGAAAAGATTACCTGATCTATTAGTAATCTAGACCTACGTGTTTTCCCTTTGCACAGATCCCTTGCTTTGCTTTTCTTAGAAAGAGCTGTGTTTTCAGGAGGCCTGCACCTCAATTAGTGAAACTGAGCACCACATCTGTGGAGTAATTAATCCCAAAAGAATATGCACAAAATCAATGCAAGTATTTGCAATTATGTATTGCTTGGAAACATTTTTCCATCTCTTTGTTTGCATCAGTAGTTTATGTGAAACATACTTGGAGCCATGTGTAAGAAAGACAAAATAAGTTAGGGAGACAGTCTTCAGGGCCAGATGCTGTAAGAATATCACCTCAGAGATATAATTAGCAATGTAATCCTCTCTCATTATGTGATTGCTTGGGTGGCAGCATAAACTGATCTGAAGAGTGTGTTTTCCACATGTTTGAGTAAATATTTTACTTCATCTTAAATCCAATGATACCATTATGAGTATTTTTTTATAGTAGTAGTAGTAAAATTGGAGAGGAGTCATGAGGAGAAATTGTGAAACCTGACATGGCTGAAGCTGGTTGCTGGGAAGGAATGTGCTACAAATACTATAAAAAAATGGATTGCAGGCACTCAGCTAAGCTACAAGATTGCTTGTATCTTATAGTACTAGTTGGCAAATATATTGCCACTTTTCTGAATGGAGAATACAGTTTGCTGGCTTACTTTAATTTTTCTTCCTGCTAGTATATACAATGTATGTATTAAAGAGGCTCAGTTCAACTAGGCAAGGCGAGTTTCTCATTTACTTCACCAGGTGACTCAGAAGAGTCCCAGATTGGGTATTTTCCTAACCATGCTGCAGAAGTTGCTCAGCTGACGACTCCCAGAGCTGGATGGCTCTTGCTGACTGCCGGCCTCAAAGTGCTCAGCCAGTTCACCTGTACAGGGTAACGAATACCTGTAACTCCTTTAAACACGTACATTTCAAAACAAAATCAGGCCTTTCCTGCTACTGCCATGTCCAGTTAAAGACTGCCTGCCTGGTGTGAAGCAGTTCATTGAATTTCCCTCCATCTGTGGTAGGGAACCCCCATGTGCCCCCGCATTGCAGCTAGCCGTTATTTAAGAAAAAAAACCACAGAAATTTGTAAACATTTTTACTCCTGATTTTGGGTAGCTTGTTAATTAGAAAAAAACATGTAAAAATACACTTATTTCCTCAGTTTTCTTTCCACTCTGGAGTATTTCCTAGACTTACTCCTATCACAGGAACATGAGGGAGTATACGGCCACCTGCAATTCTTCATCTGTGGCCACTTATATTAAATTCCTTTGACCTCTTTGGTTCTTCACTCAAACAGTTCCCTCTGTTACAGAGCTTGACCATTTTGTTCCTTAGCAAAAAGCACATGATAAAATGTCTAAAAAGATTGGCTACCTTAGAGCTACTTAATTTTCTTAACATTTCCTCTTTACCTAGTCTGCCGTTTTCTAAGAGATAAGTTTTATCGTGCATGAACTCAACCACTGTTCTGCATATCCACAGCAGGGCCAATGTTTCCTAGAAATTGTGCGTACATGAAACAGTGCTTTTGCAACGGTCATCACAAATTGGCTTAATATATGGTAGCTCTTGAGTAGTTCTAAAAATTAGGAAAGAATTTCTTCCTTAGTTCTCTGTTTTCCAACAACCTGACATGTGCCAACTACTTCAAAGACAGAGCTACTAACTCCATGTAGACCGTTACTGGATGAGGGCTTTGCAGCCACATGGATACCGCTGTGTCATACACTGAGAAAATGAGGTATCTCACAGAGCAGAGCTAGACGGGGTTGCTATAGCTCTGTGACATCTCTTTATACCTCTATCTAGTTTAAGTTGCAATTTTTCTTTCATTTTAAAGCCTGTGGCTAAGAAGAGGTTCTAGACTATTTTCCTAGCCTGTGGTCACCTGTTGCATTGCAAGTGCTATGTTGCCTTTACCTAGCATTTCGCTACATTTCCATTTTATAATTTATTGGCAATTTTAGCTAACAGTGGAACAAACAGGGAAAGAGGAACTGTCAGAAGTACAGATGATGAAGAGGACAGGGATCCAGCTGCTCTGGGATCTCATTAAGCAGCTAAACACATGTATTTATCTCACAACTGTAACACTGCCGGTGTAGTTGAGGTCTGCGGAAGATAGGCTTTGACCCTGCTTTTATGATTGATTTGCAGTGGTACTGCATTATGCCTAAGGGACAGAAATGTATATAAACCAAAAACCTAAAAGCAACACTTAAAAAAAAAGTCTTTAATAACATTTCATACAGTTTTAAAATTACACAAAACTAAAGCATTCCCTGCAGTGTTTCAATACAAGCTGAAAATAAAGCAACATGAATTGATTTCTATTATCCATACTAAGAGAAGAGCAAAAAGCAAAAGGTGAAGCTGGCAATGTCCAAAGCTAGCTAGGAATCTAAATACATAGTTTGTACTAAATTAAAGTAAATTAGGTTTTAGTAAACTTTAAGTTTTAGGATAATTTGATGTTTGGATTCTGTCCATGTACCAATGAAAATAATGCTGTCTAAGCAATAGTAAAACATTTTAATTGCATCCAGCTCATTATGAGCCAATTTAGACAGTTTTCTACCTGCCTAATCTGATAAATTCGTAGCTAAGGTCACTGGGCAGCTGAATTTGCTAAGTCCGCTTTAAGGTAGCAGTGAGGCAGCCCATGCAGCGCAAGAGAAATAAGCTGCCAGAAGCCCAGTGATCCTGTTCTACTTACCTAAAAAGCTTGTTAATATCTTTAAATGGCAATCATAGTTCAATAGAATTTTCCAGAGGATTTGGGATTCTTCATTTTGTTTAAAGAGGAAAATGCCAAGCCTAGAGAGAGAAAGATTATTAGTTTAGTCACTAGCATCCCACCTACTCTGTGTATTCTTTCCTTGGAAATGGCAAATTATTTCAACCTAATGGTTAACTCCCCCAAAAAGTCATCCTCAGCACAAAGCTTTGTCTTCACAAAAATATGATGACATAGCCTATTTGAATAAACATGTTTGGCACTGATTCCTGGAACTAGCTAAACTTTGCAGATCGCTAGAAAAAATTAGTTCTTCAGCTGAATAAACTGGCATTAATATCGAAGAGTACAAATGTAGGAAGGGCGACGCAGCAAACCTCTAACACCTACAAATTGATACAGCAAAGCAGCGGGCTGTTGCACTGAGAATCCAAATCATCCAAGAATTAACCCCCCCCTCCGGAATCAAATACGTAAATAGTGTTATTATATTATCCATATGAAAATAATCACTAAGTATGTCAGTGACAGCTTCTCAAATGTAAGCATTTAGAACTTACCCCAAAAGAGTATGCTTATATTAAGAATCTAATTTAATTAATATTTCTTAATTATACGAAGCTGCTCTTTGTTCTTTAGTCAACTAAAAAAAAAATGCTAACTTCCTCCATTTCCTCCTACAAAACGTTTCACCAGATACTCCATTTGTTTAACACATTTTTTATGTGCTGACACTTGAAAAATACATGTGTCCCTTTACTCATAATTCTTAGATTCTGATTTCTTTTTTTACTTCTGTAATTAGTATGAACAATGCATGATGAACCCCAGAAGTGATGCTGTCATCAGGGAGTGTTACTTGTGCAGGGGTCTTCGGACAGGGAATCTGTCAGTGCTGATCAAACCTGGGAGTCAGCCCTGCCTTGGGCAGGATGTTGGACTAGCTGACCTCCAGTTCTTTCTGCCCTACATTTCCATGATGCTAAATACAGGTTCCTACTGAAGGTCTTTAATTCCCAGGAAGTCAACACCTCATTCTGCAGGGCCTCTAAAGTAGTGACGTGCTTTGGTTACTGCTAGGGGTCCACTCTCACGAATACCTAAGTGAACACGTCATTCCGTGGGCTTACGGCCCTCCAGTTCCACGTGCAGGCTGGGGAAGCTGCGGGCACTCTGCACCTTTGGAACTGAAACTTCTTCTAACATATTAAAGAGAGATGTGCAACGCAGGATTTTAGGCTCCACAATCTGTTCAGGCTTTTAAGTACCTAAGGTACCTGAACGTGATTTCCAAAATTGTGTACAAATCTTTTGAAACCCCATTTTTATTTATGTGTGGGGGTTTTTTTTTTGCACAAACATCCATCCATATATATTTAAATGATGTTTGCTGTTTACTAAAATGACTGGATGCAGTTAGTTCATGCATGTAGGGTTTTTTTGTCCCTGCAAGATTAGTAAGAAACTAGATGTGTAATTTTAAGGACTACTTTGTTAATTTGTCTCTAATCTCAGTAAATTAATTTTTCTATAGAAAATTAGTTGGATTCTTCAATCTGATTTTTATTAGCAGTATACAGCAAAAAGCACCAGTGAAGTCTGACTACAAAATTATTTCTGAAAATGAACGGAACAATTTAGTCCTGTTAAATGCTCCATCTCTCTATTTGCCAAATTAAGGCAGGTGTTTAGCTGGGATGATGTTTTTGGAATTAACAGGCTGGTTGGCATCATCCGTGAGTTGTGTCCTGCAGCTTGCTCTCCTTGCGTGTTTAAATAATACACATATCCTGTCCACAGAAGCTTGCACAAATGTTTTGTCTCTAAATAACTGGGAGGCATTTTTAATGATGAGCAGTGAGTAGTGCCTAATTAATGCTAGGGATTTTTTAACAAGATATGCAGGGAAGAGATGGAAATAGATGAAAGCCTTTTTTTTTGTCAGCTAATGTTTAGTGCTTGAAATTGATTTAGTAACATAGAATAAGATATTGTATCCTTTTTTGTTTAGCTTGTTTTATTACTTTATCTAGTATTTAGTTAAATCAGCAAAGTCTTTCTTTGTTTTTTAGTAGACTACATCCTTTACATTCAGATGAACTTATTTTTGTTATGGTTCTGGGGTATTACTTCTAATACAGTTAATTTATACTGAATGTAAATACTTCAATGATATTCCGTGCTTTATTGGGTGAGAAAAAATGTTTTGTTCAGGGTGTAAGCACAGATAACAACAAAACATTTATCTCTGATTTTCTTTTCATGGCCTTTCAAAAGTAATGTATCAGTTTAAGTGTGATTAATGTAATTTCACAAAATTATCTCTGTATCTATGTGCTTAGTTGTCTGATGCATCTAGACACACACATACATATATTTACTTGTGGTTGATAATAGGAAAATGAAGTGAACAGAAAAAAAGAGGTGGAAGATTCAGTTATTAAAACATCGAGTTCGTGTGGCCTGTTTGCCTCAATCCCTTTAAAATCTAGGCAGATACAGAAAGCAGTTTATGGGATGATTATCTGCATGGTCCGTAAGGCACTCCTCATGCAGTCTTAAGAAAAGATAGTTACTGGCTCCTTCCAGATTACCATCACGAATCCAATTAACTACAGGAAATACAGTGGCAACATCATTCAGCTTTGCTTCTATAAAATGTGAATTCCCTACACCGTATTTCTTGTGGTTGATACTGCAACAATGAAGGGATCAACAATCACTCATTCTTTTTGGAGGGTAACAGGTAAGGTGTTAAAATGAAATTATTGAAACTCTATTAAAACTCATGTAAGTTTACTATGGTTTTGACTGTATGAGATTTAAAAATAATTCCTCTAACTCGTAGAGTTCATTTTTAAACTTTTCTACTTCTGAATGCTGTTAAAATGCATTACTGACAATATTTCGTTCTTCTGTATGTAGTCAATCTTATAAGTCTGGTCTATTCATGATCAAAAGTATCTGAGTCACCAGTTTTGTTTGTAGAACAGTTAATATATTCATTTTACACCATCACCTTTATAATCCTCAATAGTAATTACTGGCTGCCAGCCTGTTCAAGGTAGTTTAAAATAACTTCTGTTAACTATTGCGTTAACACTACCACAGAAAGCTGACGTGACTTAAATAACATGAATCAAGTCAATTGGGAGACCTGTCCATCAATTTAGCTTGCAGTTTCTTGCTATTTATGTCGAAAAATCTATGAATAGCAAATACTGAATCACTAGACCAACACCTACAGAATCTTCTAGTGAATTATATTCTTTTGTCTCTTTTGTACGTGAAAGTAGTTATAGTCCTTTGTAAATATCAAACTTAATGATTAAATGACATTCACCTTCTACTAAACCAGATGGTGAATATTTTTTCCCCAAGGGGAAAAACCACATATAGAAATAACAAATCAGTTACTGTCCCAGTGAAATCACTGGAGTTTTACAGCAGCTATAGTATCCTTCTGCTGTGTAAATGACATATAACAACTATATGAAAAAATTGTTTAAATTATTACCTTATCTTTTCTCTGTGCTAGATCTGTGTGTTTATTTTCTTTTTCCAGTGTTTTGGTGTTTGCTGATAGGTAGTAAACTTTTCACATTTCGGATAAGCCTAGGGAATTGAGGTGTGTCCCTATCGAAGTAAGTGCTCTCAGTACTAAAACTGCCTTCAAGCCTTTTGTTAATTGTAGCTGAAGTATTTGTGAAATACACACTGTCAGTGAGCTTTTTTACTGATGTATACATTACAGCAACAGCCTTTGCATATTTTTTTCATTATTCATAATAATCAAGTTCAACAAAAACCAACCATCTACAATTTTTATAAAACTGTAGAAAGAAATGCTTTGTTATTTCTGGCAGTGTTGAAATGAGATAGTCTGTTGTAGTTTAAAACATTATTTCATTTACCAATGCTTCCTGTAGAAGCGACTATGTTTCAGCAGATTTAGAGGATTTTTCTGTTAGAAACTCTCATGATCTCCCTAACTTAAAAGATCAGATTTAGAGACCAAGTTATAATTTAGTAGCTCTTAACCACTTCATTAAATATAAACAGTCCTCCTTACACTACCATATTTTTGCTTAGTTACCTAAATTATCTTTACTTATCTATCTAAAACATCTTAATTCGTGCAGTTTGCAGAACTTTGCATTTTGGCAATGAAACTTTATCCCATATGATCTTATGTTTAGGCAAATACCGTGTTCACTTCTGTGGGACTGCTCATAAAAGCAAAGCTTCTCAGGAAGATAAAGACCTATAGAATCAGGCCATGGAGTAAATTTTAGAGGTGTTGCCTGAGTGCTTAGGTACTAAGGCCCCTACCTGTGTCTGTCGTCAATTATGTTCCTTTAAAAATTTGGCTACTGAGTAGTTACTTACACGTGACTGCAACAGGGAAAGAACAAAATCACTTTAGGAGACAGTAAAAACAGTAAAAATAACCTCAAAATTTTATGGGACCGGCATAAGCATCAGCATTTGCCTATATTGTATGAATATAGTTGACGTTTAAAATAACTTTTCTTACACACTGATATTTTAAAATTGAAAACTTACCTGAGCTTTTTTCATGTTAATACATGAACGTAATCTTTTGAAATGTGTGGTCTGCAGTTGTATTCTGGGTTACAAAATCCACACGGATCTGGAGAGATGGGACCTCACTATTAGTGGGCAGTTCCACAGAAATGAGTGGGGAGCTTTACAATGGGATTACTATTCGTGCTGGCAGCTGAACTGCCCCAACTGGAGTCGTTCCAGTCTGGAACGCAAGCTCTTCTCTCTGTTTTGAAAACATGTTCTGAAGTAAAAGATAGTAATTGCATCTATTAAATAACCATCTTAATTGCTAAGGTACAGTGAGACCAGCATCATCTTGTCTCATCACTTTTTGGCTATATAATTGTGGCTGCTAAAACATTAGAAATTGTTCCTTTTTCTCATTTAATTCTGGAGCAAAAATTCAGCGCAGTGACTGGAAGCCACTGCTTTCCAGAGCCTGAAATACCAAACAGGAATCTCCCTTGTTGCAAGGCAGAGTGACACCTAAGCCAGTTGCTCATTTGCTAACCCCATTGCTAGTTTGCTGAGTCCATCCTGCAGCCTGCTGCTCTGAACCAGTGAGGTTTTATTCCTCCTTCGTGCTCTGCCTTTGTAAGTCTGCACACCAGTTAGGTGCAGAACCTGCTCCGTTGGGGATCCCTGATCTCCCAGTCGTCCTTTACCACTCAACTTGTAACTTTACAAGGAGAAGTGCTTTTATTCCAGAGGAAATGGATGTGGACAAGAGGCTGCTTTACTCCTTAAAAGAAGTGGAAGCACAGAGTGATCTCACCTATGACAGCACAGCGTGCCTGTACCATTTCCTCTGCAGGAAAGTCACCTCTCTGCATGTACGAAGCAGTGAGTAGGACAGCTGTCATGTTACCAAATGCAACAAGTGACTCAATGGTGCAACCAACAGGAAACAAAAAATGTTACATCTTTCTGTTAGGAATTGGTCTGCTCAAAAGTGAAACACCCCCCCACCCCCAAAAATACATACAGACATCCAAACAAGTATAAAATCCACACCTGGGGGGGACCTCCTGAAATATCCCCCTTAGCGCTTGACATCTGACGGTGTATGATGATTTCAAGAGACCCTTGTTTCCTTGGGCAATGCGGTGCTGCTATTTACTTCAGTCAGCCAACAACACGGACGTTATTTTTACTATGTTTTGGTTTCATTAGCTGTCGTGTTTATGCACGCTTAATGACATTGCTTCCATAAAGAGATGGAACATCACCTGAGACACCGTTCCATTTCTTGAATTGGGAAACAGGGATTAGCAGACCAGCTTCTTTGCTGTCATGGCAATAGAAATGAGTGTCAGAGATAACGGAGTGGATCTGATTAAGGTGGTATTGTGATTGCCACAAGGCACATGACCCAGTTCCCTCAGACAGCTAATGAGGACCGTGACCTGGAATAACGCTCCAGGCTTGGTTTTTCCCTAGCATCTATCAAGTGTTCATGCGATGAACAAAATGCTGACGGGGACCTTTTAAAAACTAAGAATACCTGGTACATGGAAGAATCAGGAGAGAGTTGTTTCTTTTACCCAAGCACTATTCTTACTTTAAACACTCTTTTTATCTGCACAGGAATGTAATACCCCTCACTAGTAACATCAACACTAAAATAGTACTTCCTGTCCCAAATTACAACAATTTGCATCTGTTGGAGGGAGTGCTATATAACTCTGTAAAGTAATTTATCACAATCTTACTTAATTTATTTTCAGAAATAAATATAAGGGAATTGCTCACATTGATCACACTGTGGAATTTAAAACACCTGTCAGGAAGTAAATTTAGCAAACTGAAAGTCACACAGACAAAGTATTTAAGTCAGTTGGAACTGCCTGGTTGTACAGAACAGGAAATAGGGATTTGGTATATCTTCTGAAACAAAATTAAGGGAGGTCTAATTTGTTACCCAGCAAATATACACATTGTTTACCTCCACTGTTTGCAGTCCTGCTAGTATTTTGTAATACTGTAGGTATATTCTGCAATAATCTCCATCTCTTCCCTTTTCAGTTAAGAGTCTTTGTCAGCCTGAATTCTGGCTTAAAAAAAAAGAATAGTTTTGGATGATAGACGTATCTCTGATATTTCATCTCTTTTTTCCTAACACTTGAGTACAAGGAAATAGGAAAACTAAATAGTCATACTGGTGGTGATTCTGCTGCCCATCTGATGAGACATGTCTTTTGCAAATGTTTGTGTGTTATCTGGACAAGCTATTAAGAATTTTTAAGGGAACTTTCTGAGAAATGGAAACCAACACTTTTTGTTAATTCAACTCTATTAATAAACTGTAAAAAGAATTTCTGGGAATAAAATAAACTTATTTCTTTAGTTAAAAAGTTTCCTCTAATCATGAAAGCCATCCCTTACTGATTTCAAAGTCCACTGGGAAAAAAAAAAAGAATTAGAGGTTTTGGGGCTTGTCCAAAGAGAATGCAATTATATGCAAGTATTCCTGTCAGTTTATTAAGGGATTGGCTTTTAAAAGTGCAGAGTCAGATGGTCAAGTAGCTGAGTAGAAAATGTTCCAGATATGCTTTAATCTTTATTAAGATACATCTTAATTCGTATTCTTATATTTACATTAGAAATGCATTTCTGAGCATCACTGAAGTTTCAAAAGGCCTTTTGGCTTTCACAGCAAATATAATTCTCATCTTTTTGAGCAGCATTAAAGAGTTATTAATGTGTATGTGTATTCTGTTCCTACCTTAATCTATTTAAATATTTACCTTAAAAACAGTTATGCAGAATTACAGATAAAAGGTGGACAATGAACAGCAAGCAGTTAATACCACCCTTAACACAGCACAGGACTGTTATACCACCTAATCCCCACAATACTATTTTATTTTATTTTATTTTATTTTATTTTATTTTATTTTATTTTATTTTATTTTGTTTTGTTTTATTTTATTTTATTTTATTTTATTTTATAAAATCTGTCTTTTAAAACACTATTTATGCTACTGAATCCTAATACTGGTTTTGCAGAATTTAGGAGCCAGGGTTTGTCTCTTTAGAAAAGCTTAAATAGTTATACATACAGCAGAGATGTACTTAGTTTGGTATTAAAAAAATGCTTTTTGTTACACTTGCAACTATTTTCCTATAGAGATAAGAGAAACAGAATGGTAATCTTATACTGGGTAAGAATTTCCACTCAAGATCCATGTAAATAGTTTATTTGAACATCACAGTGACTGATTAATATGTTTGCATTTACAGCTTGCTTTTTGCCAGATAGAAGGTCTTGAGAGCAGGACTTCCCTTATATTAGAAATTATATTAAAGCCTGAAAAAAACGTGTTTTCTGCTTAGACAGAGTCTTGTGTTCAGTTTTCGTGTTACAGGAGAATCTTCACATATGTGACTTTGAACTTGCCAACAGATTAAAAGCAAGGAGCAGAGGGAAGAGAGCAGAGTGTATAACTTGTGGATACTCGGTTTGGCAAGTATCAGCCAATGTTATAAATGATGTGATCTAGGAATTGTGCTGCCGTTAGGATCTCATTAACTTCACTGAAACTGCCCCTTGAATGATTTCAATTCAAGATCTCTGGTCATATGTTTACTTACATTGAATGCTTTCAGTTGAGTGATTCCTGTCCATGTAAAACACGCAGTTGGAAAGTACATAACCAGCCAAACTCTAGAGCTAGAAACACACAATCGATTAACCTTTTTAATTGCTAGGACAGATGGTGAAGCTGTTGAATTTTAAGGTGACTGCACACCAAAAAGAAAGTACAGTCCATGTCTGACTGCCCAAATCTTAAGCGTTGGACAACTCTATAACCAGGTGCCAGGTACTCAGCTTTATTTTGCATTTTTGAGCTTCTGTTGTAGGTTTTGAGTGAACATATTACTGTTTCAACAGGTACTGCAATGACTGCAGGAGTTTTGCTGCAAAATGAACTACCGTATTCTTCGCTGCTAGAGAGCAGTCTATATCTTGCAAATATGAGTTCAGGTAATAATTTTTCTCTGATACGCCATTCCTAAAAAGTGCTTAGAGAAATTCTGGGGAAAAAAAAAAAATTCTACAGAAAATTAAAAAAATCCTAGAAATAGTATCCCCAATTATAAACATAAAATGCCTATAACAAAACCAAATGGCATTACTTTCCATCGTCATGATGTGTTAATACGTTGAGCTTTTCTAACCTTGATATTGTCAGGTCTCTTAATTGAAGAACTATGTGATTTTTGTGTTCAGAAACTGCCTAGCTCTATGAAAATACAAACACATCTTCAACAAAATGCCTCTTTCTAATAAAGTATTTAAGCTCTTCTGAGATGTAATTCTTTCTTACTATTTTGGGTGAGTACTTGCAAATCCTGCTAGATTCAGTAGGAAAATAATGATGTGCAGCATTTTATTTTGCTCATTTCTGGCTCTACTGTAATTTGATACATACTGAAGAAAAGTTTCTGGGAAGAGAAAAAGAATTAAATATAAGAAAGCAATAGAATGAATTAGAAATTTTTTTTCATGTCTGCTGAATATAGGTAGCATTTGCAATAGCCTTTTTCATCTCCTTTCTCTTCCACCCAGCCCCTCAAATAAAAGCAGCACTCAATTCCTGTTCAGTGCCTAGAAGAAGCAGTAGATTGTTGCCTCATGAATTTTTATCAGAAGAGTGCTTTCTCTTACGCAAATTCCTCTGTAAGAGTTAGTGTTTTCGTAGTACAAAAAGAAGTGTCACAGACTGAAGATAGTATATGTTCTTAGGAAAATGCAATAGGATTGATTTGCTTATTGAACAAATTTTGGTGAGTTTTCTTGATTTCCCCAGTTTCTCTCTCTTTAGCATGCAGTCTAATTCACAGACAATGGGATGACAAAGTTTTTAGCATTGCTATAGTCTGTTCTCCACATAGTTGCATGAGAGTTTTGTGCTTTTGAGAGTGTTGCAGTCTTTTTGGCCAGCTCATTCTCCTTCTTAGCACACTGGAAGCAAGGTGGGAGGCAATTTACCACGTAATATCTACCTTCAAAAGCCTAAAGCACTCAAATGATACATCTTCTCCTCCCTGTAATCTGCTTTATCTCAGTCTGTAGGGCTAACAGCTTTGCTTAATAAAAAAGCTGTGCCCTGAAAAAAAAGCAGCCTTTTGTTTTGAATAACAAATTGTGTTTTGTTAGAAGATATGAATGGTCCAGAGTGAACAGTCTACAATTCATCATGTTCTGAACCATTTCAGTAGGAACACACTAATCCCAATCATTACAGAGCTAATGATGCATTTTGGAGCAACTAAGTGGAGGAGGAGAGGTGGTTGTGGAATGTTAAACCAAGAGGTGGGGGAGTATAATGTACTTGCAGATTTCTCAGGAAGCGGAGCCTCCAGCTACATTTTGATTGTTCTTTTGAATCTAGTATTTTGTATCTTAGCGAGTTCTGAATGCGTGTTATTTACAACTAACTAAATACTCACATTGTTTATGGAAAATGTTTTGGTTGTTCCCAGTCGGTTTTCAAAATTATCTACTTGAAATGCAACTATTTTCATCAAGCAGTGGAACAATTTGTACTGAACAGACTCAATTCCTATAGAATAGAGCAGCCCCAAGGATAGCTGGCAGCAGCGCCTTCATTGTTAGTTCCTATGGAGACAGCTCAGCCCATGCTGACTAGCTGCTGGAGCGTACAGAAGGATGCACAGCTCTCCGCAACTTCAGCGCTGAGCAACTTGGATTTCCTACCAGTGCGTCCCCAGCAGCCTTTCTAGACAGTAGCTGGGGCTGGTCAGTCATGCAGGGTTCACCCAGAAGGCGTTCAGCAGTGAGTATTTTTAGCAACTTTTTCCAGGGTCGGAGGCATTCTTCCTCTGATCCCCTTCTTCGCATAATCCAGAGGCGCCGGAGCTCAGTTGTAGAGGTACTCTCATCGTCGACTCACCGGGTTATGGTGGCGGTATCGTCTCTGAGCCCTGAGGAGCTGGATGCAACTTTTCCTGAAAAAAAAAGTAAAGTACTTTTCATTATGACTGTTGGCAGTTCTGGGTATTTTCTTGGTATTAAATTAATATACTTTTGTTCTGTTAACTATATTTTATATGTATGCGTAAAATACTGGGCTTTAAATTTTTTTCCTGTATTTTATATTTTGTTCACTGATTCCTTATTCCAGGATTAATATATGCTTTTCACTCTAACAGATAGAACAGAAGCACACGTTCACATGTACACAACATATATGGCTAAGTATTTTAAATTTCAGGTGGAAGAGGAGCGTGACATTTTGTTCTGTTGCAAAGGATATCACACACCTTCGACTTCATCAGAAAAAAAAGTTACTGTGTGAAAAAACAACTGCAGGAAATCAAGTGATTCCCCCCCCCCAGAATCCTTACTTTAAATCTGTGTTGAAAAATGAGTCTTAAATATACATTCCCTGTATTTCTGCTGTTTGTAACTTCATCAATTTAAGGTTGAACAGTAGTTTTAAGGTGGAGATGAATTTCTAAGCTTCTCTGCTAAAGCTACTTTTGCCCGTGTTCTAGGAAGTTCGAGGCGTCCGACAGCAAAATACACTAAAGTAGGGGAGCACCTTCGCCATGTCATTCCTGGCCACATGCAGTGCTCAATGGCATGTGGTGGACGTGCTTGCAAGTATGAAAATCCAGCTCGATGGAGTGACCGAGAGCAAGCCATTAAAGGGCTCTACTCTTCTTGGTAATAAACAGCATTTACTCTCACTAAATTTAACTGCATCTTTTGCATTTATTAAGAGAGAATTCAAAGTAAAATAATTAGTGGGTTTTTTTTTAAATCAGCTACTGTTAAGTATAAAACATAATGATAGCTTGATTCAGAACAACTACTTAAAAGTAAACCATAGTGTCCGTTGTACACAGCCCAGTAAAGATGATGAAAGACTTCTGTTTACTTACAATAACTTTGGTTCAGATCCAAAAGAATAAATACCTATCTCTCATGAATTACAAAAAACCTGTTTTGGGTTATAGACAGTTCTTGCTAAGGTTAAAATGCATATGAATTAAAATGTGTTCATAACAGAATTTAAAAGTAAAAATATTTACTGAAGATGAAATAATGTATGTTGTATGCAGTAATATTCACATGAAATGTGTCTTTACACTCTCACTGGTTTTTTCGTTACAGCAAATGCTATTCAGAAGCATACAAACCTTAAAGGGCCAAACAGAGATCTGAGTCCAGATTTCTGTTCAAAGGAAATTTGTAATATGTTGTTTGAAATATGTAATATGCCTGGCATTTGAACAGTTCCAATAGTGGTCTTTTGAGATACCATATCTGTATCAGCTTAACAGGATTTATCACTAAATGATAGTAGAATTTTTTGAAAAATCATTTCTAGTTAATCAGCAAGGTATTTCTGTCTTGAAAATAACATAGTATCCTTCTTTTGGTAGATTCATACTCAGAAAATTATTAATACAACATTATTGTCTACTTTTCTAATTTCTCAGGATAACAGATAACATACTGGCTACGGCTCGACCCTCAACAGAATTAATTGAGAAGTACAACATTATCGAACAGTTTGAAAGGTAACAAATGTAGTCATTATTTCTTTTATGTTTTACTAACGTAATTCCTGATCCATTTTCTTTTTCAACATAGATTTGGATTGTTGATAAAGATCCTTACATTTTAACAGTATACAGGTAAAGATTTATTCTCCACTAAGAATAAATGTGTGTTTCAGAAAATATGGGATAATGAGATTTTGGCTGCATATAATACTTTGACTTATCTATTCCTTCCTTAAGATGTGGCATAAAAACCATAATTAACCTTCAGCGTCCTGGGGAGCATGCGAGCTGTGGGAATCCGCTGGAACAAGAAAGCGGCTTCACCTACCTTCCTGAAGCTTTCATGGAGGCTGGAAGTAAGTTCACTCCTGCTGCTGTTCCTCATTAATTATTGATTTTGGCACTTAAAGGTATTTCTGCTTGAATTCTTGTGTGTTAAAAGCAGCTCTATAAAAAATGTTGCACAAAATGGGATGTAAACATGAAACTTGGCAAATGCAATCAAGAGTGAGTAACACGTTATTGAAAATCGTATATATGTAGAGTGAGATGGAGGGTTTTATTCAGCTATTTAGAATGAAGGAAGGACAACAGCTAGTGAAATTTTTCTTTTTCTTCTGAGTTCCCAAGTATATAAAACATTAATGGGGTTTCAAATTCTGGTACAATTCATGTTTTCTTATCTAGACTATAAAAGTTTATTTAATTTGAGGCCATTTGTATTGACAGTTTTTTTGTATTTTCATATTATGGTGAGATGAGAAAAAGTGCCTCACTGTATGAAACAGCTTTTGACAGAAGTGCTGTTATTTCTAAAAAGAAAAAATTACCCTCTACCTATATATAGCTCAGTAATTTTTGTATGAATCACTCAAGTTTTGTTACACCTTTTCCATTCTAGCTGAACTTCAGGTTGACAAATCTTTGCTAGCTTCATGTATTTGTCAAATTTCAATAGCAAGTGTAATCTGAAATGGGAAAATAGTCTCTTGCAAACAATATGTAGTCAGATTCTAAGATCCATTATACAGTTTTAGTACTATCATTTATTATTAGTCATCTCTGCATATAGTACTGAAAATTTCACGTTTGGTACCACAGAAAATAACTCACTCTCTTTTTATTTTAGTTTATTTTTATAATTTTGGATGGAAGGATTACGGAGTGGCATCTCTCACCACCATACTTGATATGGTAAAAGTCATGGCTTTCGCGTTACAGGAAGGGAGGGTAGCTGTTCATTGTCACGCAGGACTTGGTCGGACAGGTACGTGCTCTACTGAAAGGTCAACAGAATTGGTTTTCTAAAAATGGAAGTCAGTCTCTGGTTATACATTTTTATTCATTTGTTTAGGTTCTACATCATTGCAAGATGCATGTCTGTAGAATAGTTAAAAACACTGAACAAATTTGTGAAAATTATCGGAATGGCCGGAGGAGATCAGTTTTAGTATATTAAACCAGTAACCTGTAAGGTTAGAACATTTTGGAATCTGTATAATAATTCCCTGTTACATTCAAATGGGACAGCTTCTTTATGATGGGGAAAATTCACCTAGTATACTTCTGTTTTCTAGTATTTATTACATGTTGACAAACCTCCCACTCATTGTTAGATCAGGTAGATTTGGTGGAGCAGCTAAAATTTCACTTCCTTCCCTTTCAAGACCTGGAGGAGCCACCATGGCTTCTGTGGTCAGAAATGATGGAACTCCATGGAGATGCTGTGGTGAGAAACAGGCTCTCACTGAAAGTACAGTGAGAATGGGTTTACTGTCTTGTGGTCCAACTAATGCAACTATACGTAGCTAACAGCCTCATGTAGTAGAGGGCATAAAGCCTGTATCTTTACCCATATTAATTTTTACCCTATAGTTCCACTGAGTATTTGCTTTAGTTTGGTAGTTCTTCAACTAATGCTTGTTTTTATATTTTCCAGGTGTTCTCATAGCTTGCTACTTAGTTTTTGCAACAAGAATGAGCGCTGATCAAGCAATTCTTTTTGTTAGAGCAAAAAGGCCTAATTCTATTCAGACTAGAGGGCAGTTACTATGCATCAGAGAATTCACTCAGTTTTTGGTTCCCCTGAGAAACGTATTTGCGTGCTGTGAGCCCAAGGCACACACAGTGACACTGTCCCAGTACCTGACCCGTCAGAGACATCTGCTCCATGGTTATGAGAGCAGGCATCTCAAACACGTTCCAAAACTTATTCATCTAGTTTGCAAACTGTTGCTAGACTTGGCTGAAAACAGGCAAGTGATAGAGGCAGAATTGTTAGATATACCAGATCTCTCTGCTGAAATCGAAAAGACTGTTTCTCAGCTGGAGTCCACACAGCTAGACAGAGAACTCGCGAGGCAGGACAGTGACACGTCGGACTCCTCCCACACCCACTCGTCCACATTTGAGACCCAGGATTCTCTTTTCTCCCTGGGACATGAATGTGATCCTCTTTGGAAAAGAAGGAATGTCGAATGCCTTCAGCCTCTCACTCATCTAAAAAGGCGTCTAAGCTATAGCGAGTCAGATTTAAGGAGGACTGAGTTTCTCTTAGAACAAGGAGAAACCGCATGGACAGTACCCGCTCAGATATTACTGTGCAACAAGCTGAAGCAGAACAGTGGTGAGGAATGTTCTGCCACAGGCCAAGAAAAGCCACAGTTGGATTTAAACAAAGAAGCATTAGTGCGTAATACGTGCATGTTCTGGAGTCAAGGTAAATTTAATCTGGATGGACGAAAACATGGATCCTCACTTTGTCACAGAAGGAACTCTACCAAAGAAGTACAACGCAGCAGAACCTTTTCTTCAGGCCTAGCATCTATCCACAATACCGGAGAACCTGGAACGCCAAGGCATAATTTTACCGATGAGATTGGTCATAGAAAAGACTGCAAGACTAATATGTATAGCAGAAGAGTTTACATCTCCGAGGACTCTGATTCTTCGTCTTCTTCTAAAGTGAACTTTTCCATTGGATGTGAAAGCCAAGGTAGCAGAGATGTGTCAGAAGCAATTCCACACATTGTTCTGCAGTCAGAATTAAGTTTGGAAGCCCGAAGAGTTTTGGCAGCAAAAGCACTTGCAGATATAAATGAATTTCTGGGAGAGGATGAAGTGAAGCAGAAGGTAGAAATGTGGCAGGTAATTTTTAACTTGATTCATTCTGTGTATTTCACCTAGGTTAATTCCTAGAGTGGCAAAATTGCCACCATGTGCTTTGAAATGGCACGTTGAGACACCAGTTTATGCTGTGGTTCGCTAAATGGTTGTATGTGTCAGTTATGGGCCAGTTCTTTCCGAAGCAAGCAAAATGCACCTACAAATTTTGGTCTCTACCAGGAGACTAGAACATTGTTTCTGGTTGTGTTCATTCATTTTACTAACGAATGAAAATTGATGCAGTTATCTGTGGTTGTAACTTGGCTGCAGGTACTACGGATTTTAAGGTAGAGCTGTGTTGTTTTTAATCAGTGCTTTCTCAGAACTAATCAGAGGATTCTGTGTGTAGAAGTAAAAGAATTTAGTAGAAACTTAACTGCTTATCCTCAAAACCAAACCCTCCTAGCAACATTTGCTTTGAAGTTGGAATCCAAAGCTGGTTTATGTATTCCAGTAGAAAATTGGGAGGTTCTGAGCTGCACTGTTGAGGTCATCCTTCTGTTTTAAAGAATCACTTGTATTACTGCTGATTAATGTTGATGCTTTGGAAAAACTAGAAATATTTTTTTCGTAACTCTTATGTCTTCTTTTTGTTGTTGGAACGTAACCACGTACTGCTGCATTCAAAGAGAACGTTCGCAAAAGTAAATAGATGATGCATTTTCAGGGTTTTTTTTGTTTTGTTTTGTTTTGTTTTTTTTTTAAGAAAGAACTGAATTCTCGAGATGGAGCTTGGGATAAAATCTGTACTGAGAGAGATCCTTTTATCCTCTGTAACTTGATGTGGTCCTGGATAGAGCAGCTGAAAGAACCTATTATATCCAAAGATGATATTGACTTGCTGGCAAAAAATTGCACAGAATCACAGGATGCACTTTACTTACTGAGAAAGGTAGATATTATATACGTCAATTCATTCTTTAACTGCCAAGTATATTTTGTTATATTTTGTTACTGCCTTTAAGCAAGGGAATTGCACTTTTAAAAGGCAACTGCAATCTCTTTAAAAATCAAAATGAGGATTATTTTGATATTGAATAGTATGAGTTGTAATCAATATTATGATGAGGAATATTATAAGAAAAATACCAGATACCAGCTTTGAGCACTATTCAGCAGTAGCTCAACTTCAGCGTATTTCCCTGCAAATTCTGCAGTTTGAGATCCAGAGGCAAAAAGGAGAAACTTTTCCTCTGTGACTCGATGTATGGCTTTCATTAGTCACATCTGGCAGCCGGGCTTAATGGTTGTCATATTTGCTGTGCAAACGTCTTCATCCATCAGCTGTGGAAGAGCTGAGGCAAGGAATAGGAAGAATTTGCCAATTCAAGGAATCGGAGGCCAGGCCAAATTCCTTGACATAAGTCAGAACTGTGGCCATCTGTATTCTGAAATCCTCATGAAAAACAGGTACTTCTGATCCAAACTGTTTAATTATGCTTTCCCCAAAGGGCTAGATGCGAGGTAAATAAATAATAATAAAAAAAAATCTCTATTTTTGATCTCTTCATTACACAAATTCATTTCCTAATTCTTTGGGAATTCTTTGTTTCCAAAATATTTATGAAGAAAATAGGGCCCCATTTAACAGCCTCCAGATATCCAAGAATACAGCTGCTAATCAGTAGGTGGTCAGAACTTTCTCTACAGTCACCATCTCAATGACATGGCATTCAGAATTCCCAGGTTCGCCTAAAAATGTCCTGTTTCTTCCTGAAGCATTTCTTCCACTCTATCAGCGTTTTAACTTTCTATTTGTATTAAATAAAAAAATAACTGCTTGACACCTGTTATAAATGAATGGGAAAGGAATAATTTTTATTTTTTTTAATTTAAAAATACTCATTTTATCTTACCTTATCCTATATTATTTCAGAATCACAGAATAGTTGAGTTGGCAGGGACTTCTGGATATCTTCTAGTCCAACCGCCCTGCTCAAAACAGAGTCAGCTAGAGCAGGTTGCTTGTATGACAGACACTCCAGTCCCTTAGTCATCCCTTAATCATCTCTGTGGCCCCTCGCTGGA
The DNA here is from genome assembly GCF_028858705.1 of Grus americana. NCBI lineage: Eukaryota > Metazoa > Chordata > Aves > Gruiformes > Gruidae > Grus > Grus americana. The sequence goes on along the minus strand of NC_072862.1, from coordinate 23,406,708 downwards.
GTTGTTCTAGTATGTCAATGTCCTTCTCGTACCACAGAGCCCAGAGCTGGACCTGGCACTCCAGATGTGTCACCTCCATTGACCTGCTGGCAACTCTGTCTAGTGCAGCCCAGGATGCTCTTCAGGTGCCTTCACCTGCAAGGGCCCCTTGCCGGCTCACGTTCAACTTTGTGCTGGGACACCCAGCTTCATTTCTGCTCACCTGCTCTCCAGCCGGTCAGCCCCCTATATGTACTGGTGCCTGTTTAGCTGCTCTTCCCAGAAATGCCACGAGTTTTAATATAATTTTCACTAAGTGACTGCCAGCGTGGAGATCTGTCTCCCTTGTAAAAGGGATGGGGACCAGAAGTGACAAAGATGCTGTTGTTCTCTTTATGAATCCTTGCTAGCAGTGCCCAGGTGGCTTTCTGCAAGCTTCCTGTAATGATGAAGGAGACTTGGTAGGACAGAGAGAGATGCAGATCATCCTGCGTTAGCTGGGGAAAGAGCCCTAAACATGCACAGCGTTTGGGGCTGAAAAGATCAAATTTCACTTTTTCTTTGCCAATTCACATGACTGCTACTGTTCGCGTAGGGGACCTTGAAAAATAAGTCTCCAGATTTATGCCTGACCTAGAAATTTGCAGAGCAGTTTGTGGTACACTGCAAGAGAAGAGTTTCTGCCCTTATGCCTGAAATAATTATGTAGAGGCTCTTCAGGCTTGTGAAAATTCCCTCCCCAACTGCTGCACTTGAAGGTTTCAATACAGGAAGGCACAGTCTGATATTTAAACAGCAATTAACAAAACCCCAAAGTTAAATGTTTGTCTTGAAAATACTTCTTCTAATGAGCTGCTGTTCCTTTTACCCCCACCCCCCCCCAGGAACAGTGTCAGACTATCCTTTGTATTTTACACTGTGTGGTGAACTTGCAAATGCTACCAGCTGATGTGGAGGAGGCCTTACTTGCTCGTGCTATTAAAGCTTTCACTAAGGCAAGTAACCATTTGTCCATGACATCATATTTATTTGGTTTAAATCATGAAGGGTAAATCAACAGAGCAGGCCTGTGTGAAGAAAGTTACGGTAATTCCTTCACACTTAGTGTACTTGGGCTTATGTATTTCAGAGTTTACATTTTATAATAAGATAGGAAATATTATCAACAAAATTAAATTCTGTCACTACAGCCTTAATCTTTTAGTCTCTTTTTTTTCTATTTCTGGATCACTGTCAATTCATGCACTTCTTCAAATTAGGGAAAAGATAATTTCCAAGTGGTGAGAATAATTAGTCACTGGGAGTAGCCTACCAAAGGCTTTGGTAGATTCTATACTACTTGGAGTCTTTCCATCAGATTAAATCATTTTCCAAAATGACTTTGCAATTCAGTTATGTTTCGGGCCCTTAGCATAGGTTGTGTATAAATAACCTCTGCTTTTGGAGTAATTTAGTAACAGTGACACGTTAAGCTCAGCTCAGAGCCGCTTTCTTCTCAGGTTCACCAGGTGAAATTATTTGAGCAGAAAGTTCATTGTGCTGTTTCCTCATCTCTTGTAACTCTACAGGCATGTCACCTGTTAAAACAATTGTGACATTTCTCTTTCTACTAGTTCATTTTAATGTGTAGTCAGCTTAAAATTGAAACTGTTTAGCAATAAGTACTCCATCATGACACACATACTTTCTTTGATAAACCTTTATTTTTTTTAAATGTTGGTCATCGACTTTGCGTTTTGATGTGTGACATCTATTTTAACAACTGAACTTATGTTTCTCCCTTTTATTAGACCAGCTTTGATTCTGAAAATGGACCGTATGTTTACAATACCTTGAAAAAAGTATTTAAACAAACACTGGAAGAAAGAAGAAAAAGGCTTAAGGAAGGACCAGAGAATCCCTCTTGATTTCTGCACAGCTATGCCGAAGAATTAGATGGGCCTACCAAATTATTTTGCATTTTCCAGCTACTGTATTTTGTGCTATCTAGCATGATTTATCTAACTTGAGGTAATAGTAGTTATTAACAAAGCATTTTATTTTTTTAGAGGGAGTTTTAGTGACAACTGTTCTATCTACACAGCTCTAAAGAACAGCTCCTGTGTGACCGTACTGTAGCATTTGGTTTCAGGTGCTATTCGTTTATATTGTGAACTGTTCTCTTATTTTCAAATGTATTTATTGCTTTAAAAACCTCTGTCATTGGCCAGCAACATTATTTTCAAGTTACACGATTGCCATAATTTCAGTGCCATGGTACACAAAGGTTTAATGGATTAGAGTTAATATTTATGTATTATTAAGTATGTTTACATTAATGTTACTTGATTTTACTTTGCAGAAAATAAATATTGACTGAACTTATTAAACTCCTTTTCCTTTTAGAAATTTAAAAATAAGACTAAGAGTAATAATGACCAGATCTTGAGGTCTCCTGTTGGTAGCAGGTAATTTTTTTCCTTTAGATCCCTTTAATAATTGTCACCAATGTGTTTCTAAACAGTGCTGCAGTAGAGAAATATGTTAAGTGTATTACATTGTCAGGACCTTAATTTAGAGGGTTTTTTGCTAAGAAAGCTTTAAAGTGTTTTTAACAGAAAATTGGTTGTGGCATTTTAAGTGCTTTGCATAAGAGTAAAATTTTACTTTATTTGTTAAACTTTTATCTTATGTTAAGTGAGAAAACAATTATCAAACGTTAATAAGGATGTAATTCTGTCTGTACTTATGTTCAGCAAAAACTTGCATAACTAAGCATAACATAATACTAAAAAATAATCAATGAAAATCGTATCAGCAATACACTTTATAGAGGTATTTTTATTTAATATGACAGAAACAACCAGGCTATCATCATAACTGCAGTTTTTGATTACAGCCTTAGGATTCAGACAGGAGTGCCAGTTTGCAGGATTAACAGTTTATCCAGTTTGATATATTGAAGTAGTTAAACAAGAATCTGTCCTTTTCCAAAATATTTTTATTCATCACTATAAATGACTAATATTTAGAGTCAAAAATAGACCAGTTTAAAATATATATAAATTATACGTGCTTCAACTGTTAGATGATTATATATCACATTCAGATCCAAACAAGTACTTGGGCAGAATCATCCTGAAGTAAGCACACTTGAAAGTAAAATACTGTGTATGAATCACATACACGAAAGCAGCTTTCTAAAGAGGCACCACAAGGTGCAGTTCAGTGTCTGTCCTGGCTGTGCTGTGCATGTGAATACAAACACACTCTGCTGTCTCCAGGCACCAATGGACAACACGAAGAGGCTGGCCTTGAAAATGCTGGCTTTCTAACGTGACGGTGGCCAGGTGTTAGTGGCAGACACATGGAGGCCAACAGATTTGGGGTACGGAGCTGCTAGGTGCAGGGACATGGGGAAAAGGAATGTGCGTAACTGGACCAGATAATGCTAAGCTTTGTGGTGCACAAAGGGGACTTGAATGGAGCTGTTGGAGCGAGTCCAGAGGAGGCCATGAAGATGGTCCGAGGGCTGGAGCACCTCTGCTATGGAGACAGGCTGAGAGAGTTGGGGTGGTTCAGCCTGGAGAAGAGAAGGCTCCGGGGAGACCTTAGAGCACCTTCCAGTCCCTGAAGGGGCTACAGGAAAGCTGGAGAGGGACTGGTGACGAGGGCAGGGAGTGACAGGACAAGGGCGGGGGGAGGGTGGCCTTAAGCAGAAGGAGGGGAGATTGAGATGAGATGTAGGTCAACTACACCCACTGTGTCCTCTCTCCAGTTCCTCCAGCCTTAGGACTTCTGATGGCTCCGGCAGTGTCCATCCCATCTACTGTTGGCGTTCATGGCACAGCTTGTTCGTGGAGACAGTGGACTGTATCCATCAGACTGGCAGCAGCCACAGGGAGCAGCTCAGTGGCGGTGTTCGGGGCTCTGTAATACACCACTAATCACCACTTGCCATGAGGTTTCTCTACCAGCCATGCAGGAGAATTGTAGCAGGACGGAGACTTGATGACACTTCCCCATTCTTCAGGTTCTTTTATCACTTCAGGCACAGCCCAGGTGACATCAGAAGGTGACTGGTGGTGTGGGATAAAGGGGCAGGAGTGGGACCTCGTGCTACTGACCTGTTTGCAAGAGGTTGGCAGTCAGGGATGTGTTGATGGGAGGTAAACTGTAGGGCAGAGCGCAGGGTGCTCCTGTTCCCTTTTTCCCCAGGAGTTCCACAACTGACCCTTTAACCCATCCCTACCTCACCCACGCCAGGGACCTTGAACTACCCCTTAGATGGAATTACCTGAGCCCTGGCCCATGGGTGGGTAGTGATTTGCCATTGCCACCTTCAAGAGCAGCAATTCGCTTGCAAATTGGAGGCTGTCTTCTCTAAGAGTCCTACCACTGAGATTTGGGTCCTGTGTCAGTAAGGAATGCTGCAACATAGCAATCGCTCATTGCAGCCATCATCATCTTGGGATGCAGTAAGGGTAGGGACCCCAAGGATCACTCTCTAACGCCAGGTACCTGCACATTGCCAGTCTGGGTTCAGCACTGATGGATTCGAGCATGTTGCCCAGCTCACACCCCTAACAGACTCCCATGGCATACAGTGTCAGTCATCTCCTAACACAGACCCTGGAGAACAATCCTGAGGAATTCATGAGGGAAGCACGGCCAAGTGCCCTAAACCAGGAGCTGGCAGCCCCTTTAAAGGCCTCAGAGAGAGCCCCTTCTCTAACCACGTTGTGAGCAACCTTGGGCAGGGCCGGTGCCTGGTGGGGTTTGCTGTTGGTACCACACGGACACTTGTGCGACAGCTCTCGCTTTATTTGGAGAGACAGGGCTGATCCCCAAAGCTGTTGGTGGGGGTTCTGTCAGCGCACCCCTACCCTGGTGCCCGCCTTCAGCCCGTGGAATAGGGCCAGAGCAGCGGACTCGAGGGGCGCGAGTTTAGGGTCCATGCGGAGGGCAGGCGCGGCAGGCTTTCGGGCCTGGTCTGGCTGTGCAGGCGCGAGGGGTGGTCACCGGCTTCCGCTTGGTTTTGTAAAGCTGTGGCGATGCGCCTGTGGAGAGAGGAGGCTGCTGAGGCCCTCGGCTGAGCTGGCACAGAGGGACTCTCCTCCGCGGCACGGCCCAGAGCCGGCGAGGCTCACCCCCGCGGGCTGAGCTGCTGGCACGCCTTGGCCGAGGTGGACACCTGCACCCGCGGCACCAGGCGCAGGGATGTTCCTCCGGGCAGGCCCCGGAGCGAAGAGGCCAGTTCAAGCCTCTGACAGCAGCAGCAAACTCGGCAGAGCTTTCTGGCCAACCGCTACCTCCCCGCTCCGCAGCGGCCCAACTAGAAATGCTTCGTGGCCAGGAGCAGCCATCGCAGGCAGCAGCAGGGGGGGAAGTCAACGACTCACTCTTTTCTCTTCCTCCGCCACCGGATCAGGAGACAGCACACCAGTACGGCCAGCACCAGGGAAACCACGCCTGCTGTCGTGTCTGTCACCCAGTGCCAGCCAATGTCTTGCAGACGCGGAAAACTCCTGGTGCTCTGGGGACTGTAGGCAGTTGTGGTTCTCTCGCCGACCACACCTGGAGGAGCAATTCGGGACGTCAGTCCGTCCTGCGCACCACTGGTGAGCTTGTGGCACGTTTGATGTGGCCAGGAAGTTCTCTGTTTCCCGCCAGCGCGGGTGCCTGGGGGCATGCTCCCACCCTTTGGGACAGGTTGTTCCTCCAACCAAAACTCGGGGGGCCCGAAGCAGAGCACGGGGGGAGCGCAGCTGCTGGACCAGTCGCTCCTTTGAGGGCCACGGAGAGAAACCGTCCCTGCGGCGGGGACTGCCACCCCCAACCCTCCCTCCCCACGGGCCAGCGCCCACAGCCCCAGGGGACGGAGTCAGGCCTTCTCAAGACACTTGCGCCTTGCCCTCCCCTTCTGCCTCTTCCCCAGCGTGGGCACTGCTTGCGGCCACTGCCCGGTCTCGGGACGCGTCTCCCACGTAGGGACCCCAGCAAGACGGCTCAGTACCTGAGTCCACCTGGAAGAATTCATGCGCACCGTCGTGGGAGTCTCCTGGGGGCTTTGGCAGCGCTGCCAAGAAGCAGAGACGACAGGTAAAGCCTCAGCGTGGCTCAGCGACAGGGGATGCAGGAGGACGGGGAGGTTCCCCCTAAGCCCCTGCCCGATCTGGACCTCAGCTGGCGGCAGGGATCCCGCTCTGTGCTGCTCTTGCGCCTCAGGCCTCCCGGGCCTCCCGGCAAGCTCTGGGACGCAGCTACAGCGGGAGGTACAGTCGTGCAAGAGTCACGTTTCCCATCAGCTGCGCAACGTGGTCCCCAAACTCCTTCAGCTTTGGCGGCTGACGTGAAGCGCAAGAGCGGGCACCGGGGCAAGAGCCTGCCGCCACACAGCGATCCTGATGGGTGACCCCAGCTGACCACGGGACAGCGGTTACCTGGCATGCCGGTGCCTTGCATCGCCTCCGTCTCTTTGACAAAGGGTGGCAGCAAGCCACTGCTTCCTTCCGGAAACGCCTGCTCCTGCCCAGCCTCTTGGTCTGTCTCTGGAGAAAGGAAGCGGGACAGTTGGCTCAGATGGAACCGTTCCCCGTCAGGGAGATGGCTTCCTCAGGAGGCAATACTGCTCAAAGACCCGGACAAGTTGAGAGCAAACGCCTGGGCTTCGGGGCTGCGCCCAGTCCCTACTCCAAACAGCAGCCACGCCTGACCTGCCGGGAGACCAGCCATCTCCTGGGTTGCATTGCCCGTGGCGCGTTTTCGGCAAACTGCAAGATAACGCTAAATGCCTTCCTGCCGAGAGGACGGGGAGAAGCTGCAGCCGGGCCAGCCGGGGAAACAGCCCTGCTGAGAAGGGCTCCTCCTCCTTCAACAGGAGCTCAGCACACGCCAGGCCTCACACCTGACGTCTGCACGACCCAGCTCTGAGCCGCAATGGTAAAACTGGGGCAGCGGCTGCCCCTGGCGCTCGGCCTGAGCCACAACCGGCAGCAGAGTCTCTCCACCATCTCTGGGGCTCGCCAGCACCTGCGAGGCCTGAAACCCGGCGCTGCTGCGGCGAGGCTCTGATCGACCCCCTCCCGCTGTGCGGGCTACAGCCTGTCCAGACGCGCAGCTGAAACCTCTGGCTGTCGAGTCTCACGGCTGATGCGGAGTGAAATACACCCACCGTGCCTTTTCTCCAGTTCCTCCAGCGCTTGCTTTAGCACTTCCAACGACTCCAGGGACTTTTTTCCTCCTTCAGCATGGTTCTTTGCCCTTGGACGACCTTAACAGAAAGTATTGGGTTCAATTTGACAGGACTAAATTACGGAAAGCCCCCGCACAGCCTGTGAGGTCAGCAGAGACAGACCACTCATCCCTGTGATGCCAGCCGGGCTGTAGCCCAGCATCCAGCCGAGGAGCTGGCAGAGCCCTCCCTGCGGGCACCCCCCTAACTAAAGACCCAGAGAAGCCTCCGTCATCTCCTGCCATCGACATTGGCAGAACCGAACCGCAGCAGCGCCGAGGGGATCGCGCGAGGAGAGCGCACACACGTGCCGGTCTCTGTCCTCACGGCCGCGGAGGCGCCCGGCTGGCTGACCTCTGGGCTTTGAGCTGGCAGCTCGCAAAGGCAGGAAAGCGCCAGGACGTACCCACGCGAACTGCCGGAGGCTCGGTCCTGGAACCCAGCCGGGACACTGGATCACCTTCGCCTACAGGCAGGGCTGCAAAGAAGCGCAGGACAGAAAGCTGCCGTGACACAGTTCAAGGTGGTGCTTCTTCAGATCGGAGTGGCAGCGAAAGGACCCCTGGAGCCCACAGCGGCTCTAAACTCAAGCCCAGCAAGCGCGCCGGCTTGGCAGCCGGCACCGGGAGCAGCTCAGGCTCCGAGGGGCCAGCAAAGAGCTCCGCGAGGCAAAGCGCCCCAGGGCACATCGCTGAGGCCGACCCGCTCCCTCTCTGCTCTTCTGCATCCCTGCGCATCGGCCAGGGAAGGAGCAACTTGCATTTCACTCGGAAAGGAGATGCAAAGGTAAATGCTCCTTCCTGCCACCGACTTACCTGTGGGACTGCGCTCGGGCTCCAGGACGGGAACAGGCCAAGAAGTCGGGAAGCCGCCAACCACGAGAGGATCTTAGGGAAAATTGCACGCGAGTAAGCTCCTGCCACATGGCTGGTGTGGGTTCTGTCAAGGAAAGGGACGTGGAGAACTTACCTCCAGGATGCCCCGAGGGCTCCAAGCCAACATCCAGCTCAGAAGCTGGATAACCGTCGCCACCGTCCTCGTCTAGAAGCAAGCACAGAGGAGAAGCGTTTCCATTGCATGTTGGGATCCACTTGTGCCTCAGTGACCTGCGGGCCCTGGAAGGGGGTCAGCTAGCAACGTGGCAGCCAGGCGCGGGTGGAGATGGCCGCAGCTGCCGAGGGGCCTGGGGACCTCTTGGCTGGCTCCTTGCAGCTCCCCAAACGCTTTCCAGGCCACGTGCAACACCCCTCGAGGAGCGGACGGACCAACACACAGCCCCGCGGGGCTTTCTTGCCGGGAGAGCTCTCGCGCACCCAGAGGAAGCCCTCGCTAAAGCACTGGAGGGAAAAACCATCCTCCACGCTTCTTGGGGAGAAGGGCCCGCTGGCCCGTGAAAGGCTGCACCAGCTCCACCTGCTTACCTGCTCCCCGTGCTCGATACGGAGCAGCCCGGGCAGCCCTGGCATGCAGGGCCACCAGGAGGAAGAGGAGGAGGAGGAGACGGCAGACAAGAGCCATGGCTCTCTGCACTTGCACCATTCTGCTGCTGCTGCTGCTGCTATCGCCGCTGCTGCTGCTGGTGCAGTCAGAGCCGGGGTCTGAGGGGTCGGTCTTTATGGCTGATGCGGCAGCGTGGGGATCTGTGACCTCACAGCCCTGCTGTGACCTCACAGGCGGGGCGAGGCTGCGTGGGGACGGGTCTCAGGGCGCTCGTGGAGAGCCGCTGGAGCACAGCTGGGGGAGCTGCCCTCGCGGGGAGGGGAGCACGTCCTGTCGGGCAGCTCCGTCCGAGGGCTGGGACACAGTCCCACACGGGGCCGAGCCCGCAGCTCTGCCCTGTTTTCCGGGCGCTGACACAGGGGCAGCGAGGAGCTCACAGTGCCCCAGAACAACAGGGAGCCACAGCCACGGGATTTCTGGCTCCCCGGGTGCTGTTACCAACAGCTCGTGGGGCTGAGAAGCCAGTGACCTCAGTCTTGAGACAAGGCCAAGATCCCGTCCTGTAGGCAGCTTCCTGGCTGGAGCCCAGTTTGGGGCCTTGGGGGACCCCCGGGCTAACGAGTCACTTTGGCTTTACGGGCAAGATGAAGCCTTCACTTTTCCGCGTCTTCTCCGTCTGAAATTGAAGGCGATACTTTTGGTCAGGAACCTCAGAGAGCAAAGTCAATCAATAAAACAGAAGAAATAATCGTCTCTCATGTTAGTTGACATGCAAAAGGACACCTCGAGAGAGCCCGCGGTGGGTAGACGCTGCCTGACCAACCTCGTGGCCTTCGATGACGAAGTGCCTGCATCAGCACGCAAGGGGAGAGCGACGGATCGCAGCTCTCTGGTCTTCCGTAAGGCCTTTGACGCGGTCCCCCCGTGACATCCTTCTCTCTAAATTGGAGAGAGGCGGGTCTGATGGACGGACTGTTTGGTGGATAAGGAACGGGCGGGATGGTGGCATCCGGGGGGTAGCGGTCAACAGCTCAATGTCCAGGTGGAGATCAGTGACAAGTGGTGTCCCTCAGGGCTCCGTCCTGGGACCAGGCCTGTTTAATATTTCACCAGGGACACAGACCGGGGGATCGCTTCAAGTTGCGTCAGGGGAGGTTTAGATTAGATATGAGAGAGAATTTCTTCACCAAAAGAGTGGTCAAGCATTGGACCAGGCTGCCCAGAGAGGCGGTGCAGTCACCATCCCTGGAGGTGTTCAAAAAACATGTAGACGTGGCACTTTGGGGCATGGTTTAGTAGACATGATGGTGTTGGGTTGACGGTTGGACTCGATCTTAGAGGTCTTTTCCAACCTTAAGGATTCTATGATCGCGTGCACCCTCAGCGAGTTGGCAGGCAACACCAAGCTGAGCGGTGCGGTTGACCCTCCCGAGGGATGGGATGTCCCCCAGAGGGACCTGGACAAGCTGGCGAAGTGGGCCCATGTGAACCCTAGGAGGTTCAACAAGGCCAAGTGTAAGGTCCTGCACCGGGGTTGGGACAGCCCCCAGTGTCAATGCAGGCTGGGGGATGAAGGGATTGAGAGCAGCCCTGCCCAGGAGGACTTGGGGTACTGGTGGATGAGGAGCTCAACACGACCCATCGATGTGCACTGGCAGCCCAGAAAGCCAACCGTGTGCTGGGCTGCATCACCCGCAGCGTGACCAGCAGGTCAAGGTAGGGGATTCTGCCCCTCTGCTGTGGTGAGACCCCCCTGCAATACTGCATCCAGCTCGGGGGTCCCCCATCCAAAACAGAAGTGGAGCTGTTGGAGCGAGTCCAGAGGAGGCCACAGAGATGATCCGAGGGCTGGAGCACCTCTGCTATGGAGACAGGCTGAGAGCTGGGGTTGTTCAGCCTGGAGAAGAGGCGGCTTTGGGGAGATCTCATTGCGGCCTTTCAGTACTTAGAGGGGGCTTTTAAGAAAGGTGGGGACTGAGTTTTTAGTAGGGCCTGTAGCGATAGGATAAGGGTAACGGTTTTAACCTCACAGAGGGGAGATTCAGAGTAGATACAAGGAAGACGTTATTTATGCTGAGGGTGCTGAAACACTGGCACAGGTTGCCCAGAGAGGTGGTAGATGCCCCATCCCTGGAAACGTTCAAGGTCAGGTTGGACGGGGCTCTGAGCAACGTGATTGAGTTGCAGAAGTCCCTGCCTATGGCAGGGGGTTGGACTAGATGGCCTTCAGAGGTCCCTTCCAACCCATTCTATGATTCTATATTTCACTCCACCTTCGTTGTGAGACTAGGTAACCGGATGTTTTAGGTGCACGTCCAGACACGCTGTAGCCTGCACAGCAGGAAGGGACGGATCAGAGACTTGCCGCAGCGACACTGGGTGTCACGCCTTTTGCCATAGTTACTGCATCACAGTGATGTTAATGGTAATGTTCATCCTGCCCTTGGATGGGGAGGTAGTTTGCAGCACCCCTAGTCGGTAACGGCTCATCAGTTCGGGCCCATTAATTAACAAGGAGCTTTGTTTTGCCTCTGGTACGTTTGCTTGTTAGGCTCATGTCTCGGGAGGTGCTCAATGGCTTCCCCCTTTTCCAGGGTATCCCACTTGATCAGATCCACAGCCAGAAGATCCCGCTGCAATCAACGTTCCCGGCCAACTGCCATAAAACGGGAGCTGGCAGCCCCTTTAAAGGCCTCGGAGAGAGCCCCTTCTCTAACCACGTCGTGAGCAACCTTGGGCAGGGCCGGTGCCTGGTGGGGTTTGCTGTTGGTACCACACGGACACTCGTGCGACAGCTCTCGCTTTATTTGGAGAGACAGGGCTGATCCCCAAAGCTGTTGGTGGGGGTTCTGTCAGCGCACCCCTACCCTGGTGCCCGCCTTCAGCCCGTGGAATAGGGCCAGAGCAGCGGACTCGAGGGGCGCGAGTTTAGGGTCCATGCGGAGGGCAGGCGCGGCAGGCTTTCGGGCCTGGTCTGGCTGTGCAGGCGCGAGGGGTGGTCACCGGCTTCCGCTTGGTTTTGTAAAGCTGTGGCGATGCGCCTGTGGAGAGAGGAGGCTGCTGAGGCCCTCGGCTGAGCTGGCACAGAGGGACTCTCCTCCGCGGCACGGCCCAGAGCCGGCGAGGCTCACCCCCGCGGGCTGAGCTGCTGGCACGCCTTGGCCGAGGTGGACACCTGCACCCGCGGCACCAGGCGCAGGGATGTTCCTCCGGGCAGGCCCCGGAGCGAAGAGGCCAGTTCAAGCCTCTGACAGCAGCAGCAAACTCGGCAGAGCTTTCTGGCCAACCGCTACCTCCCCGCTCCGCAGCGGCCCAACTAGAAATGCTTCGTGGCCAGGAGCAGCCATCGCAGGCAGCAGCAGGGGGGGAAGTCAACGACTCACTCTTTTCTCTTCCTCCGCCACCGGATCAGGAGACAGCACACCAGTACGGCCAGCACCAGGGAAACCACGCCTGCTGTCGTGTCTGTCACCCAGTGCCAGCCAATGTCTTGCAGACGCGGAAAACTCCTGGTGCTCTGGGGACTGTAGGCAGTTGTGGTTCTCTCGCCGACCACACCTGGAGGAGCAATTCGGGACGTCAGTCCGTCCTGCGCACCACTGGTGAGCTTGTGGCACGTTTGATGTGGCCAGGAAGTTCTCTGTTTCCCGCCAGCGCGGGTGCCTGGGGGCATGCTCCCACCCTTTGGGACAGGTTGTTCCTCCAACCAAAACTCGGGGGGCCCGAAGCAGAGCACGGGGGGAGCGCAGCTGCTGGACCAGTCGCTCCTTTGAGGGCCACGGAGAGAAACCGTCCCTGCGGCGGGGACTGCCACCCCCAACCCTCCCTCCCCACGGGCCAGCGCCCACAGCCCCAGGGGACGGAGTCAGGCCTTCTCAAGACACTTGCGCCTTGCCCTCCCCTTCTGCCTCTTCCCCAGCGTGGGCACTGCTTGCGGCCACTGCCCGGTCTCGGGACGCGTCTCCCACGTAGGGACCCCAGCAAGACGGCTCAGTACCTGAGTCCACCTGGAAGAATTCATGCGCACCGTCGTGGGAGTCTCCTGGGGGCTTTGGCAGCGCTGCCAAGAAGCAGAGACGACAGGTAAAGCCTCAGCGTGGCTCAGCGACAGGGGATGCAGGAGGACGGGGAGGTTCCCCCTAAGCCCCTGCCCGATCTGGACCTCAGCTGGCGGCAGGGATCCCGCTCTGTGCTGCTCTTGCGCCTCAGGCCTCCCGGGCCTCCCGGCAAGCTCTGGGACGCAGCTACAGCGGGAGGTACAGTCGTGCAAGAGTCACGTTTCCCATCAGCTGCGCAACGTGGTCCCCAAACTCCTTCAGCTTTGGCGGCTGACGTGAAGTGCAAGAGCGGGCACCGGGGCGAGAGCCTGCCGCCACACAGCGATCCTGATGGGTGACCCCAGCTGACCACGGGACAGCGGTTACCTGGCATGCCGGTGCCTTGCATCGCCTCCGTCTCTTTGACAAAGGGTGGCAGCAAGCCACTGCTTCCTTCCGGAAACGCCTGCTCCTGCCCAGCCTCTTGGTCTGTCTCTGGAGAAAGGAAGCGGGACAGTTGGCTCAGATGGAACCGTTCCCCGTCAGGGAGATGGCTTCCTCAGGAGGCAATACTGCTCAAAGACCCGGACAAGTTGAGAGCAAACGCCTGGGCTTCGGGGCTGCGCCCAGTCCCTACTCCAAACAGCAGCCACGCCTGACCTGCCGGGAGACCAGCCATCTCCTGGGTTGCATTGCCCGTGGCGCGTTTTCGGCAAACTGCAAGATAACGCTAAATGCCTTCCTGCCGAGAGGACGGGGAGAAGCTGCAGCCAGGCCAGCCGGGGAAACAGCCCTGCTGAGAAGGGCTCCTCCTCCTTCAACAGGAGCTCAGCACACGCCAGGCCTCACACCTGACGTCTGCACGACCCAGCTCTGAGCCGCAATGGTAAAACTGGGGCAGCGGCTGCCCCTGGCGCTCGGCCTGAGCCACAACCGGCAGCAGAGGCTCTGCACCATCTCTGGGGCTCGCCAGCACCGGCGAGGCCTGAAACCCGGCGCTGCTGCGGCGAGGCTCTGATCGACCCCCTCCCGCTGTGCGGGCTACAGCCTGTCCAGACGCGCAGCTGAAACCTCTGGCTGTCGAGTCTCACGGCTGATGCGGAGTGAAATACACCCACCGTGCCTTTTCTCCAGTTCCTCCAGCGCTTGCTTTAGCACTTCCAACGACTCCAGGGACTTTTTTCCTCCTTCAGCATGGTTCTTTGCCCTTGGACGACCTTAACAGAAAGTATTGGGTTCAATTTGACAGGACTAAATTACGGAAAGCCCCCGCACAGCCTGTGAGGTCAGCAGAGACAGACCACTCATCCCTGTGATGCCAGCCGGGCTGTAGCCCAGCATCCAGCCGAGGAGCTGGCAGAGCCCTTCCTGCGGGCACCCCTCTAACTAAAGACCCAGAGAAGCCTCCGTCATCTCCTGCCATCGACATTGGCAGAACCGAACCGCAGCAGCGCCGAGGGGATCGCGCGAGGAGAGCGCACACACGTGCCGGTCTCTGTCCTCACGGCCGCGGAGGCGCCCCGCTGGCTGACCTCTGGGCTTTGAGCTGGCAGCTCGCAAAGGCAGGAAAGCGCCAGGACGTACCCACGCGAACTGCCGGAGGCTCGGTCCTGGAACCCAGCCGGGACACTGGATCACCTTCGCCTACAGGCAGGGCTGCAAAGAAGCGCAGGACAGAAAGCTGCCGTGACACAGTTCAAGGTGGTGCTTCTTCAGATCGGAGTGGCAGCGAAAGGACCCCTGGAGCCCACAGCGGCTCTAAACTCAAGCCCAGCAAGCGCGCCGGCTTGGCAGCCGGCACCGGGAGCAGCTCAGGCTCCGAGGGGCCAGCAAAGAGCTCCGCGAGGCAAAGCGCCCCAGGGCACATCGCTGAGGCCGACCCGCTCCCTCTCTGCTCTTCTGCATCCCTGCGCATCGGCCAGGGAAGGAGCAACTTGCATTTCACTCGGAAAGGAGATGCAAAGGTAAATGCTCCTTCCTGCCACCGACTTACCTGTGGGACTGCGCTCGGGCTCCAGGACGGGAACAGGCCAAGAAGTCGGGAAGCCGCCAACCACGAGAGGATCTTAGGGAAAATTGCACGCGAGTAAGCTCCTGCCACATGGCTGGTGTGGGTTCTGTCAAGGAAAGGGACGTGGAGAACTTACCTCCAGGATGCCCCGAGGGCTCCAAGCCAACATCCAGCTCAGAAGCTGGATAACCGTCGCCACCGTCCTCGTCTAGAAGCAAGCACAGAGGAGAAGCGTTTCCATTGCATGTTGGGATCCACTTGTGCCTCAGTGACCTGCGGGCCCTGGAAGGGGGTCAGCTAGCAACGTGGCAGCCAGGCGCGGGTGGAGATGGCCGCAGCTGCCGAGGGGCCTGGGGACCTCTTGGCTGGCTCCTTGCAGCTCCCCAAACGCTTTCCAGGCCACGTGCAACACCCCTCGAGGAGCGGACGGACCAACACACAGCCCCGCGGGGCTTTCTTGCCGGGAGAGCTCTCGCGCACCCAGAGGAAGCCCTCGCTAAAGCACTGGAGGGAAAAACCATCCTCCACGCTTCTTGGGGAGAAGGGCCCGCTGGCCCGTGAAAGGCTGCACCAGCTCCACCTGCTTACCTGCTCCCCGTGCTCGATACGGAGCAGCCCGGGCAGCCCTGGCATGCAGGGCCACCAGGAGGAAGAGGAGGAGGAGGAGACGGCAGACAAGAGCCATGGCTCTCTGCACTTGCACCATTCTGCTGCTGCTGCTGCTGCTATCGCCGCTGCTGCTGCTGGTGCAGTCAGAGCCGGGGTCTGAGGGGTCGGTCTTTATGGCTGATGCGGCAGCGTGGGGATCTGTGACCTCACAGCCCTGCTGTGACCTCACAGGCGGGGCGAGGCTGCGTGGGGACGGGTCTCAGGGCGCTCGTGGAGAGCCGCTGGAGCACAGCTGGGGGAGCTGCCCTCGCGGGGAGGGGAGCACGTCCTGTCGGGCAGCTCCGTCCGAGGGCTGGGACACAGTCCCACACGGGGCCGAGCCCGCAGCTCTGCCCTGTTTTCCGGGCGCTGACACAGGGGCAGCGAGGAGCTCACAGTGCCCCAGAACAACAGGGAGCCACAGCCACGGGATTTCTGGCTCCCCGGGTGCTGTTACCAACAGCTCGTGGGGCTGAGAAGCCAGTGACCTCAGTCTTGAGACAAGGCCAAGATCCCGTCCTGTAGGCAGCTTCCTGGCTGGAGCCCAGTTTGGGGCCTTGGGGGACCCCCGGGCTAACGAGTCACTTTGGCTTTACGGGCAAGATGAAGCCTTCACTTTTCCGCGTCTTCTCCGTCTGAAATTGAAGGCGATACTTTTGGTCAGGAACCTCAGAGAGCAAAGTCAATCAATAAAACAGAAGAAATAATCGTCTCTCATGTTAGTTGACATGCAAAAGGACACCTCGAGAGAGCCCGCGGTGGGTAGACGCTGCCTGACCAACCTCGTGGCCTTCGATGACGAAGTGCCTGCATCAGCACGCAAGGGGAGAGCGACGGATCGCAGCTCTCTGGTCTTCCGTAAGGCCTTTGACGCGGTCCCCCCGTGACATCCTTCTCTCTAAATTGGAGAGAGGCGGGTCTGATGGACGGACTGTTTGGTGGATAAGGAACGGGCGGGATGGTGGCATCCGGGGGGTAGCGGTCAACAGCTCAATGTCCAGGTGGAGATCAGTGACAAGTGGTGTCCCTCAGGGCTCCGTCCTGGGACCAGGCCTGTTTAATATTTCACCAGGGACACAGACCGGGGGATCGCTTCAAGTTGCGTCAGGGGAGGTTTAGATTGGATATGAGAGAGAATTTCTTCACCAAAAGAGTGGTCAAGCATTGGACCAGGCTGCCCAGAGAGGCGGTGCAGTCACCATCCCTGGAGGTGTTCAAAAAACATGTAGACGTGGCACTTTGGGGCATGGTTTAGTAGACATGATGGTGTTGGGTTGACGGTTGGACTCGATCTTAGAGGTCTTTTCCAACCTTAAGGATTCTATGATCGCGTGCACCCTCAGCGAGTTGGCAGGCAACACCAAGCTGAGCGGTGCGGTTGACCCTCCCGAGGGATGGGATGTCCCCCAGAGGGACCTGGACAAGCTGGCGAAGTGGGCCCATGTGAACCCTAGGAGGTTCAACAAGGCCAAGTGTAAGGTCCTGCACCGGGGTTGGGACAGCCCCCAGTGTCAATGCAGGCTGGGGGATGAAGGGATTGAGAGCAGCCCTGCCCAGGAGGACTTGGGGTACTGGTGGATGAGGAGCTCAACACGACCCATCGATGTGCACTGGCAGCCCAGAAAGCCAACCGTGTGCTGGGCTGCATCACCCGCAGCGTGACCAGCAGGTCAAGGTAGGGGATTCTGCCCCTCTGCTGTGGTGAGACCCCCCTGCAATACTGCATCCAGCTCGGGGGTCCCCCATCCAAAACAGAAGTGGAGCTGTTGGAGCGAGTCCAGAGGAGGCCACAGAGATGATCCGAGGGCTGGAGCACCTCTGCTATGGAGACAGGCTGAGAGCTGGGGTTGTTCAGCCTGGAGAAGAGGCGGCTTTGGGGAGATCTCATTGCGGCCTTTCAGTACTTAGAGGGGGCTTTTAAGAAAGGTGGGGACTGAGTTTTTAGTAGGGCCTGTAGCGATAGGATAAGGGTAACGGTTTTAACCTCACAGAGGGGAGATTCAGAGTAGATACAAGGAAGACGTTATTTATGCTGAGGGTGCTGAAACACTGGCACAGGTTGCCCAGAGAGGTGGTAGATGCCCCATCCCTGGAAACGTTCAAGGTCAGGTTGGACGGGGCTCTGAGCAACGTGATTGAGTTGCAGAAGTCCCTGCCTATGGCAGGGGGTTGGACTAGATGGCCTTCAGAGGTCCCTTCCAACCCATTCTATGATTCTATATTTCACTCCACCTTCGTTGTGAGACTAGGTAACCGGATGTTTTAGGTGCACGTCCAGACACGCTGTAGCCTGCACAGCAGGAAGGGACGGATCAGAGACTTGCCGCAGCGACACTGGGTGTCACGCCTTTTGCCATAGTTACTGCATCACAGTGATGTTAATGGTAATGTTCATCCTGCCCTTGGATGGGGAGGTAGTTTGCAGCACCCCTAGTCGGTAACGGCTCATCAGTTCGGGCCCATTAATTAACAAGGAGCTTTGTTTTGCCTCTGGTACGTTTGCTTGTTAGGCTCATGTCTCGGGAGGTGCTCAATGGCTTCCCCCTTTTCCAGGGTATCCCACTTGATCAGATCCACAGCCAGAAGATCCCGCTGCAATCAACGTTCCCGGCCAACTGCCATAAAACGGGAGCTGGCAGCCCCTTTAAAGGCCTCGGAGAGAGCCCCTTCTCTAACCACGTCGTGAGCAACCTTGGGCAGGGCCGGTGCCTGGTGGGGTTTGCTGTTGGTACCACACGGACACTCGTGCGACAGCTCTCGCTTTATTTGGAGAGACAGGGCTGATCCCCAAAGCTGTTGGTGGGGGTTCTGTCAGCGCACCCCTACCCTGGTGCCCGCCTTCAGCCCGTGGAATAGGGCCAGAGCAGCGGACTCGAGGGGCGCGAGTTTAGGGTCCATGCGGAGGGCAGGCGCGGCAGGCTTTCGGGCCTGGTCTGGCTGTGCAGGCGCGAGGGGTGGTCACCGGCTTCCGCTTGGTTTTGTAAAGCTGTGGCGATGCGCCTGTGGAGAGAGGAGGCTGCTGAGGCCCTCGGCTGAGCTGGCACAGAGGGACTCTCCTCCGCGGCACGGCCCAGAGCCGGCGAGGCTCACCCCCGCGGGCTGAGCTGCTGGCACGCCTTGGCCGAGGTGGACACCTGCACCCGCGGCACCAGGCGCAGGGATGTTCCTCCGGGCAGGCCCCGGAGCGAAGAGGCCAGTTCAAGCCTCTGACAGCAGCAGCAAACTCGGCAGAGCTTTCTGGCCAACCGCTACCTCCCCGCTCCGCAGCGGCCCAACTAGAAATGCTTCGTGGCCAGGAGCAGCCATCGCAGGCAGCAGCAGGGGGGGAAGTCAACGACTCACTCTTTTCTCTTCCTCCGCCACCGGATCAGGAGACAGCACACCAGTACGGCCAGCACCAGGGAAACCACGCCTGCTGTCGTGTCTGTCACCCAGTGCCAGCCAATGTCTTGCAGACGCGGAAAACTCCTGGTGCTCTGGGGACTGTAGGCAGTTGTGGTTCTCTCGCCGACCACACCTGGAGGAGCAATTCGGGACGTCAGTCCGTCCTGCGCACCACTGGTGAGCTTGTGGCACGTTTGATGTGGCCAGGAAGTTCTCTGTTTCCCGCCAGCGCGGGTGCCTGGGGGCATGCTCCCACCCTTTGGGACAGGTTGTTCCTCCAACCAAAACTCGGGGGGCCCGAAGCAGAGCACGGGGGGAGCGCAGCTGCTGGACCAGTCGCTCCTTTGAGGGCCACGGAGAGAAACCGTCCCTGCGGCGGGGACTGCCACCCCCAACCCTCCCTCCCCACGGGCCAGCGCCCACAGCCCCAGGGGACGGAGTCAGGCCTTCTCAAGACACTTGCGCCTTGCCCTCCCCTTCTGCCTCTTCCCCAGCGTGGGCACTGCTTGCGGCCACTGCCCGGTCTCGGGACGCGTCTCCCACGTAGGGACCCCAGCAAGACGGCTCAGTACCTGAGTCCACCTGGAAGAATTCATGCGCACCGTCGTGGGAGTCTCCTGGGGGCTTTGGCAGCGCTGCCAAGAAGCAGAGACGACAGGTAAAGCCTCAGCGTGGCTCAGCGACAGGGGATGCAGGAGGACGGGGAGGTTCCCCCTAAGCCCCTGCCCGATCTGGACCTCAGCTGGCGGCAGGGATCCCGCTCTGTGCTGCTCTTGCGCCTCAGGCCTCCCGGGCCTCCCGGCAAGCTCTGGGACGCAGCTACAGCGGGAGGTACAGTCGTGCAAGAGTCACGTTTCCCATCAGCTGCGCAACGTGGTCCCCAAACTCCTTCAGCTTTGGCGGCTGACGTGAAGTGCAAGAGCGGGCACCGGGGCGAGAGCCTGCCGCCACACAGCGATCCTGATGGGTGACCCCAGCTGACCACGGGACAGCGGTTACCTGGCATGCCGGTGCCTTGCATCGCCTCCGTCTCTTTGACAAAGGGTGGCAGCAAGCCACTGCTTCCTTCCGGAAACGCCTGCTCCTGCCCAGCCTCTTGGTCTGTCTCTGGAGAAAGGAAGCGGGACAGTTGGCTCAGATGGAACCGTTCCCCGTCAGGGAGATGGCTTCCTCAGGAGGCAATACTGCTCAAAGACCCGGACAAGTTGAGAGCAAACGCCTGGGCTTCGGGGCTGCGCCCAGTCCCTACTCCAAACAGCAGCCACGCCTGACCTGCCGGGAGACCAGCCATCTCCTGGGTTGCATTGCCCGTGGCGCGTTTTCGGCAAACTGCAAGATAACGCTAAATGCCTTCCTGCCGAGAGGACGGGGAGAAGCTGCAGCCAGGCCAGCCGGGGAAACAGCCCTGCTGAGAAGGGCTCCTCCTCCTTCAACAGGAGCTCAGCACACGCCAGGCCTCACACCTGACGTCTGCACGACCCAGCTCTGAGCCGCAATGGTAAAACTGGGGCAGCGGCTGCCCCTGGCGCTCGGCCTGAGCCACAACCGGCAGCAGAGTCTCTCCACCATCTCTGGGGCTCGCCAGCACCTGCGAGGCCTGAAACCCGGCGCTGCTGCGGCGAGGCTCTGATCGACCCCCTCCCGCTGTGCGGGCTACAGCCTGTCCAGACGCGCAGCTGAAACCTCTGGCTGTCGAGTCTCACGGCTGATGCGGAGTGAAATACACCCACCGTGCCTTTTCTCCAGTTCCTCCAGCGCTTGCTTTAGCACTTCCAACGACTCCAGGGACTTTTTTCCTCCTTCAGCATGGTTCTTTGCCCTTGGACGACCTTAACAGAAAGTATTGGGTTCAATTTGACAGGACTAAATTACGGAAAGCCCCCGCACAGCCTGTGAGGTCAGCAGAGACAGACCACTCATCCCTGTGATGCCAGCCGGGCTGTAGCCCAGCATCCAGCCGAGGAGCTGGCAGAGCCCTCCCTGCGGGCACCCCCCTAACTAAAGACCCAGAGAAGCCTCCGTCATCTCCTGCCATCGACATTGGCAGAACCGAACCGCAGCAGCGCCGAGGGGATCGCGCGAGGAGAGCGCACACACGTGCCGGTCTCTGTCCTCACGGCCGCGGAGGCGCCCGGCTGGCTGACCTCTGGGCTTTGAGCTGGCAGCTCGCAAAGGCAGGAAAGCGCCAGGACGTACCCACGCGAACTGCCGGAGGCTCGGTCCTGGAACCCAGCCGGGACACTGGATCACCTTCGCCTACAGGCAGGGCTGCAAAGAAGCGCAGGACAGAAAGCTGCCGTGACACAGTTCAAGGTGGTGCTTCTTCAGATCGGAGTGGCAGCGAAAGGACCCCTGGAGCCCACAGCGGCTCTAAACTCAAGCCCAGCAAGCGCGCCGGCTTGGCAGCCGGCACCGGGAGCAGCTCAGGCTCCGAGGGGCCAGCAAAGAGCTCCGCGAGGCAAAGCGCCCCAGGGCACATCGCTGAGGCCGACCCGCTCCCTCTCTGCTCTTCTGCATCCCTGCGCATCGGCCAGGGAAGGAGCAACTTGCATTTCACTCGGAAAGGAGATGCAAAGGTAAATGCTCCTTCCTGCCACCGACTTACCTGTGGGACTGCGCTCGGGCTCCAGGACGGGAACAGGCCAAGAAGTCGGGAAGCCGCCAACCACGAGAGGATCTTAGGGAAAATTGCACGCGAGTAAGCTCCTGCCACATGGCTGGTGTGGGTTCTGTCAAGGAAAGGGACGTGGAGAACTTACCTCCAGGATGCCCCGAGGGCTCCAAGCCAACATCCAGCTCAGAAGCTGGATAACCGTCGCCACCGTCCTCGTCTAGAAGCAAGCACAGAGGAGAAGCGTTTCCATTGCATGTTGGGATCCACTTGTGCCTCAGTGACCTGCGGGCCCTGGAAGGGGGTCAGCTAGCAACGTGGCAGCCAGGCGCGGGTGGAGATGGCCGCAGCTGCCGAGGGGCCTGGGGACCTCTTGGCTGGCTCCTTGCAGCTCCCCAAACGCTTTCCAGGCCACGTGCAACACCCCTCGAGGAGCGGACGGACCAACACACAGCCCCGCGGGGCTTTCTTGCCGGGAGAGCTCTCGCGCACCCAGAGGAAGCCCTCGCTAAAGCACTGGAGGGAAAAACCATCCTCCACGCTTCTTGGGGAGAAGGGCCCGCTGGCCCGTGAAAGGCTGCACCAGCTCCACCTGCTTACCTGCTCCCCGTGCTCGATACGGAGCAGCCCGGGCAGCCCTGGCATGCAGGGCCACCAGGAGGAAGAGGAGGAGGAGGAGGAGACGGCAGACAAGAGCCATGGCTCTCTGCACTTGCACCATTCTGCTGCTGCTGCTGCTGCTATCGCCGCTGCTGCTGCTGGTGCAGTCAGAGCCGGGGTCTGAGGGGTCGGTCTTTATGGCTGATGCGGCAGCGTGGGGATCTGTGACCTCACAGCCCTGCTGTGACCTCACAGGCGGGGCGAGGCTGCGTGGGGACGGGTCTCAGGGCGCTCGTGGAGAGCCGCTGGAGCACAGCTGGGGGAGCTGCCCTCGCGGGGAGGGGAGCACGTCCTGTCGGGGCAGCTCCGTCCGAGGGCTGGGACACAGTCCCACACGGGGCCGAGCCCGCAGCTCTGCCCTGTTTTCCGGGCGCTGACACAGGGGCAGCGAGGAGCTCACAGTGCCCCAGAACAACAGGGAGCCACAGCCACGGGATTTCTGGCTCCCCGGGTGCTGTTACCAACAGCTCGTGGGGCTGAGAAGCCAGTGACCTCAGTCTTGAGACAAGGCCAAGATCCCGTCCTGTAGGCAGCTTCCTGGCTGGAGCCCAGTTTGGGGCCTTGGGGGACCCCCGGGCTAACGAGTCACTTTGGCTTTACGGGCAAGATGAAGCCTTCACTTTTCCGCGTCTTCTCCGTCTGAAATTGAAGGCGATACTTTTGGTCAGGAACCTCAGAGAGCAAAGTCAATCAATAAAACAGAAGAAATAATCGTCTCTCATGTTAGTTGACATGCAAAAGGACACCTCGAGAGAGCCCGCGGTGGGTAGACGCTGCCTGACCAACCTCGTGGCCTTCGATGACGAAGTGCCTGCATCAGCACGCAAGGGGAGAGCGACGGATCGCAGCTCTCTGGTCTTCCGTAAGGCCTTTGACGCGGTCCCCCCGTGACATCCTTCTCTCTAAATTGGAGAGAGGCGGGTCTGATGGACGGACTGTTTGGTGGATAAGGAACGGGCGGGATGGTGGCATCCGGGGGGTAGTGGTCAACAGCTCAATGTCCAGGTGGAGATCAGTGACAAGTGGTGTCCCTCAGGGCTCCGTCCTGGGACCAGGCCTGTTTAATATTTCACCAGGGACACAGACCGGGGGATCGCTTCAAGTTGCGTCAGGGGAGGTTTAGATTGGATATGAGAGAGAATTTCTTCACCAAAAGAGTGGTCAAGCATTGGACCAGGCTGCCCAGAGAGGCGGTGCAGTCACCATCCCTGGAGGTGTTCAAAAAACATGTAGACGTGGCACTTTGGGGCATGGTTTAGTAGACATGATGGTGTTGGGTTGACGGTTGGACTCGATCTTAGAGGTCTTTTCCAACCTTAAGGATTCTATGATCGCGTGCACCCTCAGCGAGTTGGCAGGCAACACCAAGCTGAGCGGTGCGGTTGACCCTCCCGAGGGATGGGATGTCCCCCAGAGGGACCTGGACAAGCTGGCGAAGTGGGCCCATGTGAACCCTAGGAGGTTCAACAAGGCCAAGTGTAAGGTCCTGCACCGGGGTTGGGACAGCCCCCAGTGTCAATGCAGGCTGGGGGATGAAGGGATTGAGAGCAGCCCTGCCCAGGAGGACTTGGGGTACTGGTGGATGAGGAGCTCAACACGACCCATCGATGTGCACTGGCAGCCCAGAAAGCCAACCGTGTGCTGGGCTGCATCACCCGCAGCGTGACCAGCAGGTCAAGGTAGGGGATTCTGCCCCTCTGCTGTGGTGAGACCCCCCTGCAATACTGCATCCAGCTCGGGGGTCCCCCATCCAAAACAGAAGTGGAGCTGTTGGAGCGAGTCCAGAGGAGGCCACAGAGATGATCCGAGGGCTGGAGCACCTCTGCTATGGAGACAGGCTGAGAGCTGGGGTTGTTCAGCCTGGAGAAGAGGCGGCTTTGGGGAGATCTCATTGCGGCCTTTCAGTACTTAGAGGGGGCTTTTAAGAAAGGTGGGGACTGAGTTTTTAGTAGGGCCTGTAGCGATAGGATAAGGGTAACGGTTTTAACCTCACAGAGGGGAGATTCAGAGTAGATACAAGGAAGACGTTATTTATGCTGAGGGTGCTGAAACACTGGCACAGGTTGCCCAGAGAGGTGGTAGATGCCCCATCCCTGGAAACGTTCAAGGTCAGGTTGGACGGGGCTCTGAGCAACGTGATTGAGTTGCAGAAGTCCCTGCCTATGGCAGGGGGTTGGACTAGATGGCCTTCAGAGGTCCCTTCCAACCCATTCTATGATTCTATATTTCACTCCACCTTCGTTGTGAGACTAGGTAACCGGATGTTTTAGGTGCACGTCCAGACACGCTGTAGCCTGCACAGCAGGAAGGGACGGATCAGAGACTTGCCGCAGCGACACTGGGTGTCACGCCTTTTGCCATAGTTACTGCATCACAGTGATGTTAATGGTAATGTTCATCCTGCCCTTGGATGGGGAGGTAGTTTGCAGCACCCCTAGTCGGTAACGGCTCATCAGTTCGGGCCCATTAATTAACAAGGAGCTTTGTTTTGCCTCTGGTACGTTTGCTTGTTAGGCTCATGTCTCGGGAGGTGCTCAATGGCTTCCCCCTTTTCCAGGGTATCCCACTTGATCAGATCCACAGCCAGAAGATCCCGCTGCAATCAACGTTCCCGGCCAACTGCCATAAAACGGGAGCTGGCAGCCCCTTTAAAGGCCTCGGAGAGAGCCCCTTCTCTAACCACGTCGTGAGCAACCTTGGGCAGGGCCGGTGCCTGGTGGGGTTTGCTGTTGGTACCACACGGACACTTGTGCGACAGCTCTCGCTTTATTTGGAGAGACAGGGCTGATCCCCAAAGCTGTTGGTGGGGGTTCTGTCAGCGCACCCCTACCCTGGTGCCCGCCTTCAGCCCGTGGAATAGGGCCAGAGCAGCGGACTCGAGGGGCGCGAGTTTAGGGTCCATGTGGAGGGCAGGCGCGGCAGGCTTTCGGGCCTGGTCTGGCTGTGCAGGCGCGAGGGGTGGTCACCGGCTTCCGCTTGGTTTTGTAAAGCTGTGGCGATGCGCCTGTGGAGAGAGGAGGCTGCTGAGGCCCTCGGCTGAGCTGGCACAGAGGGACTCTCCTCCGCGGCACGGCCCAGAGCCGGCGAGGCTCACCCCCGCGGGCTGAGCTGCTGGCACGCCTTGGCCGAGGTGGACACCTGCACCCGCGGCACCAGGCGCAGGGATGTTCCTCCGGGCAGGCCCCGGAGCGAAGAGGCCAGTTCAAGCCTCTGACAGCAGCAGCAAACTCGGCAGAGCTTTCTGGCCAACCGCTACCTCCCCGCTCCGCAGCGGCCCAACTAGAAATGCTTCGTGGCCAGGAGCAGCCATCGCAGGCAGCAGCAGGGGGGGAAGTCAACGACTCACTCTTTTCTCTTCCTCCGCCACCGGATCAGGAGACAGCACACCAGTACGGCCAGCACCAGGGAAACCACGCCTGCTGTCGTGTCTGTCACCCAGTGCCAGCCAATGTCTTGCAGACGCGGAAAACTCCTGGTGCTCTGGGGACTGTAGGCAGTTGTGGTTCTCTCGCCGACCACACCTGGAGGAGCAATTCGGGACGTCAGTCCGTCCTGCGCACCACTGGTGAGCTTGTGGCACGTTTGATGTGGCCAGGAAGTTCTCTGTTTCCCGCCAGCGCGGGTGCCTGGGGGCATGCTCCCACCCTTTGGGACAGGTTGTTCCTCCAACCAAAACTCGGGGGGCCCGAAGCAGAGCACGGGGGGAGCGCAGCTGCTGGACCAGTCGCTCCTTTGAGGGCCACGGAGAGAAACCGTCCCTGCGGCGGGGACTGCCACCCCCAACCCTCCCTCCCCACGGGCCAGCGCCCACAGCCCCAGGGGACGGAGTCAGGCCTTCTCAAGACACTTGCGCCTTGCCCTCCCCTTCTGCCTCTTCCCCAGCGTGGGCACTGCTTGCGGCCACTGCCCGGTCTCGGGACGCGTCTCCCACGTAGGGACCCCAGCAAGACGGCTCAGTACCTGAGTCCACCTGGAAGAATTCATGCGCACCGTCGTGGGAGTCTCCTGGGGGCTTTGGCAGCGCTGCCAAGAAGCAGAGACGACAGGTAAAGCCTCAGCGTGGCTCAGCGACAGGGGATGCAGGAGGACGGGGAGGTTCCCCCTAAGCCCCTGCCCGATCTGGACCTCAGCTGGCGGCAGGGATCCCGCTCTGTGCTGCTCTTGCGCCTCAGGCCTCCCGGGCCTCCCGGCAAGCTCTGGGACGCAGCTACAGCGGGAGGTACAGTCGTGCAAGAGTCACGTTTCCCATCAGCTGCGCAATGTGGTCCCCAAACTCCTTCAGCTTTGGTGGCTGACGTGAAGTGCAAGAGCGGGCACCGGGGCGAGAGCCTGCCGCCACACAGCGATCCTGATGGGTGACCCCAGCTGACCACGGGACAGCGGTTACCTGGCATGCCGGTGCCTTGCATCGCCTCCGTCTCTTTGACAAAGGGTGGCAGCAAGCCACTGCTTCCTTCTGGAAACGCCTGCTCCTGCCCAGCCTCTTGGTCTGTCTCTGGAGAAAGGAAGCGGGACAGTTGGCTCAGATGGAACCGTTCCCCGTCAGGGAGATGGCTTCCTCAGGAGGCAATACTGCTCAAAGACCCGGACAAGTTGAGAGCAAACGCCTGGGCTTCGGGGCTGCGCCCAGTCCCTACTCCAAACAGCAGCCACGCCTGACCTGCCGGGAGACCAGCCATCTCCTGGGTTGCATTGCCCGTGGCGCGTTTTCGGCAAACTGCAAGATAACGCTAAATGCCTTCCTGCCGAGAGGACGGGGAGAAGCTGCAGCCAGGCCAGCCGGGGAAACAGCCCTGCTGAGAAGGGCTCCTCCTCCTTCAACAGGAGCTCAGCACACGCCAGGCCTCACACCTGACGTCTGCACGACCCAGCTCTGAGCCGCAATGGTAAAACTGGGGCAGCGGCTGCCCCTGGCGCTCGGCCTGAGCCACAACCGGCAGCAGAGTCTCTCCACCATCTCTGGGGCTCGCCAGCACCTGCGAGGCCTGAAACCCGGCGCTGCTGCGGCGAGGCTCTGATCGACCCCCTCCCGCTGTGCGGGCTACAGCCTGTCCAGACGCGCAGCTGAAACCTCTGGCTGTCGAGTCTCACGGCTGATGCGGAGTGAAATACACCCACCGTGCCTTTTCTCCAGTTCCTCCAGCGCTTGCTTTAGCACTTCCAACGACTCCAGGGACTTTTTTCCTCCTTCAGCATGGTTCTTTGCCCTTGGACGACCTTAACAGAAAGTATTGGGTTCAATTTGACAGGACTAAATTACGGAAAGCCCCCGCACAGCCTGTGAGGTCAGCAGAGACAGACCACTCATCCCTGTGATGCCAGCCGGGCTGTAGCCCAGCATCCAGCCGAGGAGCTGGCAGAGCCCTCCCTGCGGGCACCCCCCTAACTAAAGACCCAGAGAAGCCTCCGTCATCTCCTGCCATCGACATTGGCAGAACCGAACCGCAGCAGCGCCGAGGGGATCGCGCGAGGAGAGCGCACACACGTGCCGGTCTCTGTCCTCACGGCCGCGGAGGCGCCCGGCTGGCTGACCTCTGGGCTTTGAGCTGGCAGCTCGCAAAGGCAGGAAAGCGCCAGGACGTACCCACGCGAACTGCCGGAGGCTCGGTCCTGGAACCCAGCCGGGACACTGGATCACCTTCGCCTACAGGCAGGGCTGCAAAGAAGCGCAGGACAGAAAGCTGCCGTGACACAGTTCAAGGTGGTGCTTCTTCAGATCGGAGTGGCAGCGAAAGGACCCCTGGAGCCCACAGCGGCTCTAAACTCAAGCCCAGCAAGCGCGCCGGCTTGGCAGCCGGCACCGGGAGCAGCTCAGGCTCCGAGGGGCCAGCAAAGAGCTCCGCGAGGCAAAGCGCCCCAGGGCACATCGCTGAGGCCGACCCGCTCCCTCTCTGCTCTTCTGCATCCCTGCGCATCGGCCAGGGAAGGAGCAACTTGCATTTCACTCGGAAAGGAGATGCAAAGGTAAATGCTCCTTCCTGCCACCGACTTACCTGTGGGACTGCGCTCGGGCTCCAGGACGGGAACAGGCCAAGAAGTCGGGAAGCCGCCAACCACGAGAGGATCTTAGGGAAAATTGCACGCGAGTAAGCTCCTGCCACATGGCTGGTGTGGGTTCTGTCAAGGAAAGGGACGTGGAGAACTTACCTCCAGGATGCCCCGAGGGCTCCAAGCCAACATCCAGCTCAGAAGCTGGATAACCGTCGCCACCGTCCTCGTCTAGAAGCAAGCACAGAGGAGAAGCGTTTCCATTGCATGTTGGGATCCACTTGTGCCTCAGTGACCTGCGGGCCCTGGAAGGGGGTCAGCTAGCAACGTGGCAGCCAGGCGCGGGTGGAGATGGCCGCAGCTGCCGAGGGGCCTGGGGACCTCTTGGCTGGCTCCTTGCAGCTCCCCAAACGCTTTCCAGGCCACGTGCAACACCCCTCGAGGAGCGGACGGACCAACACACAGCCCCGCGGGGCTTTCTTGCCGGGAGAGCTCTCGCGCACCCAGAGGAAGCCCTCGCTAAAGCACTGGAGGGAAAAACCATCCTCCACGCTTCTTGGGGAGAAGGGCCCGCTGGCCCGTGAAAGGCTGCACCAGCTCCACCTGCTTACCTGCTCCCCGTGCTCGATACGGAGCAGCCCGGGCAGCCCTGGCATGCAGGGCCACCAGGAGGAAGAGGAGGAGGAGGAGGAGACGGCAGACAAGAGCCATGGCTCTCTGCACTTGCACCATTCTGCTGCTGCTGCTGCTGCTATCGCCGCTGCTGCTGCTGGTGCAGTCAGAGCCGGGGTCTGAGGGGTCGGTCTTTATGGCTGATGCGGCAGCGTGGGGATCTGTGACCTCACAGCCCTGCTGTGACCTCACAGGCGGGGCGAGGCTGCGTGGGGACGGGTCTCAGGGCGCTCGTGGAGAGCCGCTGGAGCACAGCTGGGGGAGCTGCCCTCGCGGGGAGGGGAGCACGTCCTGTCGGGGCAGCTCCGTCCGAGGGCTGGGACACAGTCCCACACGGGGCCGAGCCCGCAGCTCTGCCCTGTTTTCCGGGCGCTGACACAGGGGCAGCGAGGAGCTCACAGTGCCCCAGAACAACAGGGAGCCACAGCCACGGGATTTCTGGCTCCCCGGGTGCTGTTACCAACAGCTCGTGGGGCTGAGAAGCCAGTGACCTCAGTCTTGAGACAAGGCCAAGATCCCGTCCTGTAGGCAGCTTCCTGGCTGGAGCCCAGTTTGGGGCCTTGGGGGACCCCCGGGCTAACGAGTCACTTTGGCTTTACGGGCAAGATGAAGCCTTCACTTTTCCGCGTCTTCTCCGTCTGAAATTGAAGGCGATACTTTTGGTCAGGAACCTCAGAGAGCAAAGTCAATCAATAAAACAGAAGAAATAATCGTCTCTCATGTTAGTTGACATGCAAAAGGACACCTCGAGAGAGCCCGCGGTGGGTAGACGCTGCCTGACCAACCTCGTGGCCTTCGATGACGGAGTGCCTGCATCAGCACGCAAGGGGAGAGCGACGGATCGCAGCTCTCTGGTCTTCCGTAAGGCCTTTGACGCGGTCCCCCCGTGACATCCTTCTCTCTAAATTGGAGAGAGGCGGGTCTGATGGACGGACTGTTTGGTGGATAAGGAACGGGCGGGATGGTGGCATCCGGGGGGTAGCGGTCAACAGCTCAATGTCCAGGTGGAGATCAGTGACAAGTGGTGTCCCTCAGGGCTCCGTCCTGGGACCAGGCCTGTTTAATATTTCACCAGGGACACAGACCGGGGGATCGCGTGCACCCTCAGCGAGTCAATCTGAACATGAAACATGTTAGGGGAAGTCAAATGGCCTTTGCCCCTGAAAGCAGGTGGCAGAGGAAGAATTGGTCTGAGCGGCTTTGGTTGGAGTGGAGCAGAAGTTACGTTCACTTTAGGGTCTGAGAGAGCCTGGTGCCTCCGCTACCACAAATTATATCAAAATGCAGGGTTTGCCTGGTTACGCCCCCACTCGTCATATTCTCCTTGCAGGAAGCTGGCTGAGTGGTGGTGCTACCTTCTGCACAGGCTTTGGTTGAGTCCTGGCCTGCTGGGGAGGTTTGGTTTTTTCTCTGTTCTTCAGCCATCCACAGGGAGAATGGAAATCATCTGAAAAACAGCGTGCCAGTTGCCAGTGAGGGCTGGAGTGTCCCGCCCCAAGCAAGCAACCCTGGAAATTCATCACAAGGTCCTGAACAGACACTGGCGTCCTCTTAACTACAGACCGTTTTTAAGCGTTACATGCTAAGCCAGTATGGAACACGCAACAAAAAGTTTTATTTTTAGCTCTGAGTCTTCCACAGAGAAACAGCATTCGTTTACTTTGGGTAAGATGTACATTTCAGGAAGTATTTTCATTTCTAAATATTCACACTACATCTTGGCCTAAACACTCAATAGTCCTCTCCTGTGAAAAACAGAGAGCTCTGTCCTTCATTTTGACTCCTGGATGAAGAAAAAAAAAATTCTTTAATTCCTCTTGCCCCTTCTTTTACTCAGCTCCCCTTGTCTCTTGAGAACAGAGTGCTGCTCTCAGGCAAATGCTTGCATTTTTCTCTCTCCACCCACACAGAATAGTGCAGGAAAAAGGAGCTGAGATTTTCCTGTGCCTCTTGGATCAAAACTGATTTATTTGAGGCCTGGGCCTGTCAGCATGTCATCTGTGCATAGCTGATTCTGCTGATAACGAATTCTCCTCTGTTATTCTGTGCATTTCGATGAGTAAATAACTGACACACATCTAG
Source organism: Grus americana (assembly GCF_028858705.1). Taxonomy (NCBI): domain Eukaryota; kingdom Metazoa; phylum Chordata; class Aves; order Gruiformes; family Gruidae; genus Grus; species Grus americana. The sequence continues at coordinate 23,375,983 of NC_072862.1, read as the reverse complement.
TTACCTTCTAAAGCATTCCGAGAAGAGAACATGATCTTAATTCTCTGATGGCCAATGACTTTATGGTGCAGTATTTGCTTTGTTCTCGTTCTTTAGGGCCGCCGCTCAATCGGTAAAAGCCCACCTAGAAAAAAAACAAATTAAGATTTAGTGCTGTTTCAACTTGTGCTGCTCTCCTGCAATGCTACACAGTGCAGAAGGGAGACAATGGGCAACGAGAGACAGCAGCTCCCATATGAACACGAAGCATGGCACGGTCTCACTAACGAAATGAGTTAAAATGAGGAATGCTTTTTGGTTTAGTGACACGGGGTAAGAGGTTCAGCAGCACTCCCTGCTCTGCGTATCTATTTTCCACAGATGATTGTACAGTCCATTTACTTGGGAGCTATGTCAGGTGGTGGGGTAGCAAGTTACCAAAAATTTTGTAGGACATGCTGTCAACCAAATAAGCTAGCAAGAGGTGTTTCCCATGTTGGCCAAATGACAAGTTGCTCCCCAGAGAGGGGACTGGAGATCTGATGTCCTGAGACGCTTGTTTTCAGTCGGATGAATATTCCCTTCTAAGCCAACGCAGAACTTTAGAAAGCCATCTAAGTTCCCTGCTTCAGGCTTCATGATCTTCAGTGAGTGCCTGTAAAGAGTCATTCTCTCAGCCACAGCACAAGATACTAAAATATGAAAGTACCAAAAAAAAAAAAAAAAAGAAAAAAAGACCCTACCATTCTGAAGGAGACACGTGAGACTAGTTGGGTATGTGAAGCTGAAAGCTTAGGTAGAAGATAGACCCAACAGTTGGGCACGGGTTGAGAGGGAATTTCATAAAACAGGTATTTCTTTACCTGTGAACTGGTAAAACAAAAAATCATCCAGAGTTTTTCTTAGTCACTGCACCTACCAGTGAGGAAATTCACCATGACAGCAGTTTTGCATCTAAGACAGACGCAATACTACAGGTGTCTCTTTCTGTGCCGCTAGGACTTAGAAACGTGAGAAAGGGTATCACTGCAAACCTTCATGGCAGCCTCCGGCCTCCGCTGGAAATACCGCACCATGCACACCGCGGCAAACACCATCCTCCTAAAACCCTGCAGCGAACCAGGGACAGGCTGCCACGGCAGGTTGGAACGCGCTGAATGCTGCCGAGCATCAGCAGTTCGTACTGTCAGGACACAACACCAGGGCACTGGAAGCATCCCAGGCCTGACGAAGTACAGCAGAGGATGACAGTGGGGAGGGGAGTCCACCCTACTCCCGGTTTGTTGCCTTGGAGGAGTTCCTACCCCCACTTCTGCATTTCCTAGAGCTTTACTACAAGAGCACAGAAGATCCTCTGAACTGTCACGGGCAACATGCTGGTGATGCAGGAGAGAGCGGGGAAGACACCAACCCTCTTTCCCAGCATCTTCTAGAGGAGAATAAATTGGGACTGACCTACTGCAAACAGCGGTAGGAACAGATTTCTTCATGGGAGGCAATAAACCAACCCATTTGTTTCTTTTTTTCTTACCTTAAACCCACAGCTTCTATGCTCTCTCTGCCAGTTAGGGACACGTGCCAGCAGCAGCGCACTGCTGAATTATGAAAACCAGTTTCCAATGTAGCCTCGGGCTCTGGGCTAATCCTTGAAAGGGTCTACACCAACATAGCTATTTTACAAGTACACTTTTAGTAATAAAAGTATTCCACGTTGAACCGAAACTGAGAAATCCAATGTCTGTATCTGACTTGCAGGGGATCTATTTGCTTCCAGTAAGTCAGGCTCCAGAAAATGCATGTGAACTTTGCCCATTTACCCTTTAAACTGGCTCAGAATGACAATCTAAAAACCAAACAAGCCACCGCCAAAAAACCCAACCAAAAAAACCCAAACCCAAACCAAAAAAGAGAAGAATATGAACATCACTAGCAGGACCCCATCCGGTACTTCTGGACTTGCTCTATGAGGGTGGGCACTAATATGGCCACATTTCTCAGCCAAACGACCGTTCGTCCATTTTCCTCCCCTGCCTCGATAAAGTCAGTGCTGTCTCTTAAGATGACATACGAACATTTACCAGGAGAGCCGAGATCCTGCATCTCCCCATATCCTCATATTCCCCAACTGTTAACAGACTTGAAATAAAAAGCCACATCGAACTACTCCTTTGTCAGCCAGAACGTGGTTTTGGCCAAAGCTTTTATTTGATGTACCTTACACACCAGAAAGCCAAATAACATACAGAGTATTGCCCTGAGGTCTCAAAGCACCTTTGCTGACCTCGTCCTCGAGTTCTCAAAGAGATGCTCTGATTGTGCCTACTTCAATGGTCAGGCAGAGACAGATACGGATCTAAACAGCCTGACTCCGGAGTCTCCAAAGGAAAAATCCACCCTGCTGGCAAATAAGCTGGGTTGAAATATTCCATTGCTAGGAAGGGTTTCACGTCTCAGAAATTAGTAGGTGGCAAGCTATTAAAAATGAGCGGATGTGAAAATAATACTCACTTGACTGGCATACATATATATATATGTGTGTATATATATGTGTGTGTGTGTGTATATATATATATATGTCTTGAAAGCCAAAGTCTCAGTTTAAGTATTTCAATGGATATTTTGTCACAGCATATAAAGATTTTTTCCAGGGCTTTACTTAATTTGCAAAAATAAATAAATAAATAAAATTTTCTCTTATACATCCACTAAGGAGAATTTGACCCATGTTACTCAAAATCCATGGGAGCGTTATCCGTCCCTGCCTGCTCCATCCAAGCGATGTGACCTTTGTACCACCGTAAAGGTTAGCCAATGCCACCTGAGAATTAATAAATTGCATACTGGGCTTCCGTAAGATTAAAGAAGAAAATGGTGGGTGTCCTTATATTGCAATTCATGCTACCAGTTTCACTGATAATTGTAATAGCATTCGCATGCAGGTAGGAACTGGCTTCCAACGAGTGACATGGTAAAGACAATAAATGAAGAAATACCATGCTTGGAAACAGATAAATAGCTCTGCTTCCAGAAAGATAATGTACTAAATCCAAAACAGTGACTACATAACTTTTTACTTCTGGGTGCACCTTCTATTTCTGTAGTCTCTGCACTTTGGATCCGAACGACATTCACTATCTTTTTGCTGACTTCAGACATCTTTTGATCAAAATAGTTGGATTACGACGCGTATCCAAATACCTCAAATACTACAACAGTTGAAGTACTACGAAACCCACTTTTCAGTACATTATCACATTTGCTCTCGAGCTGAGGCCAGTTAATGTAAGATGTCCGTATGACAACCACAGCAAATCACAACAAAAGGAGGATGGACCGAGGTGTCCTGTCCCTGTGGCCTACGCAGCCGGAGATCCTCCTTCGACCCTGGCTGCGCTGCAGCCCCACCGAGCACCAAGAAAAGGGCTCTGCTGAGAGGAAACAAACTTCCTCTGTATCGAGATACCAATGTAGCGTGCAAAGAATTCAAAGGGAATGTTCTACACTAACACGAAACTCCAAAAGCATTCCGCGCTGGCAGTGACACTGGCTGACTGCAACACACGCTGAAAATAACACCGTACTTCCCACGCAGGGTTTCCACGTGCTCCTATAGATACTCCTATTTTCACACCTGCACATCCTATCTCAGTTACAGAGCACACCTCCTTCCAGCGTCCTCTGCTACTCTGCAGCACACAGCACAACTCGCAGGACCCAAAAGTTACGGAAAAAGGAGAAGGAGAGGCTGCTGGTGAAACAATAGGGATTACAAATTGTTTTCTGAAGGTACCAGTGACTAGAAAACTCTTCCTACGCCACAATCAGACTCAACGTTCAAGCAGACGTTTGGCTTCAATTCCCAGCGTAGTGTCGCCCATTTATTCCTCTTGCTTTCTCTGGGAAAGCTCTTGAATCAGAAAGATGGGGGAGAAACAACTCTCCTTAACTACTGGTCTGAAGCCTGCAGGCTTTGCTCCTCATTTCTAGCTCATTGACAGAGGTTTGCTACATGTAAGAAAATGTATGTATGTCTGAGACCTGAAGGCCAAATCTTCATTCCCATGGAGTAGGAATATTCCAAGTAAGCAGAGCACAGAACCAACCAGCTCTGCCCCAACCAAACTTGCAATCGTGTCCACGGAGAGCTGTGGTGAGCTGGAGATAACAAAAGACGGAATGTAATTGCTATGACAACCACTATTAACATTCCCAAAGGGCAACGACCGATCAGTGTGTGTGCACATGCACCCTTATCCACCTGTTCAGGAGTATACTTGTCCAGTTTCCTGGCTTTCTTTCAGTCATTAATCTATATTAACTCTAATTCCCTAGCTCCTGTATAACACACGATATATTTAACAGTAGCTGAGGTATGCCCTGCGTGGTTTCTGTATCCCTGTCTACAAGCAGCAAGCCAAATGCTACTGTCTTGATAAATACGCAAGCCTTACTGACTTTCAACACTGGACACAGAAGCCTTGAATGTATTTCAGTACCTGGCAGAAAGCAGGTTCCTCAAACAGCTGCCACGTTAGCTTTCGATGTCATTGAGTTATTCCATTCTCTAAAAAATGCATTTTAAAGATGTTAATGATAACAAAAGGAATATTGCTAACAAGGTGCAGTCTGACTTTTTGAAGCAGCTTTCAGCACAAGGGAGTGAAAACATGAATTGAAATGAGTGGACAAACCCAAAAGATGCAATTCTCAATGAAAAACTACAGGTAATAAAATCATTAACCACCACAAGGAACTTCCCTTACATTGAGATGCAAAACTCTTCTAATTAGAGTAACAGACGCTGGATTGCTTGAACATCTCTGAGCATGAACCACCTAAAAGCGTACTTAAATCGAGCCCGAGGTATTCCAGCAGAAGGGAGAACGTCCCGGTGCAATACAGGGATTTCTCACACCTGCTGGGTGGGCTCCGAGATGCAAGAGATCCAATTAAACTGTCGGCATCTCAGAGCAGGGAACTGCCGCTGCCGTGGAGATGTTATGACAGAGACTGGGGCCGGTTCTAGAAGCCCGGTGCCAGGGAGAGGGGCTGCTCTGGCAGCTGTCAGAAAAGGGTCTTCCTCGTGTGCTGAGCCACCATGGAAACCTTGAGACAGACGCTCTTCTGTCCCCTGTGCCTGGAGCTGTTCACACTCCCCATCCTGGTCCTGTCCTGCACACACAACTTCTGCAAGCAATGCCTGGAGAAGATCCTGCTACACCAAAACCGTCACCATGTCAACGGGTTTTTCCACTGCCCCCTGTGCAGGCAGGTAAGGAGGGGTGATCCTACGTTCTCTGGGGAAGCTGGGCAGATGCCCTGTCTCAGCGTCAGGAGACCTTCGTTTTAGTTTGAAGTGGCAGGTACTTCCCTTCTCTTCGCTGGAGGACAACAGTTCTCACAAGGAGGAACACGCCATGTCGTATTTGTAACGAACGGCACAGGGTCTTTGCAATCGCTCCCACGTTTTTAATAGTGTGGCACCTGCATTTCTGGTCCCTGAACTCACTGCTGCCGCACCGGAGCCTAGCCTCACGATCCTTGCGCTCCTACCGGAGGGAAAATGTGCAAGTGCCAAAAGCTATCTTCTTTAAATTAGGCATTTTCTGGGATTCTGACTAAACAAGCTATTTGCTTACCACTGTTTCCCAGTTCCACAGGTTGCAGATTTATTACATAAGAGAATCAGAAGGTTTTCTTGAAATTTGGAACATACTTATTTTAATATCCCTATTTTATGGACTTCTGTCAGTGCTAAGACCACTGTGAAGGCTTTTCTTAGGTACAGACTCTGCCAGCAAATGCATTTTAAAGCCTTCTCATAGTCTTTAGGGAGGCAAACCCTTAATTCAGTAAGAACTGAAGACATCTCTATTCTCCGTCTAGCACGCAAGTAAATCTACTGACTCCAGGGAGTAAAAGGTTCAGGACTGGACTCTCACGATGCCTTCAGGACATGCCTCGGAATACTTAATAAATACCTTTTCCCTGTTAACAGAAACTCTAAGATTTCTCTGCTTGATTTGCTAAATTCCATATTTCAGACTAAACAATGCAATTCCCGTTGGTTTAGAGTAAAATCCCTATACTCGGAGGCAGAGTATGGGCAAGTGATACTCATGAGCCTTCAAGGTACAAAACATATGTTTGAACGAACTGGCTGTCTAGGTACTTCTGCAATATTTCACCACAGTTCAAATCCTATTAATGTAAATAGCAACAAAATAAAAAGGATGTATTTTTTTCTACATTATACTGAATTATCAGAAAAACAAAGTGTTCCTCCATCACTCAAACTCTTTTACTATTTTTTTTCCTTTGTAGATCATTTATTTGAGGGGCAGAGGAATTGTCAACCTGCTATGAAATAGTCTAGTTGAAAGCATACTGGAAAAATATAAATATGAGCTTGAAAAAATCTGTACTCAGGAGAAAAGACAGTTGTCCCAAATCTGTGAAGAACATGGAGAAAACATGAATTTGGTATGAATTTTAATCTATCCCTTTTCATTTTAGTAATTTGCACGCTTTCTGTCCTACGAGTGCTAAGTCCCTACTAAGTCCAGAATTTATCTATTGGAAGTCCTAGTGGATGATCAATACTTCATAAAGTCCTTACATACAGCAAAGTTATGATACTAACAAATTATATTATATTAAGATACAGAAATTTCTTCCAAAATTATAACAGAAAAAAAGAGATAATACTGACTATTGATAAGGACTTCTTACCCAGAATATTTTTATCCATCCCACTAACAAACAGGGAAATTATTGCAGCCACTGGCAAGCAGCTTCATAAACTTCCAAAGCACTGTAATGTTTTTAAAAGTCAAGCACAACCTTTTAGACATAGTAACAGCAGAACTGAAACTATTCTTATTGAACCTGACCAAGTGGTGTCAGATCAGTTACCATCTTGGCCTTTTCTAAGCACCGCGCTATCATGACTAGAAAGGACCAGCGTGTCCTTCCCTTATTCATCCCAAATACTCCATTTCCCAATAACCCACTGACGAAGTCAGCTGCAAAAGCCAAAGCAGCCTGGCTAGAGGTAAGCACATGAGCAGCCCCATTGAAATCAGTCCTCCGAGAGGTCCAAGCTCTCAGTCCTCAAGGAGTTCAATCATTCTACTGCCATTCCTACCACCCCAGCACTTACGAGAGAAAGCCACACCATAATCATAAATAGCTCAAAGACACAAAAACCCTTCATTCACTCCATGGCCTGGAAGACTCAGCACCACAGATGGTGATTAGTCATCACTTTTTAGATACATCGTGGGTGCAGATTGTCCTTTTGTCTTTAGAAACTGCATCTCCTCTTTGTAGTCTCCCACTGACTTCCCTGCACCTCACTCAAGCCCCTCAGTCACACACTCCGAAAGTTTTTTTTCTTTTTCTTTTTTCTTTTTTTTTTTTAACAAAACTTCATCTGCCTTCTGGTCTGCTTTTCAGTCTCACAATGCCACTGCGGTATCTCCTCCCGTTCCACCAGTGAAGCCATTGCTCACTGCGTCCCACACAGATGCGTGCTTTCATCACTCAGGCATGAAAAGCACTTCCTGAACTAAGCCATAAATCAGAGCTCTCTCCCTCCTATAAAACACCTCGGTTTGTGTGTGACTAATCACACGGAAACAAAATTAAAAATATAGCAGAAAATATGTATTTATTTTTCCTGCAGATATCACTTATCTCCATCATTCTTAAGTTTCTCAGGAAGGGCTGGATCTTCACCTGCAGTTATGCATCAGTTTCCACTATCCCCCATCACCGAGATGCAAAATACCTAATACCGTGTGTGCTGTAAGCCCCAGTAATGCGGCTGACCGAATGTGAAACTTCCCTATACCACCCGATACCAAAATTCACATGACATACAGGAAGGGAGTACGCTTTTTTTTTTTTTACTCAGCAACTAAAAGGCACGTGGTTCGGCAAAAATTTGTATCGCGTACTGCAAATGCCAACAGACCAACCACGGCGTAACAGCAATCTGGGTTTGGAAGACAAACGCTACTGCACTAGTCACCAGCAATACTCCATTTTGGCACTTCTAATAACAGACAGACCAACAAGTCACTTTTAGATTATTTTGCTTATACATAGATATTAACTCTCCTGGTGTGTTTCTTCTCTCTCAGATGTGCCTGACTGACGATGAGCCAATATGTGCTGTCTGTAAACTCTTTGGAAAACACGAGGACCACAATGTTGCAAAAGTCTCAGAAGCTTACAGTGCAAGGAAAAAAGCATTTATAAAAAAATTACACTTAGTTCATACGAAATCTGAAGAAGCTAGGAAGGTACAAGTGACTCATTCAAGATGGTACAAACAAAAATCGCATGATTCCTGGATGTTGGACAGAACATGAGCATGCTGTGGTTTGATTCCGATAGGAGGCAGTCAATTTGTAGATTTTTCAAACAAGGGTTAGGATATACAAGACAAAATGGCTTAGCAGGAAGAGGATAAGAACATATTTTAATCCTTACTTAGACTGTATTACAGCCCCAGCCAAACTGGCTCTTTGGTTCTTGTTCACCTAGGTATGAGTTTTGAATACCAAAGCTTTTCCCACATCATCTTCAAAGTTTGTTAAGTAAGTTCATTAAGTAGATGAAGAAAGATATTACTGGATGCGGGCTTGCCAATTCTAACCGCCGGTCTCTGCAAAGAACACGCAGTACATGCAACCTGCCATCCCAAATGCTCATAGTAAGATGTGCAGAGCACAGCTATTCCTGCAGAATACCTCACAGCCAATGTCGTTCCTAGGTAAGCAGGCTTGCAAGGAGGCATTCTGCTCGCCTCGAGGCTACCTTCGCAACGAAGGCTTGAGCATGGCAGACAGTTTCCACAGCTTCCTACAGAAAACACATCACATTCCCAAGGAAAGACATTTTGAGAGACCCATTTTGAAAAGCAGCCTGCAGTTCAGGTCACTTGCTAACTTAGAGATAAAAGAGCAAAACGTCTCAAAATGCATTTATAATTATTGAGATTTTCATTTGGCGTTGAGCGCCAACGACTGCCAAAACTGTAAAGAGTACAGAGCCTACAATGTATATCTTGTGTTGGGTTTGCGTGGCAGGGTTTTGATGGCGGGGGGGCTACAGGGGTGGCTTCTGTGAGAAGCTGCTAGAAGCTCCCCCTGTGTCTGACAGAGCCAATGCCAGCCGGCTCCACGATGGATCCGCCCCTGGCCAAGGCCAAGCCAATCAGCGCCTCTGTGATAACATATTTAAGAAGAAAAACACTTAGAGAGGGAAACAATCAACAACAGTACTGATAACAGATATTCACAATGGGTGATAACAAAGAACAATTTACCGATCCGACGACCGACCAACCGGACGCTCAGCCTGTCCCGGAGCCACACCGCACCCGCCCCTGCCCGACTGGCCCCCTTTTATGGTGAGCATGAGGTCACACGGTATGGAATAGCCCCCGGCCAGCTTGGCTCACCTGTCCTGGCTCTTTGTGAAATTAACTCTGTCCTTGCCAGAACCAGGACAATCTACATATCATGTTTTTTCAAAGTGAAAAGTGCACTTCCCCATTCTGAGCACTACTCGGAGACATGACTATGATGCAATACATAACTTTTTGTTAATGTACTCCACACAGGAAGCTGAAAAGCTGATTAATGAGCTAACAGCTGGCGCTACAGACACCAAGGTGATGATTGACACAGTTGGAATGGGTTTGCTGAAGGGCATATGGTACCGAATGGCTGAACTGCAATCCAAGTTACACCTTGAGTATTCTACAAAACTGGAGAAACTGCAGGTAATCTCAGACAAGGCTGAAGCTTCTGGACAGCTTTACCAGCAAATGGAAACCCTCCTGGAACAGCACGAGAATTCTGTACAATTTCTACAGGAGGACAGAAAACTGAAGGAAAAGATAGAAGAAGCGCTAGAAGGAAAAGCCTCACATCAGGACCCAGCAAAGCACAAAATTTCAGTGCGACAGTATTTCGAAGAGCTTGTCAAAGGAATTAATATCAAGGATTATCTCTCTACCGCATGCGAGGAGATGCTTTCAAGTACCGCGGACATACCCAAGACATGTCAATCAGAATGTCCTGCCTTTGTTTTTTCAGATGAGAGTCCTGATCACCTCTTCTACAAAGAAGTACTGCAACAATTTGAGATGTCAAATGACATCAAGCAAGATAATTTTGAAAATGCAGCTCGCCCCACACTACAGCACTAATGCTAACACTAGCATTAGTGAAAATTTAGCTTTTACAGATTTGCTGACAGGATAAATTAAAGCACTATTTCCTGACATTTAGCCTTAATTTCCCTGTCATACGTGCTGCCTACATACTCCATCAAACAACTGAAAGGCACTTGGAAAGGTAAACAGAACGAGAGGTATTTAGTATATATGCTCTGTTGCACGCTTTGTTGTGCCACCACAAATTAACAGTTGTTGGGAAGGTGGCACTAAAAGAGTGGCCTGGGACAGAGTAACACAGGCTGTCTAACCAGGGAGCAGGGGTCAGAGATGTCCGGGAGAAGGAGCCTGAGCACAGCGTGTGCTGTGCATTCAGCTTCCTTCCTACGACCCTGACAGCTTCAAGCGCTTCAAGTTTATTCTCTATGAGAAACATAATTCACATCCTAAGCATTAAATTTGAGCCCTGAACTATAATCACACACAGTTAATTCCATATAAACCTATCTATGAAGTTTAGGTTAATAACTTATTTAAGGGAAATACAAAATAATTTAGATTTATTTTAAAATTGTAAGTGCTAGACTACAACACTTCATATATTTGGTAACATGCCCAATAATTTTTCCAGAACAGTCAACAACATATTCCTATGAGCGCATCTATTAAATTTTTGACAGGTACAGAGCCTACTTATAACTTTTTTCCTTATATCATTTCACAAATTAATACAAAAGCATTTCTGCTTTTCAGGGTAATGGCTGCTGTATCTCTTCACATTTTAACTTTGGAAAAATTAAAAAGTTATCAGCTTGGTTTTCCTTTGGCTCTTTTGGTAGTACCAGAACTACCTTTTTGGAACTCTAACAGAGGACATGTCAAAGAGTACTCCTAGTACTATTTGAGAAGAGATCCATAGGATTCTGAAGGATTTTTATGTTCTACACATAGAAGGCTTTACCTTTTAAAATCCATTTCAGATCAGGCCTGGGGGTGGCAGTGACCAAAGCCCTGACGCTGAAGGCTTACAGGATCAGCCCACACTCAGTACAGAGCCTCCTCGCGCGAACACAGACCTTGCTAATGAGGGTAACAGATGAGACTGGAGCCAAAAGCTGTTATGTCCCTGCAGCTCCTTGGTACCCCATGTGAAAGCGGGATGACAGGCATACCGGTGGAATGTGGAAATCAATTCTAAAAGGAGCAGAAACGCTTAATGCAAGAAGTGGGAGGCACAGTCCTCATACCAAATTTAATTTGATGCATTTAGTCTGGTTTCCAAGGTATATGTCCATCCTTCTTCCCTTCATTCGTTTTGAGCCCACCAACCACTGCCAACCTAATTTAACAGAAATAACTGCAAAGAAACTAAATTCCCACAAGCTTCATGATGTTTTACCACTAGCAGCCTCTGTGAAAAGAGGGTGCAACATAAGTTTAAAACTTTTTTTTTTTGACATTACAGGATTCACATGGGAATGGTAGAGAAATATTAATGCCCTAATTGTGAGAAAAGCTTCAGTTGTCACTTGTACATTACTAGATAACAGAAAAATCCAGAAGCAAACAGAAAACAGAAATCTGGTTTTACTAGTTCCAGTGCTATGTGACCATGCACTTCCATATCCACCAGGCTGAGCCTCTCCCTCTAGTCCCAGTGCTGCCAGGTCTTCTCACACTTCTTTCATTTTTACAAATTATACAAAATTAGAAGATGGTCAAAACAGTAAAGGCACACGTACTGACTTTTTCACTGCTATGCAGAATGAACAGAACTGGGACCAACCAGGAATTTTATCACACTTATCTCTTGCTTCTCACTTAGAGCCTGCCCTAAGGTGCTGTTTACTTGTAATGAAGGTTGCGTTCAGAAGGTAACCGGAGTTTCACATGGCTAAGGTTACAGCCTGTAATCACTTGCTGCTGCAGCCGATGCTTAGCAAGTCAAAAGCTCAGAGGAACTTCCCTCTTGTTTCTCATCTTTTACACTTGGTGCAACCAAAGCTCAAGTACAATATGAAGAAAGCAGCTAACAGCAATGTACCACCTGTTGACTGCATCTACCAGTTCGGGTCAGAAGTCAGGCTTTCTACATCACCCCTTTTTAAAAAGAACAAAATTATCATAACAAGTGGTTTACACACCTGATTTATTTTCTTCTGTACTCATATCAACTGCATTTGTCCACAGTGTTTGTTTTTAACATTTTCTACACTGTGATACACTCTTAGATGAGGAGAAGGATTTAGACTCTCCAATTCTTATCCGACCTAAAGAAACAGAGAGTAAGATGAGCAGAACTATTTAGCAAGACCAAATATTCTTCCTAGGATATTACATTTCAAGACACATAGTTTCAATGTCCCTTGATCTGCTCTTAAAATAATTAGTGCTATTGAAAATGGCCCGCTAATCCAAAACAACGTGCATTCCAGTAAAACAGATGGGCTGGCATTTCTTACTAAAATACAAGACTTAAGCCAATCAAAAAGTGATAAAACTATTCACTTTCCAAAGAAAAAATTGTCAAGTCAACAACTGTCTGGTACCTGATTGGACATACTGTGGAACTGTTCCCTCCTCTAAGCCAAAAACAATGTTGCTTCCCAGGTATGGGTATAATGAGCAACGACCACCAGTGCATCAGCATGCATCTGGCAAAGCCCAGCCCCAAAAGAACACTGTCACTCAATGAATATTTCCTACTTTGAAAATAAACGTGTCATCTATAGAATGCTTCCTTTTTTGGCAAATGCTTCTGTATCCCTCCTCATTTATCTGCTAGCTGGGATGAAGTTCCTTGTTACAGCACTCTGCTCCTCCAGCAAATCCAGGCCTCCAGCAACACGCACTGTAGACACCGTAACAACCTCTAAGTTACTAAAAATGTGTGCTTGGATTTACATACACCTCTTACGACCTGTCTGAATACCACTCCTTTAGTAACCACAACTTCTAGTAAACTTTGTCGGCGTGCTAGCAAAAATTATTACAGTGGTTAAGCAAAACAGAATGGTAAGATGGTATCTGCTGAACGTGTTACTCAGACGGTTATTTTTCTGGGTATTCACACCCCATCTTGTGACCTACAGTGGAAGTGCAGGAGCTCCCAAGGCGCTTCTCGGTTGTGCCTGGCAGACGCAAAAATTTCTCACCCTAACAGGAGCTGTAGCTTCCGTATTCATCAGAAAATGAGCCAACTTATATCTGAAAGTAAAGACTAAACAGTAATTTAGCAGCTGACAGAACGTGCACGACACAGTTTTACCTGCACAAATGTGAAAACTGCACGTGGGTTCTCCTTTTAGCTGTCGAGGGATCGTGATTTTAGTTTGTTCGACGTGCAAAATGTCTGCCTTATCCAGACAGGTGCCGGGTCAGTCTGTTTAATCTGTGTGTTGCTCTGATCACCAAAAACAAGACCCCATGTTCCCTTCTCTCATTTGTGATAAGAATTATTATTTGTGAAGTAAGACAGGACACCACACATGTAAGAACATCATTCAAACTCTAAACTTTTACAAAATTGTTAAGAACTCATGAAAGTTCCATTATTTCCAAAATTTCTCAAAAGAAGAAAATAGAAAAGCTTATTTACAAAGATTGACAAGATTTCTTTGTGCACTCACGCTTTTAAATGTATCTCTATCCCAATGATCCTGTGGAAATTAAGCGACATAGTAAACGGATCTGCGATTGAAGTCTGTTTGTAAACACAGCATTTCCCTCCCTGAACTTTTATGAAGTGTGATTAATATTGCAGACACAGAAGGACCATCTCTCCTCCTCTGAAAGACTTCGATGTGCCCTATAGTCCCTCCACATCCCCAAAATATTAAAAAAAAATAAAATCAGAAACATAACTGGAAAAGCTATTTTGATCAAGTAACACCAGACTAACATAATACTTGCAAGTCAGATTGCTTCTGAAGTAGAAGAGGATAAAGCCCAAATGCAGAGGTAGAGAGAAAAGTACAAACTTTGCCAAAAGTACACAATTCACACTAGACAGTCAAAGGCGAGCTAGAGGTTTAACTTACCCAACTGCAAAGGCCACTGGCATGGAAACGGGAATCACCTACAAGCCCGGCTGGCAGGAAAAAGACTCTCCCTCTTCCCAGCAAGGAGCAGTCCAAACTCATTACTTCAAGAGCCCATTGGGATGGAAGGGAAGGATGAAGAAAGAGAAAGCGCTTCAGCGGCTGCTCCCCAATTAAACAAGATTTATAATCAGACAACGCCATCAGCAAAGCAGTTAAAACTCCAGTTGTGTTGCTCATTCAACCATCTACTTAGACTACAGAAATAGGACAAAAGCAAAAGCTGTTAATGCCAAGGAGGAGCAAAGCCGCTCTTGCAATGCTGGGCAGCTAAGAAGAGCTCTAGATAGAAACTGCGCCTACAGAGAGCATATTTACCTGGAACCGCCACTGCTCGCCCCCTCAGGAGCGCTTGCTAAACACGCCGTGGCTGCCCATGCCGGTTACTTGTTCGTTCCGCAGCTGGCAGTTGTGATTTACCCGGTGCCATACAACTAACACCGCGCCATAGTCCGGAAAGCCACGGCTTGGAAAGGGTTATGCGTTATCACTAGTGTCTCGCCTTAACCACCGTCCTTCTGACCAATTTCCAGCCTCAGCAGCTTATGAGAAAGAACGCAGAAGAGGCTCGAAGGGCGACGGCGATCCGAAGCCCCCAGGTCGGGTGACCGCACTAACGGGAACGGAGCCCAGTGCCTGAGTTCTGCCATCCCGGGAAGCCGAGCCGCTGCTGGCCCCAGCGCTACGAGCCGCGGGCTGAAGGACACAGGCACGCCAGGCGACGCGGGGCCGCCCGAGCCAGACCGCGCAGCCCTTTCCTGAGGGAAAAAAGCCAAGCCGCGGGCTTTGGGCACAGCTGCTGCACCCGCACCGCCGCGGAGAGGCGGCCCGGAGGCGGGAGAGGAGGCGGCCCGGAGGCGGGAGGGGCCGCCTCCCGCTCAGCCCGGCCGGGCGCGGCAGCAGCAGGGCGGCCGCCGGAGGCGCCATTTCAGGGCTACCCCGAAGGCGCCTGAAAAAAATGGCGGAGGGGGCGGAGCTTATTTCCCCGCCATCCAGTGAGGATAGTCCCAGGTGGAGGCGGTGCCGCACGGTCCCAAAGCCAATGAGCGTGAGAAGCGGTGGATGATGGACGGGTGGCTCCCTCCGCCCGGCGCAGCACGTGGGCGGGGCTTAGCACCCGTCGGCCAATGGGGCGGGCGGCGCGGGGCGCGTCGCGCCTTCCCGTGGTGCCGCGCGGCGAGCGGCGGCAGGAGCGGCCGCGACTCCATCCGGGTCCCGGCGCGGCTCCGGGTCACCCTGCGGCAGGTAACGGGGCGCCGGGCGCGGTCCCCGCGGGGCGCCGCCATCGCCCGCGTGGCGGGTGGCGAGCAGGGGGTAGCCCGCGGGAAACGGCCGGCGGAGCCTGGGCGCAGGAGTCGGGGCGCGGGCGGGGCGGCGCGCGGGACGGATGGGCCCGGCCCGGCCCGGCCCTGCCCTGCCCCCGCCGCGGGCGGGCGCCTCGGCCCGGCCCCTCCGCTCGGCGCCGCCGCCCCCGCGGAGTGGGGGCTGTTCCCCGGCGCGGGGAGCGGCCCGGGCCGCGGGCGGAGGCGGTGACTGCGGCCGCCTGCCCCGGTGAGAGGCGGGGGCGCGGCCGCCGCTGCCAGGCGGGACCTCCCCGCCGGCCCTCCCCCCACGCCCGGTGCCGCTGGGGTCTCCGTTCATTATCGCTCTTCTGCTAATTGAGGCCTTTTTTTTTTTTTTCCCTTTTCCTCCCCCTTCTCTCCTCCAGACTAACTTGAAGGCCCGGAAGTGCCGCCCCCGGGCGCTCCTGAATGGTGGCTTGGCCCCGCCGCCCGTCGGGGATAGGCCGCGGATGCCGTCAGCGCCTGGGTACGTCACTTCCGCTATCAAGTGTGTGGGCAGGGGAGACCTTGGCGGTGGGGGGAGGCCCCTCCCGGTACCGGGGCGGCGGGCGGCAGCGGGGGGCACCGGCCCCGCACGGGGCTGCCGCGCCTCGGGGCACCGGGCAGCTCCGGCCGAAGGAACGCGCGGCGGGGCGGGCAGGTAGAGGCGGCGGGCAGGGGGCGGGCAGGGCCGCAGGCAGCGGCGGGAAGGGCGTTAGAGACGGGCAGAGCGGGCAGGAGGCCGAACGGCGGTGGGAGAGGTGAGCTCAGAGAGGAGGCGGCAGGAGCTGAAAGGAAGGAAACACCTTGGCAAACCAAACGTCCTTTGGCGAGTGAGGGTGGCGTCGGTGAAGCGCAGGGCTGGGGCGCAGGACGCTGCGCTGGTGGAGCAAGACGCTGCTCCGGCTTGAGTTGGCACGGTGTAAATCCCTCCCAACACGCAATGCCGCGCTTACGGTGACACTTCTCGCACAGCGCAGTCAGTTGTAGGGAAGGGCATTACTCAATCAAATTATATTTTTATGGCTTATTTCTTGTAGGAGTGGAAACTCAACCCGATGCTCAAGGTTACGATAATCCTCATTCATAGATTTGCCTTTTCTACACTGTGTGTGCACCTTTTGAATCGTACTGCTGTGCACAGACAGTTTTCGGACTGTAATGCAAGTCTTAACTGGCGTGGAAAAATTGCTTCCGTTAAAAACGTACATAGCCATTCTACAGAACAATCCTTTATCACAACAATGGGTCAAATTTAGCGTGTGACAACTTTTGAGAAAAATGAATCTGTCCCTTCAAAAGCAATGATATTTTTTTAACTTAATTAAGCAACAGTTAAGAAACAGGGCATCATCCTCTTCCTAATTTTTCAAGTGGATAAACAGCCCCGGGGGGCTTCACCAGAACAGTTACTCACTGGTGTGGCTCCTGTTGTCAAATTTGACATGTTCTGTTCACAGCAACACGCTGTTGATGTTGAACAGCCTGAACTTACTCAACGAGTTATTTGCAGTAGTTGCTCAAACTTGCTGCAGTCTTTCCAGTCTAGTCAACACGCAGTAATAAATTTAATAGTATTTTTGTGCCCTATGAGCTAGCTTTGTGAAGAGGGACTTACTAAATATCTGTACTGGGATTTTTTTTTAATATAAAATTGTTGGTTGTGATTTTTTTTTTCTCACCGAGCTTTTCACCAAGTTGTGCTCTGTATATCTTAAATGCAACCTGAATTCACATAGGTCATGCTAGCAAGTTACTCTGCATAATAAGACTAGGGACTTGGCAAAAGGAAGTTTAGATAAAACATCAAATCACTTGCTTTGTTTTTCTACTACTACTAAAAAGCCATATCCTTATTTCACTTTCCTTTTGATAAATGTCTGTTGTTAGTAGCGGAAAACATTGGTTCATTTGCAAAATAGTGAAAGGTCACTAGGACTTAGGGCAATAGATGTTTAATTATGTTGCCAATTAGTAACGTAACACAGCATTCTTGAAAACGTTCTCGTGCACTAACTTCATTATTTGCTGAATTTGTGTAATTATATTAACATGCAAACTTTATGCAGAAAAAGTTAGTCACGCTTACTAGTAGCGTGTCCTAAGAGAGACAAATCTGGGGAATAACTACACATTTGTATATTAGTAAGTATACACGCCTGTTTGAAGCAGGAATAAAAAAACCAACATGATGGTTTCCTTGGAGCAGCGCGCTGAGCCCTTTGTGCCATTTGAAGCTGTAGCTAAGCCGAAGTGTGCTCAGATACATATTTCTTCTGCCAGCGTACCGACAGACCTGTATTCAAAAAGGATTTGTAAAAATCTGATAACATTTTAGCATAGTCATTTTCTTAACTACAGTGTGTTACCTAATTTCACTGAGGTTTTTGCCAGTACAGGACTGTAATGCATACACCAGTTATACACAGATACTAACGTTGTGAAATCAGATACGCGTACAGGAAGATGCTAGGATTCGTATTACTTTGGTTCTTGTTCATCTTAGAAATTATTAATTATGATCACATACTTTACCTTTCCATAGGAGATATGCTTCGTTCAGTGCAGGAGTGGGCAGTAGTGACTTCTAATGTCTTTCAGGCTGTCGTTTCTGGATATTTATATTCCATCTGTAACAAAACATGGTTAGAAAAATAAGTCAAATATACTAATTGAAAACATGGCAAACCAGTAATATTTTATGTCATAATTGCTTAAAACCAGAATGCTTTGTGTTAAAGCAATTTAAGTGGAATATAGATCTTGTAAAAAAAAAAAAAATTAAAAGAAAAAATTGGCGTTTCTAATTGAGACATGAGATAAATACATTATTGATGACAGTCAAAAGTATTAATATTACACTCGTATGAAAAATTCCAAGAAATACCGTATGACACACATCCCTGTCTAAGTGCGTGGACTTTGGTACTGCTCATGCTTAGAGTTACAGCACATCTCTAAGTCCGTGTAGCATTGTGCACTGAAGCTGCATGTACTCCTTTGCTCCTCTTTGGCAAATTTGCCTGTCCAAACAAGTATTCTGGTGAGATTTACACTTACTGCAGCGTATTGCTGCTAAATGGACTAGCATATCCAAATAAAGGTCTTAAATTTAAAATTTTTGTAGCATAAGCAAGGGATTCTTGAAAAGGTGCCTGGATATCAGCTGGCAAGCTTTACAATCTGCTGAAAGAATTTTTGCTTTCTTGGTCAGTGCCTGTTCTCAGTGCAGGTGAATTTGCTTGGCACAAAGTGAAAAAAAACCCACCAAAACACAAAACTAATCTGTTTAGTCTTAATCTTCAGCTTTTTAACTTACAGCTTTGACTTCTGTTACACTTAATTTTATCCACTGAATTGCTGAAGCTGAATTAAAGCACTAGAGTAATATAGCCTTTTCAGATAACATGCTGTTTACAGATTTACAATTTCCAAATGATCTTTTCACAGAATGATATACTACGGCATTATATACGTCAAGTTAATGTATCCGTTTACTTCCATGCTGCATATAGTAGGTGTCAGTAAAGCATGATTTGTGTAGGAACTATTCCTTCTACAAACACACTTTCAGCTTTAGATGGTTTCTTCTGTGCTGCAAAGTGGACAAAACTGGGAGAATAAAGCGCTTGTCTTTTAGGATCACTCTGAGAGGAAACAGGACTTTTGTTATTTCGGCAAATGTACATTTTGTTCCTTCAGCAGAGTAATGAATAAAAATCATAACCATCATTTGAGCTATTTTTTTTCTCTCTCACAGGTTGGAGAATAGTTTAACTGCTTATGTTCTGCTTCGTGCTACTAAACAAGAACGTGTAAATTCTTGAGTTTTTTTTTCTATGCAGTTTAGGCTCATTTCGGAGGTTTTAAACTTACAGGTAGCTCAAGAAAACCATGAAAGGCGTACTTCAGAGTGCTAGAACCCATTTAGATTCTACTGCTGTCACTTCTCCTGGACACAGATTAGGAGCAAGGCTCTAGCAGGATAAGCACTATGTTAATACAAAGGAAGGTACAATCCAAAACTCTGAATATAGAAGAGGAAAAACTTTTAAATCACACTAAAACTTTTGTGTCAGTCACTAAGTAATCTTACTGAGCCTCTTAGAAAGGGAAGATACGAGGTATGTAGGTAGCACGTGATGACAGACAGTGTCATCACATAGTAGTTGAGTGAAGCGAGGGGAAGCAATAATGAAGGATAATGGAGTTTGCGTTAATCACGCTGCTCCGTTTCCCCCCCTCCAATTCTCACTGGTCAAACAAAAAGCCCACAGAACGAACAAACCTGAGTTTGTAAGCCTGCACGTAGCCAGTCATCGGGGGTGCTCTGTGTGCAGGCACTACAGGTGCAGCTGGAGAAGGCAGCAGGAGTCAGGGAGTGTGGCTCCGATGCAGGGGGTGCTGCTGAAATCATGGGGTAAAATCTTGAGGATTTGGTGTTAGTGCTGATATCGTAAACCCTGGAGCTCCATCGTGTGGTGAAAGCTGCGTGCAGGCTGGAGCCTGGGCTGCGGTAGGCAGCTTCAGTGAGGTCATGTTTGGCAGCGAACACCTTCATCGGTGCCGGTGTGATGTGAAAGTTGGACGGTTGCACAATTACAGCGTCGCTTCCTTTGCTTTCGCTGCTTTGGGGATTTAAAAATGCAAACACATGGTGACTGGAAAAAGCACTTTGGACTCAGGAAAGCAAATTAACCATTTATTTCTTAAAAGCAGAAAGTCTTTGTTGCTGAAGGAGAGAACATGCAGGTAGATAACCCAGAAGCTCTGGTGCTATACTGAGGTGTGATATCATCAGCGCAGTGACTTCAGCGGCAGGGATGTGTGCAAGAGCAGATTCACTCGACGATGAGAACATACCAAATGAGTAGAGGCTGTGCCAGGAGCATAATTTATCAAGCATGCTGTACGTCAGGCTGCTCTGCTTCTGTGTGTGCCAGAAAACCTTAACGCATGATATCAGAGAAGTGGCATACGGCAGGCCTCCAAGGAGACCTGGCAGATCTCATTCCGTAAAAGGACACTGCAACTTAGGCGATACAGTTTTTAAAAACTATTAGAAACAACCCACAAGTTAGTAACCCCCAAAACTGCAGGATTAATACAAAGCAGAACACTAATTTGCTAGACTTTGCATGAATATGCTGTAAAACAAACAAAGAAAGATAACCTAAGCTTTTTCTAAAAGAAGATTTTTTTTTTTAACTAGAACTTTGTCTAGACCCGTCTGTATTAAACTGAATTAAAAAAAAAAAAAAAAAGATACCTGAGTGACATAAGATCAATAAAATTGATTTTCTGTACGAGAAGACAGGATACCTGATCTTTCCTAAGGTGTATTTGTTAAAGGAGAAGATTTTCCTAATCTCCTACGTACACTTTATGATCTCAAGCCAGACTGCTGTTTATAACCACAGGGTAACAACCGGAAGTCATTTGTAATATTTTTGCATGGACTCTTTTTTTTTAACCTTAATTAACAGTCCATCCAGACCTGTATTAGATGAAAGGCTCTTGTTTCAGGAAGCTGAAAGGAGACAGATTGTTAAGGATTGAGGAGCAGCAAGTACTTAATGGGAAAATCTTTCCGATAACAGAATTTGCTTGGGAAGTCCTACAGTTAATGGAAATAAAAATAAAAGCTGCTTGATAGATTGCCTCAAGTTGGTCAACTTTACAGCTAACTTTTGCCTAAAGGGGTGAAATGCAACAGCTCAGGTTCTAGTTTATTATAGTCCTTGTGTCCTTCAGGCATCATTTAAAAAAAAAGAAATATTGTCTTACATATTTTACACATTTTACATTTTTGACATAAGCTTTTTCTGTGGTGACACCTATTCAGTTTTTCAAAGCGCTTAAACCATTTTCAGTACATCAGAGACTCGTCAGCTTCATCTTAAAGTTCCTTCTGAAATTAAACATCTGGGACTTCATTAACTTCATGGAATCGCTAAGTAACAAACTGAAGACATGGAGTTGGCGCTCTCTGCAGCGAGGCCTCAGCAGGCTGCCTCTCTCCTTGAGAAATGGGTTTTTTACATGAATCCTGCTCAGCTGCTGAGGGTTTGGATTCAGGAAGAGAGAACTGAAAGGACTGTCGGCTTCCCTACTGAATTATCTGCTCGACAGCAGGACCTCTGCCTGAGCTAATTGGAAAGGATGCGATGCGTGCCAGTGCTTCATAACGGTTTGACTTTGTCCTGGTGCTACTGTTCCAATTTATTTCTGTTTCAGGCATTAGGACCAACTGCTTTGTGTCCATCTGTGCATGCTAAAATATATGTTCTGGTAGGCGCGTAAGTTAGGAAAAGCAAATAGTGGGATTTATACCAATTATAAGCAAGATTTTAGGAGTGATTCACCAAAAATTTGTCATCAATATTTGTATAAGGGATTCTGGAGTAAAGCATTGAGGGGGCTGGAAAATACTTCTATTTTTTTTCTCCGTTCAAGGAATAACGTCATCCCTTTGTATATTAATGCATTGGATCACGCGTTGTGTTTTTTGGCAAGGACATTAACATGCATTAGGGCGCTCTTGTTCTATCAAGGCTTTGTTTGAAGAGTGGTCTGAAAACCTCTGTTTAGAATTGGGATGAAGTAGTAGTAAAACATGTATTTAATGTTTTAAAAACTACATTTCTGTAAACATTTTCAACTACCTTCTAAATTACATTGACAAAACAATCAGTTTTCCTCTCCAGCTCTGTTCTCAAGATGTCCTTGCTAAGAAGGGGATTGTAAGTCACACATCCATCTGGCAAGTATTTTGATTTCAGTATTCTAAGATTTTTTACTTCAAGGTCATGTTGAGCTGCATTAACGTAGAAATTCGGTTTCAGGTTCTGTCAGGAGCAGTTGGAGAAACCCACTGGTTTCTGATCTAAAAACAATGTCTATTTTAAGTGGCCTTTTGGTAAGGCAGTTTAACAATTAAATGTCAGGGTATAGGCCATAATCAGGGTTTTTTAATAATAAAAGAATCCCTGTGCACAGGGCTGTATGTAATTTAAGACTAACAGAAGCAACACAAAATACTCCTTTTGACAGTACATGATTTTCTTTGAGCTATTAACTGTTACGATAGCTGAAAAAAGTTGCTATCTGTAATATTAATATTTATTTAATCAGAAATATAAATATTAGGGCCTCATACTGATCCATGTAGATTGGCTGCGTATCTACAGTCCTAGATTTTCCTATTTTTAAGTTCTAAAGAAGAAGAAATTTAGGTCTGCGTATGATGTTTCTGATAGATTTTTCTTCTGATTTCAGATGAGAGGTTACATCTGTGGAACACAAATAGTACTTTAACAGAGAAGTTTAACGACTGTAGTTGCTATGACTACTACAACTTGCTAACTGTCTAAAGATGAAATGTATTAAGACCCAAGCAATTGGTAAAATTTGGAAATTAAGGGATCTTATCTGTAAAATGACTTTATTGCATGACTGGGGGGAGTAAGGGGAATGTTTTTTCTGTGATCGATATTGTATACTGTGGATGCTGTCTGCGGCTAGCCTAACCTGTCTACTAAAGCAACACTCTTTCCCATCAGCTCTGAAGATGCCTGCACTGTGGGATGAGGTAGTAGGTTGTATAGTTTTAGGGTCATACCCACAACTGGGAGATAACTATACAATCTACTGTCTTTCCTAAAGCAGCAGAAAATCAACAATGGAAACTTTTCAGTTTTAAGCTCAATGTCAGATTCTACTGAACTTCTGTACTTCTAATGCTTATTCTAGGGGAAGATATTTCTTTAACACCTATGGGTAATTGTGGTTAGATTTTTCTAATTCTTGGAAAAGCTAGGTTATCATTCTACATCAATTTTTCTCCTCTACTGAGTAAAAAAGACTAGATTGATTCCTATATGTATATGGTGGGGTAATCAAATACAAGTTATTGATGTTCCAGTTGTGTTGTTTAATATTGCTAACTGAAATATCAAATATCCTTTAGAATGAAACTATGGTTAGCGCTTAAGCTCTTTGCTGAAGTATATGCTTCTCTGTCAGAGTGAGGTAGTAGATTGTATAGTTGTAGGGTAGTTATTTTACCCTGTTCAGGAGATAACTATACAATCTATTGCCTTCCCTGAGGAGTAAAACAAACTGCGGTCCTTTGCAGTCATTCATGTCCGCATTGAGTAACAAATAGATCTGTCAGATAAATTTAGGGTCGTAAAGTATCAGATTAATCAGTGGCACGATTTGCAGGATTGATAATCAGTGTATGTGGTACAACCCCCAAGTGATACATTTAACTAATACGACTTTTCTTTCAAGGTGAGCGGCACAGTGCTGACTGGATATTGAAAATGGTTATGTATATATGATATAGAGTGGGATACCTGATAAGAGTGGAAATTATTCTAAACCAATTTGGCTTTGAATGTAAAAATACAGGTAGCTCAAACTTGTACATTGTGACCTAAACTGTTTTGAGACCTCAATTTCTATCGTGCATTAAAGTTCCATGACTCCAACTGCTTAGTGAAAGTTGGAGGGAAAACTTAACATTATACTTTACAAATAAATCTGTTTATTTTTCTCCAGCTTTTCTAGCAGGTGAGACGTAATGTAATACAAAGTTGAAGCATTGAATGGCCAAAAGTGACCCCTCGCCTTTTTGGGGGAGTGTAAAGCTGTGAAGTTTGAGTGTCCAAGATCCAGAACTGTAATTTTTCTCTGAGGTGGTTATTGTTTTATAAAAAGACGTTTTAAGCTTACTGCATTCTTTTTCCTCCTGATGTCCTAGGTGTATCCAGTCTAACTGCTTCTGCACTAGAGTGAGCAGCTAGCATCCTGCTAGAGTAACAAGGAAAAGCATGAAAATGCTTTTTGGGACTGAAAGTTTAGCATAGGAGGTCAGTGAAAATGAAGCCATTTGTGAGTATTTAATCCCAGAGCATTAAAACTGGTGAACAACTTACCAAGCAGTGGTAACAGCGTACACTTGCAGTACGTTCCCAGACCTAAAAGGCAGAAGACCAAAAGCAGCTGGTAAGCTAAACTGACTTCACAGAGCAGCTGCTAAGTAAGAAGAACTGCAAAAAGGAAGCACTGGGCTCCTAGGAAGAGGTAGTAGGTTGCATAGTTTTAGGGCAGGGATTTTGCTCAGAAGGAGGTAACTATACAACCTGCTGCCTTTCTTAGGGCTTTATTATAACACCGGGACCATTTTGGCTCCATCCTAACCTCTGCAGCTTTGGTACGTGAAGAGAAATGACAAGCTGTTTCTAAGCATATCAAGGCTTAATGAAACAGGTTTTTGGTAGCGCTCAAGCATAGTGCTGCTAGCTGGAATGCAGTGTGGTGAAATGCTGCATCTGAGGGCGTGCTTGCCATTTTGGTGACATCGGGTTGTGATATCCTGCGAGTAGGAGGTTACGTTTGGGTAAGATGGAGTTCCCTGCAATTAGGATGGAGGTGGTATGCACTTCTTAGCATTCACTCGGGGTGCTAATACTACGTACTTAAACAGGTAGCTATAATACATCTTTCTTTGGCTTCGGGCATGTCAAGCGGAGAAACTAACGTTTTCCTTTCCCAAAAGGCTCAGCTTACAACTGACCTGAAAGCTGGTGGCTTCTCAACAGGTATAGGCACTCTTAATAAAACAAGCTCTCAGTCATGGATTATTTGCAGTCTTGCAGGAGGGAGTTTTCAGTCCCTTAAAGTGAATGATGGCGTGGTTTGTCCCTCATGGAAAGCAGGCCATGCGTGTTTATGTCATTATGCTGCACAACAGCAATAGTTCTGGTAGGGCTGCAGCTGGACACGCTATACCATGCAACACAGAGACTTTATTTTAACTGCTGAGCATCTTGTAACATTGACATGTTACGTCTATACCAGCCACTATTTAAACTTTTGACAATAGGACAGAATCATAGATACTATAAACATGTTAAGTATGCTTATATTGAACATCCTGTATGAATTTAATTGTACATGTTTGATTTAGTTAATAAAATACAGCATTTTGTGCAACTCTTACGGTGAATGGACTTTACTTTTTCCAAAATAAGGAAGTGAATTTTATAAGAAAACAGTGCCCATATTATTTCAATAAAGTCAAGACCATGTTACAAAAATTATCGTGTTAACTAGAATTAGTGTTAACTAAAAATTATTCTAGCGTTAACTGTGACTTTTGTTAAAGAGCTTTGGTACAAGACTTCACTATGTGAGGGGGAAAATCCTTATTTACAACATTGCTGATGAACGTGCAGGAACTCTTCTTACTCCAGGGCTGGTTTCTGAGCCTAAGTTTAAAATGCTGTATGTAAATCTAAACTTTAGGAGGATGGGCTTGACTAGTCTTAACTGCACCTTGGCTTTTACATAAATGCAGCTGGTAAGGTAAGATGGGTAAGATTCAGGCAGAAACATACCAGTAAATTTTTTTTTTAGCAGTACAAGATGCCTTAAAAGCTTTAATATACTTAACATTCTATAAGTAAGTATAGGGAGTATGCTTATAAATGACTTAATCTGTGCTAGCCACTCCAGCTGTGATACTGCTGTTGTATCTGCCACATTTGTAAAGCCCCTTTTGTGAAAGAAATAAATAGAACTTGGGTCCTAGATGGAAATGAGTAGCTGCTTTATGTTGAGTTTGGAGTTACACACCAGTTTTAGGCTTGATGTGCCTGTTTCTGCCATTCTGTTACTATACCACTTGATATTGGTGCTCAGCGCTGCTGGGTTTCTTTAACAGCATACTTCAGAAAACAAGAAATAGAGGAAGCTTGTCATTGCTTAGTCTCTGACTGAAGTTATATGCGCCTCAATGTTATTAGCGGAGCCAGATTTTTTTTTTTTCTTTTTTAATAACTGTTAAAAGCAGAACACCTCTTCACTGAGTCCTAAGTGTTTCTTAGGCAAAAGTACCTGAATTTGGGGATTAACGTCTGTGTTTTCAGTGTATTGTGATAAGCAGATACTGCAGAGAGCTACTGCAGTATCGGTTCTGGCACATTGAATGTAGCCCCTCTCGTGCAAGTGGCCTTCATCGTGTCTTCATAGAAGAAGGCAGTACTGCTGAGTTAATTTTTTAAATGGTTAATTAGTTCTGCTTTTTATCGAAGGATGCTAACCCTTGACTCCCATCTTTCTACTACTGATTCTGTCTTACCTATAAGAGGTACAGGCATTTATTTCCTTGTAATTGGAAGCAGCTTGATTAAGTGATACGGCTCAAACTAGAAAGGAATTACGCTGTGGTTTAGCAGTCTTGTCTCATCAGATTATCTCTTACCTTGACTTATCTGTGGGCTCCACCTAGTAAATGGTATCTGCTTGGCACAGGATTTGTTTGCCTCTTTCTACATCTGTATTCAGAGAAGAGTCCAAGGATGAGGCGACAACACGGCAAGAATCCTTCCAATAAAGAAACAGTGGTTAAAGAATGCACAGCAAACAGTGCAGAAAAGTTTGCAGTAAGAGTAGAGACACGTTTACCACCCATAGCGAGGTAATTGTGTCATGGTGGTCTTGGAAACATTCCAGTAGAGCTCCAAAAATAGAATACAGCCTCAGCACAGATCCACATCCCAAGAGAATGATTTCTGTTCCGTGCCCTTCCATGCAGGAAGGTGTGCTCTGAAATCTGGTAGTGTGAGACCTGAGACCTGTTGAGCTTTTTCTGTAAGAGAAAACACTGCTAACAAACATCCTTGTGCTTCCGAAGGGCACTGGGCACTTGTGCCCTGTTCACAGCATATGAACGTTATGCATTAACAGTTCTCTCCCCTACGCTGCCTTGTGCCGAGAGCTGGGATTGTGGCAGACAAGAATTGCTGCGGTTATTTTCTATACTTTGTGCTACAGAAGATGACAGAGCTGCTGGAGAACAGCTGCCGCCAGGCACACACAGCAGTTATACCCTACCTCAGAGGGGTGCTCTCTACTGGGCTTTCCCAGGTGGGGAACGGGATTTGCATTCGTAACCGTCAGTTTTTCTTTGTGCTTCCGTATCCAGTCTCCTTCCAGCCTGTGAGAACAGATGCAAGGCAATTAACCTTTAGCTATCAAACATATATAAAAGGATGTTAGCAATCACAGAATCTAACCATGAAAGTTCTAGGTGCACGTTGCGAGGTCTGATACTGTGGCTGTTGGAAATGTCGCCATCCTTATGCCAAAAAGCTCTTCGTGCTCTTTCTTTTGGTACCCAGCAGGCTGGACTCGGCAATAGGTGCCTCCAGGTGGTTCATCTTTTGGCTTTACCATGCAAACTATAAAATATCTGATATATGGGGGGGGGGGAGGGAAAGTCTTAGATAGACTGGTCAAAACAGACAAGTATGACAAGTTCAGCTGAGTACCAGTGGCTTCAGCTGAGACTCCTAAGAGACAACTGAAGTCCCTCAGTTCTAGAGGCGTGGTGTGGCCTTCAGAGCTCTGCTGAGCTGTAAGGAGCCCAGCAGGTGAGACAGTTGGGTTTAGGCAAGAAAACGGATTTCACCTAGCAAGCTTAGTTGTGTATTTATTGGCATAGTTCTGTAAAGATGAGTTACGGCAGGAGCTACCGGACGCATCAGATGTCAATGTATGTTTTGTGGCAACGCAAGGAATGAGATTTGTTCTTATTGCACAGGCAGGCTTACTGGAATTTTGTAGGAGTTTCAGACACTTAAAACCCCTACAGCGTAGAGGGCTTACACACATTAGAAAATAAGACACTGTTCTATTTCAGCTGATTGTATTAAAGCAATCTTCAAAATAAAGCCATTGCAAGTCATGTAATGCTGCTAAGGACTGTATTTTTGGTGACTGAGAAGGTTCTTTCTGAAATGGGAGGATGTTACTGAAAAATACTTCCTTTGACATTAAAACTCTCCTATATACACAATGTTGAGCTGATTAGTTAAACCCAGCACAGCATAAAACCAGAAAGAAGGATCAAATTGTGCAATTGCAAGTCCCAGTTCTGTGAGGGAGTTTAATGCTCCCTGTATACAATACCTTATATATTGTGCAGCCTTGAATACGTTACCCTTGGAGAGATCTGCGGTCTCAGTACTCCCAACAACTACCCATAAATTGCTGGGTGAAAGTAGTAAGGAGTAGTAAATCAGTCCCAGTATCCTGAAACGCTGTTGCACGTGAAACCTGATTCATGTCTGGAGTCTTTGGTGTATAAGTGGCTCCTCCTGCAGCAGCTCCCTAAAATGAAGAGGGATAAAGGAGGAAAAAAAAAAAAAGAGGTGTAGTTTAAACTTCCTAGCTCCTACAAAAATAGATATGTACAATGTCAGAGTGCTAATACTTGTGATTAATGTTTTTATCACAGACCGGTTTGGGTTGGAAGGGACCTCACAGCCCATCCAGTCCCACCCTTTGCCATGGGCAGGGACACCCTCCACCAGCCCAGGTTGCCCAAAGCCCCATCCAACCTGGCCTTGAACACTGCCAGGGAGCCAGGGGCAGCCACAGCTGCTCTGGGCAACCTGTGCCAGGGCCTCAGCACCCTCACAGGGAAGGATTTCCTCCTCAGATCTCATCTCCATCTCCCCTCCGTCAGCTTCAGGCCATTCCCCTTGTCCTGTCACTCCCTGCCCTTGTCACCAGCCCCTCTCCAGCTTTCCTGGAGCCCCCGCAGGGACTGGAAGGGGCTCTAAGGTCTCCCCGGAGCCTTCTCTTCTCCAGGCTGAACCACCCCAACTCTCTCAGCCTGTCTCCATAGGAGAGGTGCTCCAGCGTAATTCTGCCCGAGGAAGCTGTGACTGATGCTATTAGCACCTGGTACATAAAACTAAATCATATCTTATGCCAAAACAAGCACAGTCAAAGACTTTCCTCAATTATTTTACAAAAAAAGTAAGACTGGAGCTGTTTTTAGAGCCTGATGTAATACTGTCCTGATCGTTTCTTCATCAGCTGGCATGTACTGCCCCACTTGCGTTACAGTACATGCTGTAATGAAAGAGGTGATGCATAGCTGCAGAAACCAGTGGGTAGACGGACAAAGCAAAGCAAATTGTCCTCAGTTTTGAACAAATGCAATATATTTCCTTTTTCTGTTACTGTTTCAAGTTAAATACAGCTACTGTGGAGAGTACAGGAGAGCTGGCAGTGAATGCTACTACCACTGCGGTGCAAATAAGCAAAGTCAACGCGTCTGACTAATCTCCCTCGGTGCAGTATTGCTGCCGTTCCCCCCCTCCGCACCATCCTGCTGCTGCACGTACCCTACAGCAACACCGCCGCTGCCGTTCCGATACGACAGCCCAGCACCGATTCGTATCGGGTATTTCTGGTGCTTTAACAGGTGAGAGAGGCAGGTCAAACCTCAGCAGGCCAATGGAAAAAACCTAAAGGTAAGTACACCAGTTGGAGCATTGGGCATGAGAAATAGTGTGAACTAACTAGAGTATATGAGTATCTGAAGGATGCAAATGCAGGAAATGGGATTCTTGTTAGGATGCTGTTAAAAGGTTTCAGCTAACTGTCACAAACATTTGCAATGAAGTACGTGACGCTATGGTGGAGATACTGTAAGTGGATGAAGGGCCAACAAGCGGCTCTGGAAAGCCATCCTCTGGCAGGAACAGACACGTCTAAACCTTCCTTCAGCCGAAGTCAATGGAAATCCTCCCCTTAATCTCAGGGCAGGACTTCACTTTGAGCCCCAGCAGTACAGTTTTTACACAAGTGATTGAAATAAGGTGAACAGCTAACTCATTATTGTGTGAATCAACATATTGATATAATTGACAAGAGATTAATATGCATTAGTCTTTTTTTTTTTTTTAAATCTACTCACAGCTAGGCAAGGCTTGTTGTTTACTGAGCGGGTAGCCAAGCTGCATGAAGGTGGTGATGTGGAAGAGGCAGGAAGCTGTTCTCCAGAGTCATCGCCCTGCCAGGTCTGCATCGCTCAGCAGGCAACCGCTGCTCGTCTGCGCTGCAGGACTGCGACGGCTTCCAGAAGTGGCACTTCCTTCAAGGAGCTCGACCATGTCTGCTTACCCTAACCAAGAAGAGGAAGATGCCAGTTAGTAACCACCTAATACGGAGTTAGTTATTACAGTATTGTTAGTTTATTCATATGGAAGTGAATTAGACCATATGAAATTCTCGAAGACATTTAAAAATATTTCTCAGGTGCATGATGAAGTTTTTACTCTTAATAAAATACCCGTTTTCTGTTTCGCATTTCAACCCTGGTTTGCCCCGTGTCCCCACTGGATTACGATGACTCAGCACACTCCATTGTGTTTCAGAAGTTCTGAAATGCGGCCAAGAAGTGCCTTCCAAAGATTACCTTGTTAAAGAAAAAAAATATCCGCTGTATTGCGTGCCCTTCAGATCTCATCCAGTGACCGCACGTTGTTGTATTTCAAGTAGGGGCAACACAGGCGTTTTCCTGTCAACTTCGCTTAAAATACAGGAACTAAAATTCCCTCCCCAATCCCCCTCTCTCCTTTGGTTTTTGGAGCAGCATCACGGTCCTGTGAAATTCAGAGTCCATTTCTGGACCCACACGTGGCACAGCTGTACCCAAAGCTGCCTACCTTCCCTGCCAAGTCCTTTCCCTCTGGACTCACACACGGACAGCCCAGGTATTTTAAAGCTGCATTTATACACAGCTGTGGCAGTAGCCAAATTTAAGCAGCTCTTGAATAGTGTTTATTAATTTTATGGTGATGAGCGTGAGTGCCAGTGTTCAAGAGCTAATTTCCAAAAATACAAATTAAACAAGTCCAACATGCTGATCAGTAAATTTGATTGTGAACAGTGTTTCCCCCTGGACAGCAGCATCGGGTTGATCACTGTGCGGTCCCTCTCCAACCCAAACAGTTTCCTCCCTCAAAATCAGCAACAGAAAATAATCAAACGCTGCTCTTAGATTCAGTGCAAATTCTGCAACTAGATGACTGCCAGACCTCTCCTGTGCAAAGAGCCTTCAGCGGCAGAAGAATGAGTTGTCAAACAAACTGCCACATTTCTTTGTTCCTTTCTGTCTTTGAGACGGATCAAGAAGCAATGAAATACTCGTACATCCTTGATGCACAGGGGTTTTCTAACATGTTTTAAATTAGGCCCTAAAAACCCCAAGTGATCAGCAACCCAAATACCTGGAGATTTCTGTGTAAGAGCAAATATTTAATTTTATGAAGACATCAGAAAACCTGAGTGACCGGCACCCGTAGATGCTTTTATACACCTCTGGCATGCCATCTGCATTTCCAGCAGAGTTCGCTGTGTCTGACCTGGAAAGAGTTCAGCGTGCAAAATACCGTCAGCTGAAAACTAAAGTTCTCAGATCACAATAGTTGTTTACTAAGCAGAGCAGGATTCTGTAAAAAGGAAAAAGAAGAGGGCATAAGTATTGTGGGATAGATTTGGGCCTAAAATTTCATTTTTAAGGCAAGAGAAAAATACATGAACTCTGTATTTCCTCACCTCCTGCCCTTTCCAGGCTGTGACTGATGCAGTACAAGCAAGAGACCTCCACTTGCCAGCACCAGACGTGTTCCCTGTTGGTCAGATAAGCCATGACAACTGTTTTTCCTACAGTAAAGTTAGAAAACAAAACATCATTAAATAGACCTGAAAGGTTTGATTCTCCACAAGCTCTGTTCAGCAGTGTTTAGAGATGTGGAGCTCAGTACACCCGGAAAAACCTCATGCCCTTTAGACAGTGTATACCAAGTAGGGTTAAATGACTGCATGTGTAAAATGGTTTTCCTCTTGGAGCGTTACGTTATGGATTATTAACAATTTAGATTTTACGGTAGGTTCAAGAAACAGATTTGCAATATTTATAGGTAGATAACACATTAGTCTGTGGATATGCACCTAAATATTTTCTCAAATTGGTTTATGGTCAGGAAAGATGGGAAAAAGACTTTACGAATTATGCCATTTCTTCACCACCATAGATGGCCTAATGAGATACAGTTTTGTGTCACCGTCTTCTATGTAAATTCTTTTTTAGGGTTGGTAAGAGCGGTAACAGTTAGCCACTTCATAAAGAAAATGGAACGGACAGAGCTCAGTTATTAGTCTCCTGAGACTGTAACACACAAACGCCATTTTTCCAGAGGTGATTCCTTGAGTTTCCACATTTCTGCTCATGGTCAGCAGGGCTTTTAGAAGAACCCCCATGTGGATTTGCATCCTAAATTCACACAACAGTTGCATACAAAATTTTTTTTAAAGTGTTGTATCTGATACCTAACATACAATTAACAGGCAGCTCCTTTTAATAGGCATCTTTGAGAGCTTCGTCAAAACTCAATTCATTCCAACTAAGCATTTTGAAAATGGTTTCCTACCGTGACGCAAAACTATTTTCTCTATTGCCTAAGCCTGAACCGCGGTGAATAAATCCCTCCAGTTCCCTTCCCTCAGATTTTTTAGATTCTTTACTGGACATAACATTTCCTGGGTCTGTTATTGCTTGGCTAGTCTGTGTGTCTGTCCAGAAACCAGCCTACTATCAGGGACAGTACTTGGGTATTTTCCTTGTACGGTAGTAAAAACCTAAGTAAATCCATACAAGATGCACCTGTACAACAGGAGTGGTTTCACTTCAACACTGTACAACCAAAAGAAACTTATTTTGATACTTTGGGCATTAAGGAAAAACAAAATTTACTTGCCCCAGGAACTGGTCTTTAAACTGTTATGCCGGGGGGGGGAAGAGAAAAGCAAAAGAAAAAAAAAAAAGGGTTTAGACACTGAAGCTAATTCAAAGTTTTTAACATCTTTTGCTGTCAAGGAAGTAGTAACAGATAGAATCTCTGTTCTGCCACTAAAGCCCCAGTTCTTTGAACCATTGGTGTCACACATTCAAAGAAACTGTAAATGTAAGCATAAGCTTGTGGGAGAATTTTCAAAACAAATCACCGTGGTCATTGTTTCTGTTAACTTTTTCATGGACCTGTGAGAATAAAAATCACTATAATATTCCACTTTATTTTTTTTTTAATGAAAGAGGTCATAACTATATACCATGCAATGAAGGGCAATAAGACTACCATCATGTACAAAATTAATTTGGTATTGAAAATAGTAACCTCAGTCACAAGGAACCACTTCTGCCCCATAAAGATCCCATAAACTGGTCGCTAGGCGCAGCACCTCGCACAGAGTCCGGGGTTGCCGCACCCCCCACCGTTTACTGGCTCGTAGCGGCTGCAGGTCTGAGAAAGCTGTTACCAATTTGTTTGGGCTGGTCCCCGTGCAGGTTTTCACTCTGTGCGTCAGCACTGGGTGCGCTGGTTGTCATTTCTTGATACTGAAAGTTATACGCCCCTGTTTGGAGACGGGCATCGTGCTCCACCTGTATGCGAAAGGTTCACAGGAAAAGTATTCTGCTGTGCGAGTATCCCGATACGGTGACATTAAAACACACAGCCAATTCACCGGGTGAACTTGGTAAAATACAATCCCACGCACCGGGTGAGTTTGGCTGAAGGAGACGGCGCGGGCGCACGCTAAGGCAGCTGGTGCAGGCACCGCTTCGTCTGCCAGAGACGCCCGGCAGCGAGCGCCCCAGTCCCAGGAGCGCGATGGCTTTGTGGGTGCTCAGAGCCCGCACGGAGCTCTCTGGTGCCCGCACAGGCGGCGCAGCTGGCCGGCTCGCAAGAGCAGACGGGGTGGGTTTACTAAGGGCACAGTTCCTCACTGTATTAGCAAGCACATCGCTGTATCGCCAACTGACACCCTTTGAAAGGGTAGCAGGACCAGTTGCAGCTGTTGCCACCTTCATCTTACACGCTCAGCGTACAAAGAAATGAAGTCGAAGCTTATGGTTTTCTCTCCCGTATTCCCTCTGTCCCTAGAGGGGCTTTACTCAAGACTTTGATTTCTGCCAAAGCACCAAAAGTAAAAAAAAAATAAAAATTTAAAAAAAATAAAATCGAGTGAACCTGCAGGTAGCGGCTTGCCACCAAACTGCCATCAGGTTCTGCTGGTCTAAAAGCACCATTGCAGAAAATTTCCCTGCTAATAGGCATTTCCCATCCTACCTGGAAGCTGTGGACCTGAAGCTGCCTGACCCATCTCCCCAGTTAGGGTGATACCTCTGGGGTGAGAGACGCGGTAGCTGCATCGTACAGTCATCTCACAGCCACAGGGCGTCTTTCAGCATGGCGAGGGGAGGCAGCAAAGCTGGGGCACCCTGAGCTCCATCCTGCACTGGAGGGTGTCGTGGTGCTTCCCAGCTCAGCAGCGAGGGCGAGCACAGCCCTGGTCTGCTGGGGAACGGCTGGGGCTGGCGGCCTCGCAAAAGGCGGCATGGTGGAACCACCTGGAAGGGGTTTTGGTCGCTCCCTTTGACGGTGCTCCCCCTCTTCGGCTGCGATGCCATCGGGGAGGGTCCCCGAGCAAGCTGATGCGCTGCGAGCCCATCTCTCTAGCACAAACACCAAGGTTAAGGGGGGGGGGACCTCCCAAGCAAACCCAAACCAAGCTTCTGATCTGCCTTTTTGGTGGCATCGCTGGGTTTCATCCAGCTTCTGTGCCCTGAGAAAGAACCAGAGATTAGACAGCTACAAGTGTTGGGTAACATCTGCCTGCTACAAAGCGTGGTGGTTTGCACCCAAACTGGGAAGCACAGGATGTACGAACAGACCCCGACAAGCAGGTTGGCAGGAAAAGCATAGCCCAGGTCTCGCGAGTGGTAATCCTACCTCTCGGGCATTTTCCCTTCCCCGTAGCCTCCGAGCCATGCAGAACTCATGTTAAAGCCTGCACAGGTTCTATTTTTTCACGTTCAGTAAAATCTGACTCAATTTGTGCCAAAAACTTTCAGGATTGTCCCTCCCCTGTCCCCCCCATGAGTTATGTTTCCTTGAAAAACCACAACCCTCTCTAAGTACCTTAGAAATGCACCATAAGCATTAAGCCAACGCTAGACAATAATAAATGAGGCAAAATTACATGCCAGGATGTGCTGGTGATAATGTTTTCCACTGAAGACAGGAGCAGTGAAATTTTCCAGCACAACAACAGAGGCACCGTTCCCCCCCTCGGCCCCGCGCGAAACACAAGTGACCTCTACCTTACCACCCCGCTCCCGTGCGCCCTGCAAACCTTCACCCATCTGATAATGTCCCGTAGGTGACACGCGAAGCCGCCCGCATAGCGCGCAGAGGTTGGCCAGCCCGGCGATGCCTGACCTTTAAATCCATCTTGTCTTGTCTGCGTGCCCAAGAGGAAATCACATGTGTGGCACGAGCCTGACCCAGAAATATTGCAGGGAGTAGGATATTTTGTGCGAATAAGGAAGGGCAGGGTCTGCAAGATGAATCACCGAAACAATAATTATCCTGAGGAAAAACCTTGGAGGGTGGATTAACCGTGATAACTGCCCTTTCAAGGTAACAACAATGCGAGCCGTCAGCTCTTCTCAACTGTGAGGAACAGAAAATGCTTTAGCACAGAACATAAAAATAAAAATTATGGAAGTTCATAAGAAGAGATGGGCCAAGGAGGCATCCTTCACTTCCCAGCTGCTCTGCCTTCAGCCTGCGATTGTTCTACAATCTGCCACAAAAATTGCTCCAAAAATTATTTTTAGCACACCAGTAGCTCTCAGTGAAAATAAATAAAGGGACAGACAGTTGCTATAAAGGCAGGAAATAAACTTTAGAAACTATTTAGCTTTTGGCTAAGCAGGGCAACTGAATTACACAGTTCCTGAGTGTGCATGATAGTTGCAGATAAGATGAGCTCCAAACGATAATTCTCTTTCTTTCCTCCAATCAGCCCAGCTGTAACGTAACGGTCAGTGCTTTGCGATAGCTCCACACCTGGAGCCAACGCCAGGAACCCCAGGGCGCTGCAGTCTCCGCATCCCTGGCACGCATCAAATCCGACTGCGACGCACGGCATAGGGTGGGCAGCCACCATCTCCCCCTAAGCGCAGCTGTGGTGCGCCTACGCCTGCTCGCCGTCCCTGGGGGCAGCCCCTCCCGGCCACAGCCCGGCCCCAGGGCAGCGTCCCCCTCCCTCCTCCCTGGCTCAGGCGCAGCAGTGCCAGTGCCTCCTGCAGAAGTCGGGATAGCTCTGCTTGCGCCGCACTTAAACCGCTCAGAGGAGCTCCAAGCATCCCAGAGCCACGGCGCCAGCGAGGGAGACGGGACGCGTCCTCCCACCAGAGACGGGAAGAGCCCTGCAGAGCCACAACGCGGGGAGTGGGCGCCGGCAGATACGCCTGCCCCCACAAACTGTTAGTAATAGTCATCTGCTGCTAGTCAGACGTTCGCTGCAGCAAAGGAGGAAAAAGTAAAGGCCCGTTCTGTCTCCCACCTGAAACAATATTCAAACTTCTGGTCATGAGCCAACCTTGCGTCCAGCCTTGGTGACCTTAGCTAAACACGCGCAGCCACCGCGTTGTCAGAGCTGATCGCTGGGAGGGGACAACCTTTTGCCACCTTTCAGTTTTTCAGCCGGTTATCTCCCTCAAGCCTGCTTCGAGCATCAGGCCTGCCACAGCCTCGTCTGCGCTTCGCCCCCATCCACCCCCCCGGGCTGGCGACAGCGGTGGCATTGCTTCTGCAAACACTGCCTGGTGCAGACGCCTGCGGGCGCTGCTTGGGGCGAGAGCTGGAGCGAAAACACCCCTCCGGGGTCACTCAAGCTCCCTATCGCACCTGAACAGAAAACCTCACTGCGGTGACATCATTTGGGGTAAATAAACCAGAATTTGGAAGGTGAAACCGCAGGCAAGCTGTACTCTGCAAAGGTCGCCGTATACAGAGCACGAGGCCTCGTCTGCCCGTTCCTCACCAGCCACGGAAGAGGTGCTACCTCGCACGCAACCTGCGCTTACAAGGAATGTGCCGTCAGACTCGCAGGGGCGCACGCGGAGGAAAGGCTCTTCCTGCTCTTCCCCGAGACCAGCTGAACGGCTGCCAGCAGCCGGCGCAGGGACAGCCACGGAAAGTGAAACCACAGCGCCAGGCGGGAGAGAAAACCGGGAGAAGGTGCTTCTCGGGCACTGCCCTTTCGCGCTGATAGCGAGGGCTCGAGCTTACGGTTACCACAAAATTGTGCCCTTTGCAATTTGTGGAGTAACACTAATAATGATAAAATAAATAAAAGCATTTCCCTGTTCCAATGTCACGTGGATGCCTTTCCATCTCACCGCTCCTGAATTATGAGAAAGAGTAAATACGATGGTTGCAACTTACCATTACTAAAACTGTTT
The DNA here is from genome assembly GCF_028858705.1 of Grus americana. Lineage (NCBI taxonomy): Eukaryota > Metazoa > Chordata > Aves > Gruiformes > Gruidae > Grus > Grus americana. Next base: position 23,338,207 of record NC_072862.1, on the reverse strand, counting down.
GCCGTTTTCTATGCCTCTGCCACCGCTTCCTCTGACCCAGCCAGCCAGCATCCTCTCCTTGCTCCCCGCAAGCCTTCCCCGAACGTCTCGGACGTCTGTTGTTTGGAGATGGGTCCATCAGCACTTGAAGGGTGGTCTGGGGGTAAGGTGAGGTCAAATTACTTAAACATCCTACTGTTTTATTTGCTTATTTAGCTGTACACGGAGTTCCCTTCTGACCACAGTAACATCCCTCCCCTCTGTTTTCAATTTCAGGTTTAACAACATTATTTTTCAGATTTTTATGTCCCCAACACATAATAAAACCACCTTCAGCTTGGACTCAGTCATGCCTCTCTGTGACAGAACGGGAGTAAAGCACGTTATCAATTTGAACAGATCAGTTTCCTTTATGGTGGAGTTGTTTTCAGTGCGCTGTGATGTGTATTACAAAAGCCAAAGATATAAATGATCAACTGGAAGCTTGAATTAATTTTTCCTCATGTCTAAATTAGGAGAGTGAGTAATTGCTGCAGTAATCACAAGCAGAGCCTGTTTATCAATGCCAGTGAATAATTGGCTATTAAACAATAGTGCACTTTGCCTTTGAAAATTCACAACACTCTAACAGGAAGCACACTGCCAGTTTTATATTAGCTGGATGATTGATGAGAGGAGTGGCAGGATTACAAACGCAGTTTGGGGAAAAGCTTTCTGACATTTCTCCCCCAAAAGCATCCCTATGCCTAAAGAGTTACCCTCGCTGCAAGGATAAGCACACAGTGGGCTTAGATTACAGCATCTGATGTCACAGGGCCAAAATAGCACAAGCCTAATTCTGTAATCAATCAGTTTTGATTGCAGGCAGCCAAACGCCGTACCTAGAAACCACAGGCAGGAGCTGCCTCTTGTTTTCTGTTTTTGTACACGCGTCCGTCTGCCACTCGGCCATTGCTCTGACCTCACCCTTTGTTCAGAGCAGCGTCTGGCCCTGTTATCTTCCTTGTGCCTGCCCATTTTCCATGCCAAGCCTATCCTCTTCCCACCATGCTCCTCATCCCTCCCTTTAACAACTCTGGATCGAGTCCCTGTCATCCTGGAGTTCCACCCTCCCCACCCAGCTATGCCGAGCCCTCACCTCCACCTGTTTTCAGGGCCACCGCTGCATTTCTTTCCTCTCCCGGCTGTTTCTGGGCTCTGTGTGCTCACCCCAGGCACCCACAGCGCCTCCAGCTCTCGGGACCTCCCCTGTGCTCTCTTCCTCTTCTGGGCAGCTTCCTTTCTTTCTCTGAGCTTCCTGGATCGAGAGCAGACATGGTGCAACTGGTCAGGGATCCCTCCTGTTCCTGCTGCTTCCAAGCGCTTTCTCTTGCCCAGCCTCTCCCCATCCTCCTCCTTCACACCTGACCAAAGCTCTTTCTCCTCCTCCCAGATTCCCACATCCACTCGTGGTGGTGTCTGGCTCTGACGTGACAACCCAACCGATTTCTTACATTGGCATCTCCGTACCCTTGTGCCTTCAAGTGATCTGCAGCTCTTCCCTGAGTCTCTCGGTGACTCTGAAATGGTTAATCTGCTCGGTTTTTCACCTAGCACTGCTCCTCCTCACCTCTCTGCTCTGCAAATTCCCCCTCTGGTCACTGCTCATCCAGATAATTCAATTACTTTTTCTTTCCTCCTCTGTTTGCAGACCTCTCCTCCCTGTCCTTTTCTCAATTTGAAAATTGCTCATTTGCTTTCAAGCTTCATTTCAGCCCAGTCTAGACTGCCTTCCCAGAGTCTGGCCTACTGCCTTCATTTCACTGCCCCTCCCCGCCCCAAGCTATTAACACAGCAGCAAATTCATCCTCTCTACCTCTCTGTACTGTCACCTCCCCAACTAAGCAGCTGTAAGACCCAGCTGAATCTGAAGAAGTGCATCTGCAGCTCTGGCTGATGCAACTTCTCACTCCTCAGCCACTGTCTCCTCCCGGCTCCCCTGTTCTCCCAGGCAATACGAGCTGGCTGGTTTCCCTCCTCTCTGTGGTAGGACACTGGTCTGTTCTCCCTTCCAACAGCATCTCCGTACCATCTCAGTTTCTCTCATCCCTTTTAATTCTAATTATCCTTCACTCTCTTCATTTGACCTCGAATCCTGCAATTTTCCCCCTCACTAACATCCTTTAGCATCTCCTTTAAGATGTACCAAAAGGTCCTCGATTTCCCTCTTGTCCATCTAGACGCCGTAGCTCATTGCCCTTTATAGTACCCTGGTGTTCCTCCAACAGTTTCTGCCCCTCACATCTTACTGAAACTTCTCTGGTTGAGGTCTCTCAGATCTTCTTCTTACTGAGATTTCAGCCAGACAATTCCTCTTTCTTCATTTACTTTTAGCACCGTTGACCACACTCTTCTTGAGACCTTGTTCTCTGGGTTCAGCACCCCTTATCCTCTGCTTCCCATCATTCATTCAGCATGTTTGCTAAGTATTCTTCTTCACCAGCCTTGAACAGGTCTTGGTCTCTTTTCTCTTACCATCTCGTTTCCAGGAGAAAGAGACCCGCTCACCAAACAAAACAAAAAACCCCAAACTCGTCTCCGTGTACCACCTCTGCAGAGGTACCTGCTGTTTTACTGCTCAACTCCAGACCTGTCCCTTCGATCCAAACAGAAAGTAAATAATAAAAATAAGAGATCTTTCTGCAAGGTCATCTCTTATTTAGATCGACTTTTAACTGGGGTTCTTCCTGGCTAAGCAAAGCTCCTGCCCATGCCTCCATGTAACCCCTCTTTCCTTCACTACTGACACTAGGACCCCGTGTGTCAGTCACCCTGCAACCCACCATGGCCTCCAATCTCTCCCCTGATGTCCTCTCCTCCAAGTGAGGTTTAATTCTCTTGAATTTTTTCTGCATTGGGCCCTAAGAGCTGACAGCCTTTCCCAAGGGTCCCCTCGGTTGAGCTCTCACTGTCGGACACCTTGATTAGCGTGCCGGTTTTACTCTTGCTTTACTCACAGCAACCCAACGCTCTGCCGCAGAGTTAGTTTGTCGCTGGTGTTTTGACACACACCCCTCCTTTCGCATCCCTCTTCTGACACCTCCTCTTTATCATCGAGCATCAATCAGTTGACTTGGCTTTCAGGGCCCCCATGACATCCTGCCATTCACTAAAGAGAAGCTGCTCTATGGCTGGCCCACTACAACGGTCTTTATTCCTCACTGTCGTATTTCCAAGGAAGCATCTTTCTTCTTTCTGGGTGCCAAACTCCCGCTTAGAGCTCGCTATGAACACTTGCAAAAGCACTTCACTTCTCCAGCCACAGCAGCTGCTCCCCACATGGATGAGCACGGTTTCCTTCTTACTCTCGTGTCTTCCACCCTCATCTTCTACTTACATAGTAATGCTTTTTGGGGATGACACTCTTTTTTCTTCTGCCTTTGTAGATGATACTGCAGAAAGGCAACCTGCTGCACAGATAGGCCTATATCACTATCAAGAAGCCCTGGTTTGCAAAGCGCAGCGATCTGCGGCAGATGGAATTACCAGGGTCTCCCCCACCACACATCCTTTACCAAACACATCCATCCTCCCGGGGACCCTTTCGGTCTGTGCCCTCTGTGCAGCTTGAGTACGATGCTGACACCTTCCAAGTGACCCTTACTCTCTGGTCCACAAGAAAATAATTTCACAAGAGCACAGATTTCTGACAGTTTGTGTGTGCTCTTACACCCTCCCCTGGCCGCGACTCCCAAACGCTTCCCAGGAATATGCCAGAAAAGGCTGAATTCGCTGGTGCCTTTTCAGGCTTTCCCTTCTGACGAGCAGCACAGCAAACTCCCCTACCGACAAGGGCACTCGCTCGAATCAGACCAGCGAGAACACGGGTGGGAAAGCCAACTCACCCTGAACCACAAGTTAAAAGTTACGTCTGGAAGTCGCTCCTAGCTCAGAGAACAGACACGAGCGTTTTGCTTATCCTCCGGGACTGCATGACAGCGCTGGACCTGCATGCGGAGCTTATCAGAAAAATTAGCACAGGAGCTGCGGCAGGACGACAAGGCAGCATCGCTAACGCAGCGTAAAGAGACTTGAGTTCCCTGAGTCTGTTTGCCCTGCTTAAGCCAGCAAGCTCTGCTGAAGTCGGCGAGGCCAGAACAAGCCACGACCACCCAAAACCTGGCCCAGACCCCCAACCAGCCCCTAGCCCCTGTGGCCCAGTACAGGGCTGTTGCGTCTTCTCAACCCTACAAAGTACGCGCTAGGGCTCGATCGCGCTGCCTTCTCTATCACCCCAACAGCTTGCAATGAGATGTTTGATAACTTTATTTACTCCACAATTACCGTCAGGAAATACATCACTGGAGGGCCGCATGGCTCACTTGAAGACGTTACCAGGCGTGCTGTAAGCGTCTGCACAGGCAGCCTTCCCAAAACCACCCGTTAGCTTAGTCAGGTGTTTTCCACGAACGCATTTTTGACAGATCAGTTCATATTGTTTACGTAATTTTAAACGCAATAGTGAATGCAAGCCTGTTTTGCCTTACACCTTGACATAAAAATCTCTCTCTGCCTGGGTAGATAGGGAAGAGTTCCCGGCTTTGCAAAGAGATAGGAAGTTATTGGTAAGAGCCCTGATATCTGCAACACAATACCCTTTCCTAGGGTTCACAGAATTCCCCCAAAGCTCTCCTATGAGCAAAGGCTGTTTGAACAAACTTGGCTGGAAAACAAGATCTAGTTCAGTACTTTTCCTTTTTTAACCTGCAGTGCTATTTTAAGACCACTTTTATGGTTACAGTTTAGGCAATGGCTAAAACGGAAGGGAAAAAAATTACAATATTTCATAATGTTTATGTGCCTTGCTCATAACTCTCTCTCCCACTGTGAGATCACCATGGCCTCGTGCATTTCTAGTGACACCTTGACATCAGCCTTGTAAAAGTGCATCTGAGATCTTTGAATTGAGGGAAAAAAGGGAAGCTTCATTTTGGAGAAAGACAGGTTTCGAGTTCCATTGTTTTAACTATAGCTATAATTATAGTGATATTAATCTCACCACCAGTAGTAATAGTCTCAAAATGTCTTCTGCTGATTGTCAGATTTGTAAATACGTGTCGGTCCAAGGTCAATCTTCGTCAGAACAAAAAGTGGACCTGTGTCTTTCTGTGCCCTCCTCCCCACCGTTCCACTTTCCCCACCCTCTCTCTCCTTCCTGCCATGAACATGAGCTTGCTTCCCCTGATCTCCACATGATTTCCTCATGCTATTTGTTACCCCTTCCCATACACAATTTTGTGACTCCGCCCTGCACACATTCGGGGAACAGACAACACCCTTGTTGTCCAGGCTGCTGTTCTCCACCCAGCCGCACAAGCTATCTGCTCCGCACATCCCCGCGCTCGTGGTCCATCTGTCCAACAAAGAGCTCGCGTTACTTTTGCGGCGGCCAGCAAGATGCACGTTTGACAGCCAGCTCTCCTCTCTTCCCTCCACGTGCGCTATTGCTGCTCCATCTCTCTGTAGACTTGGGGAGAACCTGGCAGTTTTGGAAATACCTGCTTTTAACAGCATCTGTGGCTCTCCGGTTCTTACACTGCCTGGCAGCCCGTGTCATGTTTGCTGGATCAGACCCATGGTGTTTAAGACCTTTCTTTGGCAACAAATAATCTGCTTTGACAGTTCATCTTTTCACCTCTGTGTACATTAATAAATGTGTAAAGGAAATGTCAGGTCTTTTTTTTTTTTTTCTAAAAAAAGGCAAAAATAGTATTTGCCTAAGTGCTTGTTGTGATAACTGAGGAATATTATTTTTTTTGCAAATGCAACATATTCCCCAGTGCGTTTGTAATTAATAACTTGTTATGGGGCAGAATCGGAAAAGTATCCCAAAAAAATCACGCAGGGGGAAAAAAAAAAAGGGAAAAAAGCTTGGATGAGCAGCATTCTCAGTGATGAAATAGCTGTGTTTATACCTGTCAGGGGACAAAAGGTAAAAGAGAGAAACAAAACGAGCCAGGGTAGAACTGGAGGTCTCCGTGTGATGTGCAATGGGCCCCTGGTGACGCTTGCCCATTGCTTGGGGGAGCAGGAGATGCAGATGAGCGGACTTCGCACGCTTAGCTCAAAATGACTGACAAGAAGGGGTCTGTTTCTCTGGTTCTGCTATTGAAGTTAAGGATTACTGTTTGAGAGAGCAATTCCTTCATGGACATTAATCATTAGCTCCTTCTCTGGCAGGTGCAGCCACTGCAGGGTCCAAACTCAGAGCAGTTCAGGTGGTACCTGGGGGGCACAAGCTGCAGCCATAGGCAGGGTTAAGCCCGATCCCATTTTGGGACACAGCCCCAACACCGTGCCTGCGGGAGCCCAGGAAGCCAGAGTACAGCAACAGCGAGTTACCCCATCCTCGAGACGGCACAGAAAAGAGATCCAGGCATTGTCTAAACAGCACACAACCAACCTCCAAGTTCTCCTACCTGTGGTTTTTTAACACTCAACAGTATCGACAAGCATGCCTTCACATGGGGAGACCTCTTCACCTCCGAGACCCAGCTGAGGCTTAGGGCAGCTCCATCAACCCATTACTTCAGCTTTAACGTAAAGTATTCCTTCATCCATACTGAGATTAAAAAGCCTGAGCAAACCCAGAGAAACCCTGGACTCACAGACCTCAGGTCCAGAAGCTCCTCAGGCAGTGTCCAGCTCTGAAGCCAGGAGACGCATTAGAGGCTACAGCAGAGGAATGAAAACGCCTGTCTGGGTACTCGCACACAGACACAGCGCTGCACCACATTGGCATTAAGTAGCTGTGTCTTCCAGGTCACCAAATAGCCACCAGACTCCTAAATCATCCAAACAGAGCAACCTTTCCCTTACCCCAAATCCTCCACTGGCCTCTAGCCATCCATCTCTCCTCATCTCACTCCTAGAACACTCTGAGCCCATCAGTTATTAACCAGATGAAGCTGCAGGTAATTAGCTCCCAGGTACACCTGCTTGCCTGAACGACTTTTGCCGGCTGGCTTGCATTAACTGCCGAGGTGACCGTCCGCCTGGGTGGGATGGGTCCCACCTAGAGCACAACTTGGTGGGACCTGGGGAGCTGGGCTTCCGCCCAAAAGGCTGCAAACCCCCTCTGGGTTTCTCAGCCCCCTGTCCTGAGCTTCCCAGGCAGTTTACATCACCAAGTCCATCAGTCACGAGGCGATTGATCACCACAAGGGACGTGTCACCTATATATTGCCACAAGTGTTCAAAGCCAGATGAGACTCACTCTGGAAACCCACCCTGGCCCGGTGGCGTGGTCAGCCCTGTCAGGCAGGGAGGGTGGCTCTCGCCCTTCCTGAGCCCTGACCCGCCACAGCTCCTTACGTAATTTACTCCTCACAGAGAGAAACTCTGCGGCAGGCTATTTATTGCTCGCTTTGCAGTGCTGGTCATACAGCTGCAAACCGAGAAGTTACTGTGGTTGCTGATGATACGATATATTGCGGGAATGGGCCAAGAAGAGCCTGGGAAATCAACTGGCTTTGCAAATGTTATTTATTTATTGTATTTTTTAAACAAACACCCTTTTAGGAGGTAGGAGATTCTTCACACAAGGAGCGTTGGTATATTAACCTCACATTTTTGCTACTGAAAGGACTCTCCAGTCTGACTTTTGCAGGAGATGTTTTGACAACAAAACAGTGCGGCTATGATTAGCCTGATAAAAGGGAGCCAGAGTTGGAGTATCGATGGTATGCGCATCTAGGATCTAGTTACAAAATGGGCTTTTAACCACATTCTCCCTTGTGAATTCATGTTATCAGAGGCCATCTTAAATAAAAAAAAAAAAGAAAAAGAAAAGACAGACTGCCTTTCTTTTTCATTTTATGTGGGTATGTTTCTTGTATTTCTTTATGTTTATGAAAAATGAGACATTAATAACCTTGACTAGAACCACACACTGAGCAGACAGGCGTTGTGCAAACCTCCTTACTTAGCTTCACTAACCAGCGTCGGCGCAGAGACCAGGAGCAGCGGTGAATCTCTTCAACGAGGGGGAACTACTGGATCCAGTCGTGGTTTTGTGAGGGACTCCAGTAGTCCAGAAGGATTGTATCGAGACCCACAGACTTTCCAAGCTTCTTTTTTTTGTCCTAATTTATTTTGAGAATACATTTTCAGAGCTGATTAGCTAGCGTACTAAATCATTGCGCTGCCTAACCCCAAAAAGCAACCCTGACAAACAATTAACAATAGAAACACCACTGTGGCAACAAGTGATGGATGGCTCCAGGGTGTAGCTTGGGCCTAGGCTTTGTTCAGAAGAAAGTTGCTGCTGCTAAATAAAGAAATGGGCAGTAAAAGGTGAGAGCGAACAGATCATATCTGGAATAAAACTATTCGGTCTGCTCGCGGATATGTTTCCTCATAGCAGCGAGCATCTCGGGAGAGACGGGCGAGCCCCAGGGCGGGCCACGAGCCAGAAACCACCATGCGCCAGCCCTCCTCCTGCCATAGCCTGGGATGGAACGGTCTCTCAAGGTTTCTCCTCTTCCACTGTGGCGAAATACGGCGCCTGCTTGCCCGCAGGCCGGGCGCTGAGGTGGGGTGACTCCCGGGATACATGTTCAGGACTCGTACAGAGGACCTGCAGTTTCAGGCCTGCGGAGACCCTCTCTCTGCCTTGCTCTGACCTCCCTCGTTCCTTGGGGCTCCGCCGCAAACGCCCGGCTGGGGATCCTGCTCTGTCTGCCAGCCCGTGCCCAGCGAGAGCCGCATCCCAGTCCGGCCAGGCTGCCCGACGTCTGCGGAGGGCTGCCCGCCGTGCGCTGGGTGCGTTCCCCGAAGCAGGGCGAGCTGGGCTCTCCCAGCTGCCTCGGGCTCTCGTAGACAGCAAGTTCGTTCCTGCAAAGGGACCACAGCGTTCCTCCAAGTGAAGAATCCGGAGAGCTGGATTTTTACCTGCAGACACTTTATGAACCAGGATGTCTTTTTAACCCTTTTAAGCACATCGTTTCAAATTCATTTCTATTGCCACAGGCAATTTCCTGATTCCTACTTTTCTGTCATTAATTTCTAATCGTTGTTCCAAGTTTTGTGTTAATTTACCAGTTTGCCTGTAACTTATTGCTGTACTTTGTTAGGAGAAATAGAATAATCTATCGTAATGCCTCATATTGATTTTATTATGCAGAGATTAGAAAGTAATAAATATAAGCACATAGTGTAAAAAAGCAAGCTGGATATACATGCACTGTAAAACAGGTGGTAGGTAAAGATTAGTTACTACAGACCACTGGAAAGACCACATGGTTGGAAGGACTATTTAAGGTCTACAACATTTTAAATGGTGATTAAAATGTTTGAGAAACTTTGCCAAACAAGACAAACTACCCTTCTGTAATCTGCACAGGAATGTTATTTTATGTATGCTTCACATGCGCATGCACACATGCGCACATGCTCACATATATCTAGGTTACAATTTTTTTAGGAGCAAACAGAGTAAGAGAAAGTCATTGATTAGTCCAGTAAATTATTTATCTGCATTTTCTGAGGAGGCTTTGCCATTTTCCACTCTTACTGAACCCTAAGACAACAATTTAGTCAGCCTTGACCTATCCCATACCCCCGCTTTGTGTTAAACAGCCGACTTGCTGAGGTTGAATCAGACAAAACATTTCTAGCTTCAGCATTGGAAATACAAAAGAAGCAAAAATGAAGCTGAAAGAGCTCCTGGACCGTATTTTATGTGCCAGATCACTGTAGTGGGGAATATGGACTGAAACTCTGAAGGAAATTTAAAATGACCTCCCAGTTGTTTTAGTGTTCAGAGGTTCACTTTGGGGGTAGATTTGTTCTCTGGAAAGCAGGTTTAGTTTCAGGATGAGACTTCTGAGACTGTTTGTGCCCATTTCTGCTCAAGGACTATTGAACCGCCGTGACCAATTGTACTAAGAGCAACGAAAAAAGCAGCAAACCCCACCTCCACTGTGTGTCCCCAAGTCCTCTTCAGCAGCAGCAGCTCTATTGCTCACCTGCAGTATTTTGGTGGTTGTTTTGACTGCCCCAGCCCTTCAGAGCCCAAGTGGTGGATCAGGACGTCATTGTACTGAGCTATGCATGGAGCAAAGATTAAAAACCTTCATTCACAAATCCACGCAGGCAAAATACATGCCTTGGTGACCAGTGCAGTGATGGGGGTGTTCTGACACTTGGGAAATTTCTGCTCGATATGCAAAGGGGATGGTGCACTGAGCACATCCATGTTTCCTTACAGAACTGATAAAACTTATGCTATAGTGATGCTTCATGCAGGACCATCCCACCTTGCCCAAACCGCCAGCCTATATACCTCCCAAGAGCTAGGTGCACGTCTCTATGCATTTGCTGTAGGAGTGTACTGTGTGCAGGGTACACCAGTTCTCCAAAATCCTCTGGTGTCACACACCTTTCCCCGTCGTTTCCCCACACACGCAGCCGGCAGCGGTGCTGGTGCAGAGTGTGGGGTGCCTGTCCCAGCACGATGTCTGGGGCTGGGCTCACTGTTAGCGTCAACACAGCGTGTTCTGGGCTCATCCGAGGGGACGATGGATAAATGCATGTTGGAATAACGCCTTTCTGCCTCTCTCAATGGCACTTTCCTTTTCGGGGCCGGGGCGGGGGGGCAGTTTCCAGCCCACCCAAAGAGGATATGCCCTAAGCCTCGAATTTAATTCTCATGAATACATGTTGCCCGTACAGGGCACGTATAGCTTCTGCGCTCCGGCGCGCTGGCTTGTGCCTGGCGCTGGGTGCGCTCCGGGGCTAGGGGCCGGCTCTGCTCCGCTTGAGCCTGCAAAACCCTTGGGGGCAGCTACTCCCACTGCCCCTAAACACCCGGCAGGTGCCGGGAGCTGCCCGCTGCTGCCCGCTGCTGCCCGCTCTGCCCGCGCGGGGCTGCGGCGGGTGCCCCGGCGGCGCCCGCCAGGTGTCGCCCTGACAAAGAGCTTGCGGCCTGCGGCCGGCGCTGCCCGCCGCCCCGCGCCTCCTCCCTGCGGTGTGGGCACACGGCCTGGGGCCGGCCCGCCGCTGGCTCCGGCTGCCCGCGGGAAGGACGGCGCGGCCCGCGGTGGGAGCCTGCCGGGCGGAAAGGTGATGCGAAAGCATCTGCTGCGCCGGGAAACACCGAGCAGATGGGAGCCCCCCCCCCCCGCCCCGGGCACTCAGCGGGGACAGGCTGGGCAGGATGCCGCCCCCCGCCAGGGCCGGCCGCCACCCCCGCTCGTTCCCCCCCTTCCGGGGCCGTTACGGGGAGCGGCGGGGCCGGCGGCGGGGCCGTGCGGGCGCACCGGCGGGGTCCGGCAGCCGCTCCGCTCCGGTCGCTGCCCCGCGGGAGGGGCTGCCAACCGGGTTCCTAGGAGGGATCCTGAGGGCCTTTCACTGGGGTTTTTTTTTGTTTTCAGAAAAACACTATCAGCAGAACAATTCCCGCACCACACCCCTGTTATCATTTAGGTAACCTCCCTGTTTGAAATATTTTAAGTGGATAATAAAATAGTCACCATATCCGTGTAAATTCTCGCAACGAGGAGCCGGGATACTCCTCTCGGCCGGGCCGCCCCCCCCCCCGCGGCAGGAAGGGGGCTCTGCGGAGCGTCCCGGCAGCCGCAGCCGTCTGCTTCCCCCGTGGGGTCGGACCAAGTCCCACAGACACCTGACGTGAGCCCACTGCCGCGCAGGGTCCGGCGGGACACCCGGCTGCGAGCGGCTAAGCGTCCCCGTCTTTGTCATTAGAAGGCTCAATCAAAAATTAAGCGCGGAGAGGGCACCGCAGGTACGCGGGCGGGGCGTTTGGGCAACGCGGGGCTTTTTCCGTGCCCGCCGGTGGCCGGCCGCCCCTCCGTACCTGCCGGTACCACCTAACCCCCCCCCCCCCCGGGGCGGGACAAAGCGGCGCTCCCGGGCGCGCCGCCGGGGATGCTGCGGACTGCCAGGGGCTCACCCCGCCGGTTCATCGCGGCTCGGAAACCGGGAGGGAGAGTAGCAGCACGTTACACGCGGGGAGGCAGAGCGAGGGGAGGAGCGTCGGGGCCGGGGCAAACGCATAAAACCAGCCCCAGGTGCTCGGCAGCCCCGGCGAACGGACGGCTATCGCGGAGTAAAAACTTCAGCCCCCCCCCCTCCCCGGTGCCGGCCGGCGCGGAGCAGCGCGGGGTGCGGGAGGAGCGCGGCGGCCCCATGCCGCCCGGCGGGCGGGGGCCAGCCCCGGGGGCACCCCCCGGTGACACCCCCCGGAGCCCCTGCCGCTTTCCCCCGGGCCGTGCCCGCAGGAGGAGCCGCGCTGTCCGCCCGAGGAGGATCGCGGGGAGCCTCCTTGCAGGCAGGTGATCTGCCTGCCATTTCTGGTTCCCCTTCTTCCCACGTCCCCCGCCTTTCTTCCCCCCCGGCTGGACAACTCCCTCCTTTGGAGAACACGCCCAAGTAGCTGAAGAAGAGAGAAAGGGAGGGAAAAAAAAAAAAAAAGGAGAGAGAGAGGGAGATAGTTAACATTGAACCTGGGGGGAGCGCCCGGAGCCGCTGCCGCTCAGGAGGATCCCGCAGCCCATACATTGCCAGCAATAAAGCGCTCCGTGTGACAGGCATACAAATCCGGGATAGAGGGAGAGGAGAGCGAGAGGGGCAGAGGCAGACGGACCGCCGGAGCGCAGAGCCCCGGGAGAGGGACATGGTGAGTGCCTGCGGGGGCTCGCCAGCGCGCAGCGGCGGGCGGCGCGGGGTGCGGCGGGGGCTGCCCCTCTCGGCCGCGCTGCCGTGACCCGCGGCTGCTCCGCCAGAAACGGCCCCGGGCCGGAGCGTGGCAGGCATCGTTTCGCATGTTGGTCTGAGACACGGCAAGCAAGGAATATGAACAGGAAAACAAGGCGCTGGATCTTCCACATCTTCCTGAGCCTGGGGATTGTGTATATCAAGATCGGGTAAGTAACTTTTTATTTTTTTTCTTTTATAACAATTGCGCTCTCTCTCGCTCTCAGCCTAACCTGCCCAGACCTGTTACTATTTAACTCGGGAAGTCTCAAAAAAAAAAAAAAAGAAAAAAAAGGTGATGGTGGTGATCACGATTATTTCTTACAAGACAGGTAGAGCCCCCACACCTTCGAGCGACCCTCGGGGGCGCAGCCTCCACCGGGGCGAGGTGGCGGCCCCGGCGACGTGCGGAGCCGCGAGGGGTCGGGCGGCGGCCCCTGTCGCCGTGGGGGGGTGTGGGGAGGACACACACGACAGCCGGGGGGACCCCGCGGGGCAGCCGGTCCTTCTCCGCCCCGGCCTGCGGTCCCTGGCGCGGGGTGCCGCGGCCGCCCTGCCCCGGCAGCTACCTGCCGCCGCCCGCAGCTCGGGGCGGCCCTCCGCTTCCCCGCACGGAAATCCCTCGGTTGCTGCAGGCGGAGGAGACGCCGCCGCCCGCAGCGAGAGGGGAACAGGGAGGGTGGCGGCTCTCCGGTCTCGCAGCATCCCTGGCCCGGCCCGAGCCGCCGCGGCGCTGCCCGTCCAGGTGCGCCCGGCTGCAGGGGGAGGCGGCGCAGCCCGGGGGCAGAGAAGCGTGGGTTATCCCCTTTCCTTCCCTCCCTCCCTCTAACTGTTCAACCGGAGAGGGAAAACCCTGCCGGCCCCGCTGCCTGTGCGTGGCCCGGACACGCACCGCCGCTGCATGTGCTTTAATTCACGAATGAGGAAGTCGGGTCCCGTTTTGGCAGGAGCCCACGTGCTCCTTATCTCTGCTTTGGCTGTGGAGAGAGGGAGAGGGAGAGGGAAGCGACAGGGGGAAAAGGCGGGTGTTTTCCGGGGGCACCTGCCAAAGCCGGGCCCTGCAGCGTGGGAAGGCGGCGGGGTGCTGCGTCCGCCTCCGGAGCAAGTCTCCCCCCAGCCACCCCCCGTGTCTTGTCGTTGCAGGGGTTTTTCCTCTGTGGTGGCCCTGGGAGCCAGCATCATCTGTAACAAGATCCCGGGTCTTGCCCCCCGGCAGCGGGCGATCTGCCAGAGCAGGCCCGACGCTATTATCGTCATCGGGGAAGGGTCCCAGATGGGCATCAACGAGTGCCAGTTCCAGTTTCGCAATGGGCGCTGGAACTGCTCTGCCCTGGGAGAGAGGACCGTCTTCGGGAAGGAGCTGAAAGTGGGTACGTTGCCTCTCTGCTCGCTGCTGACCAGCTCCCACCCGCGTGACACCAAAAGGGGGACATGTGGGGAGCACCATGGGGCAGAGCTGTTGGCGTTGGGAAAGGCCAGCTAGCTCCCACAGCTTGTGCCAGCTAGGGCAGGGCCCTCACCTTGAGCGTGTTCACCCGGATGCCATGGCTGTCGTTACCAACGTGACTGACGTCCATGCTGATGGTACCTGCCACGGCCCTTGCTGTGGTTCAGGAAAGCACTTCCACCACGGTATTTCACTGTCCTGCTCTCACAAATCCTTTCTGAAACATTTTCCATTTGTGTGCACAGGACAGCAGCCTCGTTCATGTACTTAAGGACGCGAAAAAGGTGTTTGGTTCTGGTTAAAGCTAGCGGTCAGAGACCGAACGCTGAGCGGGGGTAGCATTACATTTCTGGGGTGCTAACGCCTCGACAGCGATACTGGCCTGATGTTTCTGCTTGTTGGGAGTAAGGTCCGGCAATCTGTCTCATTAGAAGAGATTCCCACCACATAAAATAGTTATTCTATAGCAACTATATCTAGTGCCCTCTGTCCCACCAGAAAGAACGGGTGTGTTCTGGTTTGAGATGTTAGGGCATTTACAAATGGACTGTTCCAGTCAACAGGCACAAGATCCCATCTCCAGTTTCCATTTTTTTCAGTTATTGCAACAGTACAAAACATACCAAAATTCTTAGCTAAAACAAGCATTAATAACGACAAGCACCAATACCTCAGGAAACAGAGCTGAGGTTAAAACTCTCATACCCCGGTACTGCACAACACATAGCAGTGGAGCTTACTCAATGTTTGCTGACTCCACAGCACTTAAAATGTGAAGAGCGAGGAAAAGTCTTTTCCAAAAAGAGGTATAGCCATTTTTAGAGCCATCATTGAAAGCCATCACAGTATGGCATTCTGCGTCCAGAAGTTGAAGTTGGGATCTGTAGTTTCCAGCCTTGAGGTCTTTCTGCCTCCTCCCCATCTAAAATGTAGATGCAAAAAAATAGAAAACCAATCAAATGATGCTTAGTGTGAGAGAAAACAGGGATGTTTCATGAGAATGGAAGAAGTGACCGAGGACAGCAGCTAGAAGAGCCCCGAGCAGTCATACAGCAGCTGTGCCTGGCTTCTAGCTTGTTGGGAAACCCTCTGGACTGGGCTGGCTCCAGGCACCGGTTAGTTACATACAGACAGGCAGGATACGGCCCTAGTGCCTCATTCCTTGCGTTCCCATGAAACGCAGAGAGACAGCATTGCCACTCTGCTCTGGAACTCCCGAGAACGCCTGGCATTAACTGAACTTTATCACACGCGGGCACGCCGATATGTGTATTTTCCAAAACTTAGAGATATTTAAGGAAAGAACAGAAAGAGAACAAGACGACTAAATGTGAAAGCCCCGTGTGGGTTACCAGATCTTTCAACACCTTTGATAATCAAACACAGTGAGTCAAGTAGGGAATGTAAAAACCACCCTGCACGACACTGTGAAACATCTGAAAATGGACCATTTATTCAGATTAGCTCATTGTTTCTATTCCTTGAGCTGAGCTGTTCCTGTCAGTGATCCATGCAAGTGTTTGCCACTTATGTCAGTGAAGAGTCCATTTGGATGGCTGACAGGTTTGGGCTCATTTAGTCTAAGAGTAACATTTCCTTAAACAGAAAATGTGAGAAGGATTTCTTCTTCTCCAACAAATCATAAAACTGCAGAGTTATTGTGGTCTGTTGTATAAACATGCGCTCAGTTCCTCCCCCCCCCAAAATTGAATTATTTAGCTAGCGGGTTATATTTAGGACCTTTTAAAGAAAGTCAATATTAAAGGAAGTAGACTTTGATCTGTCTTTGAGGTGATAACTCTTAATACGTTCTATCTATCCATTACCAGGCTAAGATGGATAGGCAAAATTCATTGTTGGTTTCGGAACACTGTCAGGTGTTGAATGGCATCCAAATGATAAGACTCATTTAAAGAATAACCAAAAACTTCAAATTTAAGCAGCTTATACATTTACATTTGAAAATAAACTTTGATAAAAAAATCACACAGGTTTGAAATCTGCAATGGTGGATTCAACTTGCGCACAAGACACGCGTGGTGCCTCGAGGATAAAACACTCAGGCCCTCAACCACCATGAAATAGCGTAATGTAACCACTCCTGCTCAGGCTGTCTCCCTGTTCTTCCGCTTCTTCCCTATCAGCATGTATAGAAACCTGGAATATCTGACACAGCTCATCTTTCTACGGCTATAAGGAGAAAGCAGCTCTTCCCTACATTCCTCTCTCTTTCCCTACGGTCTCTGTGTCGGGATGTGCTCTAGGCGACCATTCAGAGAAATATTTTGCTCTGGATAAAAAGGCTAAAACCTATGTGCCATAAAGCCATAACTCAAATTTGGTGCCCACAAACAGGAGATCAGGCCCGTGTGGCTTACCCTAGACAGGAAAGAGAGAGACACGCGTGACGTGGAGGACCATAGACCCTATAGGATGTATTTTAAGGTTTCTGTGCACGAGAACAGTCCAGGTTAACATCAGGGCAGAGATCCTGCACCCTTGTAGCTTTTTAATTAGCAGCAACAGCTCTAGATTCTCAGTCCTTTGACATGGTCTGTGTTACAAAATACTATTCAAACGTTAGTACCTTCGATAGCATTCAAAGACTCATATTTCTTGGCCAATTGCATCCTTAAAGTTATTACCTCGGAAGTACGCGGGGCACCTTTGTCTTGCCACTTGCAATAAAGTCAGCGGGCCACACATGACCTCATTCCGCTTTCTCTATTAGTGGCTTCGCTCTGCCTCTGGAGTGGCACTGATGTACTCGCTCTATGATTAGGGTATGACTTCAGAATGACAGTAATGCGGCTGGCCTTGCCGCTGCGCTGCTGAACACGTGCAGCGAGCAACGTCTAATATCAATTTGGGAGGATGTGCTTAAGTAACTCTTATGCTAATGGGCTCTGCGTGTGTTAGTCCATACAAATAAGTTCCCTTGGATACCGCAGATCCTTGTGAACTATTTCCCAACCCATGATTTTCGTGGCACGCCAAGCCAAAGCTTTTCAAAACCAGGTTTCATTACTTTTACCTTCACTGGGTAATCTGTTTTATGAATGTTATGCAAACATACCCAGATTATTTAAATTCTCTCGTTGACACTGCCGGGTGATTCAGGAGGGCTAAGTTCTCCTCGTGGCTCTGCCGTTGCGTGGCTGAGGGACCGTGGCACTCCTCTTCCTCTGTGCTTCTCCTTTCCTATTTTTAAAATGGCAACAGGGAGACTAGCCCTGGTGAAACGCTGTGACGTCAGTAGAAGGAAAGCATCAAACAAAATTTTCCTGTTCTAATCTGTAGCACGTGCATATCTGTATTTTAACAAATTCACATATAATCCGTCTCCCAGCGATAATTTAGCTGTAGAGTTATAGTTAGCAACCATTTAAATTCATCCATGCTTCATACGGTGTATTTGTGATCCCAGACTTGAGTTTCCAGCTCATTACAGCATGCTTCCAACCAGCGCACAGCATATCCTCTCCATTTCTTGTGTCATTTTATCAAGTTTGTCCTTCAAAAGAGAGATTCTTCCCTGCTGACATACTGTGGATATCTTATCGTGACAGCTGGTGACAATAGTGCCAATAACATGAAGAGAAATGGCAGAGTAAAAGTGACATCAGTTTACTCCAGCTGAGGACTTGGTCCAATTACGACAGGAAATGATAAAGTTGCGTTCAAGATCAACACAAGGATTTTTTTTTTCTAGACATTTCTGTAGACACCTTATTAATAATGTAAAGTCACAAAGAGAATTTTTAAAATAACCATGGAGATGACGCAACGCTGCAATTATGGACACTTTTAAAAACAAACATATTTGTTACAGTGGTCAGCAGTTCTGGTCCTGCAGAGGGCCACAATCAAACCCAAGGTTTTAAAGCAGGATAGGCCAAAAAACACCTGCCCACCTCTCTTCAGGTGAAATGTGGTTCAAGCCTAATCATCTGAGCACCCGGAGATGCCTTTGATAGAATCTGAAAATCAGATTTGGGCGCTGATGGATCACAGAAAGAGCAAGTGCTATGGTGAAGGCTTTTCACCCGGCGCCGTAGCAGCCCATTCTGCAGTGTGCACCCTTGTGAGAGGTCAACACCCTTGCCAACAGTGACTTTGCTGTTTGTGATGATCACAGGCCAAGGAGTGCCTATCTCAAATAGTTGCCTTAGGACATGCGTACACGTCCTAGAGGACAGCTCCATATTGGTGTCATAGGGCAAACATAAACAAACACGTCCTTTTGTCGTAACTGAGCAGCACCGCCACTGTTAAATGAGACGTCCCGAGTAAAACCAATACAAGCTGTGTGGCTGCATCTCTACGAAGCCATGCAGCAAAGTGGAAACTCGTTTCAGTGCGGGTCTATGAAAAGAGGCACTACAACCTTGCAGAAGCTGTCGTGGACTCTGTATGGGAGAGGATGGGGGGAATCAGCCGAGGGCTATGAAGGCATGTGGTGCTCTCTCCGAAGAGCATTACAGCAAAAGTGGTTTCAACCAAATTTTCATCCTGGTCTTACTAAAATGCGTCAACTCTTTGGTTTCTTTTACACTGATAAATGTTTCAGTATAATCACGTTGATATCTTCATCTATCTGATGTTACTCATGCGCACAAGGAAAGCTGAAATCTGAACAAGAATCCACATGGACAAACTGGTCTTAAAACTTGGGAGCGTAGCAGGCCAACTCGGCACCCATGTACGTTGTGCACAATGCCTTTCACTCGGGGATCACTACACATGTACGCGCTAAAACAGGAGAGGCTGTTAGCTTATACAGGACACTATTAGCTCTACACTGCCCACTGGACTGAATTTAGCAGTGATTTATTTTCCATATATTAAAAAACTTTTCTTCTACGGCTTCAACAACATAAAGCGAGAGGGGACATTCCCACTCTTGCCTATTGAAACAAAGGACAACTATCCTACAAGCCAAACTCTTAACGAGCTTGTTCAGCAGCTATCAGGAACTCTCTCTTTTGCTCGTATGCAAAAGAGAATGAGGTGTAGCTCATTCTCCTGTCTGGTCTGGTAGAATTAAAAGAAAAATAATAGAGTAAAACTTCATTTTGTCACTGTGTTAAAGACAAACACTTTTGGAAACATCCCGGTACAGGTGTGTTCAAGAGAGGATTTCCTCTTCAATCATTTTCTAGAGCTTTTTGATTTTAAATACC
This sequence comes from Grus americana, assembly GCF_028858705.1. NCBI lineage: Eukaryota > Metazoa > Chordata > Aves > Gruiformes > Gruidae > Grus > Grus americana. The sequence goes on along the minus strand of NC_072862.1, from coordinate 23,318,842 downwards.
AGTGTATTTAAATACTCTTGTGTCAGGTTTTAAAGTCTGATTCTTTGAATTACAAAATATCAGACCAAGGAAGCAAACACTGGTAGATCATCATGAAAATGCTTGCTGCTTTTATATTGCATGGAAGATTCCCTGCACGAGCCTGTGGGAAACTAGGTTCTAAGTGCTGCTGCACTGTTCAGTGTGGTCAATATTTAGAAGAAAGATTGATAGATACTCTCTTTTCTGAACCAGTGGTGTTACGAACCCCCCAAGATATACAGAAAAGAAATACTGTCATTAAGAGGAGTCTTGCTATCTACTCAAGGAAGGTCAGAATTTGCAATTCTGTGCTAAGTTTCCAGCTCTTACAACCAGTTTTTAATGTCAGTATTTTGCACAAGAACAGTTATTTGCAGGCGAAAGAAAGGCCAGGCTGAAATATGGCCTGAACGTCCAAAACCCAGCACGCTGCTTTATGCCAAAAAGTCAATCTTTCTCAGCAGGGACTGTCACAGAAAGATAAAACATTGCCCCAAGGTCACTGCAGTTGGAATTCCCATCAGAAGGTTTTCATACCTGCCTTCGGATGTGTCTTGTGAGTACATGTTTCAGAGAAACAAAAAGATTACATTTCATTCGAAAGGTAGAATCTATCTCCTATCGCAGGGTCAGTACCTGGCGCTTTCTGAAGGCAGGCGGTGGTGTGGAGGGATCAGAGCCGTCCGAAAAGGGGAAGCTGTTGTTTGAACTCCAGAATGCTGCCTGTGATTTCTGTAATGCACATGCCTGGAGTAGTAACTTTCTAAGTTTAAAGAGGGTATCTCCAAAAATAATTGCTATACCTGGAGTGTTTCCTCTCCAAGAATTTCATGTGTTGATGAAACAAACTTTAGCTTGTGAAAGCGGGCAGTGACTAAACTCCCCAAAGTCTCAAATGCCTCTTAGAGCAACTCTACTTATTTTATTTATTGGTACTAATCTTTGCAAAGAACATGCTCCCGATTTATAGGGAACAGTCATTTTCATTTCAAGTCAGTACAATATTTTAAGGCACCAAACCCCTCAAAACTTTCAACCGTTACAGAAGGGGGAAGAAAAACAGGAGAGGGAGACTTCAATGATTTTTTTAAGCTACCATTTTTATTAATCACACATGCTGGGTTAAAGAAAGATAAAAATAAAAAACCTGCAAGACCATTCATAGCCTACCAAGGTAGGAGGAGGCACACCCCAAAGTAGGCAGAGGATGAGTTCTGTTCTTCATTTTTCCTAGCTATGAGTTATGACCTCTATAGAAAGATGTGAAGTAATGTTAGCCGTGGCACATAATTGGCAAGGTACGTTGTATTTTCCATCTTTATATTTTCACATTCATATTTCAGCTCATGTCACTGCAGATAACTCCCTCTCTGACCCTTTGGCTTTAAATAGCAAAAAATACAACCCGTGTTTTCCAGTGAGATAAATAGAAATTTGTCTTTTTTATTTCACAGCTTAGTCAATTTATGAGGGGGACTGATAGGGCGGGCCAAGCTGTTTAGGAACATACCTAGATCCCGAGAGGTACCGAACTGCCGAGCACCTACTGACTTCCTGCAAGTCAATCTACTCTGTATCTTGCAGGCTTAGGTCCCGTTTCCCATGCAACACCAAGGTATTGTGCTTCTTTTTAAAACTTAGTTCTCATTTCTAATCGGTGTGAGGGAAGCTTTTTACAAACTCTTGAAATTTTAAGATGAAACGTAAAAAAAAATTAAGTTAGCTAAATTAAAACCAGAATGCAGACCACTCTTTGCAGCTGGTAGGCAGGCCACTTGCTGATCATGGAAAGCCCAGTCTCACAAACGTTTATACACAAGGGCAAAGAGAGGCATGTGAGCGTTTGCAGGATTAATGCTCCAAGGTATGCATGAGTTGTCTATAATTATGCTCCATGTTAGGAGAGCCACCTGTGCTGGTAATATTTATGTTTGCACGTACCTGCGATAGTCTCAGTGCTTCCCTTTATGACATCTGACACTCTGCGGTGGTGGCTGCCTGTGCAGAGCTCAGAGACGAAGTTAAAGACAGCTTGGGATTGTCACATGCTACCCAGCGAAGGGCCTAAAGACAGGACTCCAGAAATATCGGAAGCCATGGATGCCGAGCTATCTGCCATCAGAGCAAATGGAGCTGCAACACACTGCGTACCTTACTGAAGTCTAGAAAAAAATAGAAAGAGCGGGGAGATGTTTATGCCTGAGACACGAGGAAAAGCCTCCATGTTCATACAGCGCTGAAGCACTCGTTTAGGCTGAGGACAGCCGCCGGTCGGGATGGGGGGAGCAGGCCAGGCAGACGTCGGTGCCCGCACCCCTTGCCAGTCCGAGTGCTGACGAGTGGCACTGCTGGGGTCAGGCACAGGGGGTGCCCCCCCATCTTCCCCCCAGCCCCAGCACATCTGCACGGAGCTTGAACATCGCCTATGGTAAGACAGCAGTTATACCTGGAAACGCTGCCATGGTTGGAAACCCCTATCAGATCACCGGCCTTGTAAAGGACCAGAGCAACCTTGGAAAGACTGCCAGATCCTTTCTGGATGTTTCCAGCGCTTGGAGTTGGGCTCTGGCGTGTGTTTAGCCTTTGCTTGTTGGAGACCACGAGAAGAGCATGTCATTCGGGAGCTGAAATGACAGCTTACGATTCTTGTACGCATGTAGCTAACTCTCCACCTTTGTCCACAACTCCTGTAGGTCTCAGGCATTCTTGCTTTTGCCAGTTCACTCATCGCAAGTGCTTTTACGTGCACCCTTGCAAGTCACTGGCTGGCAAAGTCTCCAAAAAAACCTCCTAAGTGTATCCAGCTTCTGGGATCCTGATTTGCACCAATCCTCTGCAAAGATCAACTGATCAGTTCATTATAGGCATTTTAAAATTTGTAGTTGTTTTTCAAATATTTTAAAAAAAAATCATAGCTTTAAGTTCAGTTTCAGTTTAAGGATGGATTCAGTGGGAATTGACTGCAAGAAGATTTAATTGCTGGGTCTCCACCCAACGCTTCTAGCGAATGGGTCAGAAAATTGTTCAAGAAACCGTTTGAGTAGCTCATGCCAATGAGTACATTTTATTTAAGCTCTGTCCAAAGGTCCTTTCTGATCTCACTGCTGAAAACATACCAGTTTACTTTTCCAGCTACTGTCTGACCTTTCTAGCCATCTAGAGAAGGTAACGACTGCAGATTAGGGTTTTCCACACCCTTTCAGTTCTACAGAAGAGCAGAACCCTTGATGTTACCATCAGCTTACTATCTGTTTTTGCTAGGAAAGAAATGTTTTGCTTATACTGGGCATTAACCAAAGTGGGCTCTGTCTCTCACACGGTTTGATGCATTGCTGCCCGTTCTGTTCTTTCCTTACCCTACGTTCTGTACCGTATCTCCTGTCCGCTTGCTTTGTCCTCCTGAACCAGGCTGTTCCCACCTAGGAAGTATTTTGTGATGCTACAGTCACCATCACTTAAAGTAAATACAAGAGAGTCTCAGTACTGTGTTGATATCAAAGCCTGACCCTTTTCTAAAGCTAAGATCTCGAATTTTTTAACTACTAAGATTTCAGAGGGAAAGTAAGGCACGGGTCTAAGTTGGCTGTCAGATGCACATAAAAAGTGTAGGATGAAAAGTAAACAAGAAAGAAAAAAAGTAGGATCCAATTGTTCTCCCACATTTCTGGATTCCGCCAATCATATCAGGTCATTTCCCAAATAGTTCATCTTTGGGAACCCAGAAGTGATGTGGCTGCGCCTTTCAACCTATCCATGTTTTGAGCTTAGGCTGACAGTGGCGCGGTACTTCCCTTACCAGCCTGCTTTAGAGCTTCGGCAGAAGCTCAGAGGAAACAAACTGTTGCCTGCACGGAGCAGCTGTCTGAGCGTACCTTCTTGCAGCAGTGTTTCCCTCTGAGATCCTCCAGGAATTTCTGCTGAAATCAGAAGTAGAGCCGTAGTATTCATTATTTAAAAGTGGCAGGAAAACACATGTTCTCATGTTATCCCATTTGGTTACAAAAGCCCTATTACACTGTTTTGGTATCTGAAGCACCGTCACAGAAGAGGCTCAAAATGAGCTAAGCCTACCCTGTATGCTGACATTTCTATGAGCCAGCCAAGGGTAATGAAGCTTAAAAAAGTGAATCATTTATGGAAAACAGGGATAGTTTGATGCAGACGTGACAAGCCCGTGCCACTTTATCAATGCTGCACAAGTGCCAAGGTACTTCCTACCAGGATCAATTCCTCCAGACACTTGCTTTGTTTACCTTCTAATCTCCTAACTTTTAGTTTTAAAAAGCTGATAAACTTTCCCCCCAAAAGACAAACTTATAAAATAACTAAATTTGTGTAATATAGTTTATGATCAAGCTTGATATTGGATTCTGATTCTGCTTGTGCTGGTTTTATACCCTTTGCGTTGCATTTTGTTCCCCTCTCAGAAGCAAAAGAGCTGCTTAGGCTTTACAACGTTGAGTGTGTCAGGTGAAAATGATCTCCAAGTGGGTTTTCTTCTAGATCTCGAAAACAACTTGTGCTAGATCAGACACCATCCAACCAAAGGAAAAACAGAACCAGATACAAATTTCAAATCTTTTTTTTTTTTAATCCATTTTTTGTCCATTTTTGCTGCTTCATGAAACAGAAATCTGGTGTAACGCATTGTTCCCTTCTGCGCGGAGAACCCAGGGTTTCTTATTGTACCTTCTCCTGTTTATCAGTGCATTTTTCATAGCGTTGTACTTACAATAGCGATGGTATTGTTGAGGATAAACTGGAAGAGGAACTAGCAAGATGCCCTGGCAGGTCCTTGTGGATTCACTCTGGAGTGGGACCCCACTTCCAGCTGCCTCCTCTGGTCTCTCCACGCAGCCGCAGAGAGGCCCTGGGAGCACAACTCCAAATTTTCCAAATTTCTATGCCACAGTCCGAGTTCCATAAAAAGCTGCTAGTTCTAGAAAGCCTCATCTGCAAAGTCCACAACATTTTACCATTTTTCTTTTTTTTAAATAAGGGAAAACAAGAAGGAAGTCTGATACTTGACAACAAGTTCCTCAATAAACGCAGTGCACAGCAGTATCAACGGATATATTTCCTATGCTAATAAAAGGGCACGAAGTTGCCTATTAACAGATTTTGATTACGTCATCTTGTTTTCCATTTTACTTCCTTGCCATAAGAAAGTGAATATTTTTCATTAAAAGAACCATTTAGTGACAAGTACAAAAATCTAGATCATACACGTGAAAGGGATGTAGCTGAGAATGAAATGCTTGTAAGATTTCTTTCCCAAGTGATTATTTTTTTGTGAAATCAAATAAACAGCAGAAATGTGCTTGTTTCACGTAGAGTAAACTATTGCCAGGAGTTGAGATCTGCCAGAACTTAACTGGCGGGTGTTTGGAGACGGGAAGCTGATCCTCCCATCTGCCCCATCCTAATGAAGAGCCTGATTCTGATCCTACTGATGCAAGGGTACGCTTTGTGATTGGAGAAACGAGAGTAGGGCTGTTGGACATACACGGGCAACCTCTGCAAACCTCCTGGCGTTTTGAAGAGGTTCTCTCTCAGCAGGGCTGGTTCCAATAGCCGCGCAGATCCCATAGGATCCACACGCGGGAAGTCCACACACCGACACGCAAGAAAGCTTCGAGAAGATAAATTAAATCACAGATTTAAAGTGAGAACCCCCCAATAAACAGAAGCCTGTTGTTATAGCCATATTGCACAAAATAACATTGGCTTAACCGCTGCCTCACGGCCTTCTGGTGAGGCTGTTACTTTGCTTTGCTTTTGTCATGGTACCTACAACAGGCCAAGATTTATTTTTCCATCCTGTGAGAAATTTTGAAATTCAAATTGAATTAAACCCCAAACTTATTTCATTGAGTTTGCACAAATGTCCATGTTGAAAACTTTGTGACCCCTACAATGTGAAAAAGTGTTCCAACTCAGCTAGAATATTTTCAGAACAAGATTTCTAACAGAGGTTGTTTTCCTTTAAAAATACCTTTTAGTGTAGAATTAAATTTCTAAATAAAATCCCATTTCCAAGCTGATTTTTTAAAAAGTTGAATATGGATGTTTTATCAGTTTCACCCCCAATTCCACCTATTTTCTTTTTTTTTCCCCTTTCTTTTTAAGCTAGAGCATTTACCACCCCACCATTTTGCTATAGGAAGTTTTGTTTGACTACTTCTAATACCATCTGGAAATTTTTATATATATATATATGTATATATATATATATATATATATATATGAAGTTGCCTAAATAATACTTCATCTCCTATTACCTTATGGAGAGCTGTCATTTTAGAGAGCGAACGTCCACAAAAATCAATACTTAAAAGAGCAGAGACCTGCTTATGCCTGCAGATTTACAGCACTTCTAATAATAGCCGCCTGATGTTTGCACTGCAGGAACTTACCTATCTTTTTCTAACTAATGTCACCGTGTTGTAGCATGTATTCACTGCACTGTTTTCATTTCAGGTAGCAGAGAAGCAGCATTCACGTATGCCATCATTGCTGCTGGAGTGGCCCACGCCATCACGGCTGCCTGTACGCAGGGCAACCTGAGTGACTGTGGTTGTGACAAAGAAAAACAAGGACAGTACCATAAAGAGGAAGGATGGAAATGGGGAGGCTGCTCTGCTGACATCAGATATGGAATAGGATTCGCCAAAGTGTTCGTGGATGCCCGGGAGATTAAGCAAAACGCCAGGACGCTCATGAACCTGCACAACAACGAGGCCGGGCGGAAGGTAAGTGCCTCTGCTCTCCCCCCGACACGGTCGTCTCCGGCCCGGGATGGGAGATGGGGCTGGATCGCGTACAGTGCATGAGAACTACGGCGCGCTTTAATGCTAACCTCCGTTTACAGTAGACAAGTAGGCACCTTTGCAAGTTATACAAGCTTGTTGGACCATCTGTCCGTCACGTTTGTCTAAATGTTACTCTTTACAACCGTAAAAAGAAAAAAGCTAACAAACGTTTTATCTGTAATGTCAAATGGTACTTGTGATAAAAAGCTTGCCTGCTACTGTGTGGGTGAATGGGATTCTCGTCAGGTTCAGACATGAACTTCTCACTCATTTCAAAAGGGATCATTTTCACCCAAGTGTTTAAACCTTGCTCTTTGTGTGAGGACTACCTCTACAAGGAGAAAAATACTTTAGCAAAAGACTGACTCACTGTTACACCATTATAGGGATTTGGTTTATCATTTTGCACAGCGCGATTCCCCCCACCCCTATTCTTTGGGACGAGGTAGCTGAACGCAGGTGCTGCAGAACCAGCGCTCGGGAAGACAGGAATTCAGCACCTCCCACCAGGCAGGCTTCCTGGGGATCCCGGGCATGGCTGCCAGGCGTTTGCCGCCTTTGCCGTTCGCTGCACTCGGCCAGTTCTCGGACTGTCGGCGGCAGCCGCTGCAGATGCAAGACCCAACGTGATCGCTGCTCCTCAGATCGCCGCAGGTCAGGCGCTGCCCAGCACAGCTCAGAGCAGGCTCTGTGGTGGAGGGGCCCTGACCCACACCGGCTGGGGATAGCCAGGGGATGCCTGTGCGCTCTCACACGGCCACGGGCAGGTACCGTCCAGCGCTGCTCTCCACACCGGAGTTACAGTTTTGCCGATCGCATCTTACAGAAGGAACGTAAATCCTCTTGCTCTCTCAGCTCTCTGTTTTACCTTCTCCACTGTTTGCCCTCCTGTGCGTTCGTACTGATTACAGCATTATGTTAGTGTGACTTAGAAGCAAATGGGAGAAGGAAGTTAGGAACAGCAGTTAATTTGTGGATACTATTTTTGTTGTGGTAATTACCTGTAGGCTCTGAGACATCTCCACTTATGCTGGAGCCAAGCAGATGGCATTGAAGAAAAGCCATTTCCACCCCAAACAAAAGCCTAACTTTTCTTTTATTTAATGCTACTGTAGTAGTTTTATAGGTCAGATTATGGTTTTTACTCTGCCTACTATCCCAAATGCCTGTGTCTGGCTCTCCAGTGCAAACCTGGTACTTCAAAACACCAGCAAAATTAACACTGAATTCTGAGAATAACTCGAGGACTAACCATTAATCTTTGCTAATCAAATGATCTGAGGTTCAGTATCTTTAGTACTTGGCTTCTGGCAGCATGAAGGCACATACTGAAAAGCGTGGTAAAACACCGAGGCCCACAGTCTGCTCTGCTATACAAGCACAAATCCACTGAAATCAAAAACAGCAGAGGAGTTTCACCTTTCTGGGCAGGGTCCTTCCCTGAAAGGCCTGCTTTTATTCGGTAGGTGCTGGCAGTAAAAGATTGCCAAGAAGCGACACACCAGCCTGTCGAGGACCGCAAACATAGATGGAACTGGCTACTGGCTTGGAAAACTGTTTCAATTACAAAGCTCACAAATACAGAAGAAAAAAGAAGTTGCATTTCTTGGATCTGTTATCACCCAGGTGTGGACCTAGGGTAGAGGAGGAGGGCTACTAGTCCTGGAGCGGGCCTGTGGGAAGGCAAAACACTCAGCAGCCTCCCCTTGAGGACGTGAGCTCCTTGTGTTTCTCACCTGTATGTGCACAATTTGCTGTCCTAACAGATCATGCCTGGAAGATTCAGCTCTACGCATTGTTATCTGGGAGAACGGTGGTGTGTCCTATCTCTGGCGATCTGCCATTTCTCCAGCAGGCTCAGGAACTGTTCTGATCTAGAGATATTTCTACGCTTCTTCCTGCATCCCTTACAGAGCAAAATTACTGATCTTTGTTCGAACAAATCTCTGTTTGAAATCTTCAGGGGAAAGAAAGAGTAACACGACTGAGAAGAGGCATGTTGCTCCGCCATCCTGTAGAGAATGAATAAATGATGTTTTTGCTAGAGAGATTCCTTTCAGGCTTTGCTCTTATGTGAAAGATCACAGTATTTAAAGACAATTGGCAGAGAGAGGCCATTACGGGTGTTTGGCAAGCTAGGTCTCTCACAACCTACCCCTTTCACAACAAAGACTGTCTTGTTTTGAGGTGGTACTCTCCCTTTTGGAGCAATATGGATCTTATCAGCCTCCACACAATCTGTTCTTGGTGGCTTTCCTCTGGGCTACAAATTCTTGTCTAGTTTTACTTGCCCATGGCTAGGTTTTTGATGATATTTATGCACTCAGGAGACAGACCGGCACCTACTGGGCTTCCAAAAATAAACTAGATGTTCAATTTGTATTGATTTGCTGTCTTCACCTGTAGGCACCGCTATGCTGTTCAAAAGTCAGTCCTCTCTACTTCTCTGGTCTTGCCACGTGAAACTGCACCGTGCACTGTGCTCACTCCCCCGGGGCTCACAAATGACCTGTGAAAGGGTCCTTCTCTAGGATGACACTAGCTGCAGGTGATTCAGGATGCGTTCCAGTAAATCATACATGTATTACTACCTAGCTGTCTTCTTAAGAATCACTAGTAAATAAATCTGTTCCATCTTGGCGAGCAAGAGCTGACAGACTGCGCACTGCAGTAGGCAGGCCTGCTGGGCTTACCAGGGAAACTGGGCTTAAATAGGACTGCACGGTATAAACCAACAGAGGACCACCAGGAAAAGCCTGATCCAGACTTTTTGGAGATCTCATTTCAAGACTTACCGCTTCTCCTAGTCTTGTTTTACCCAGGCAGGTGTGTCTCTGCTGCCTGTGGTGCCAACAACAGTCTCTCTGAACCTACTGAATATGTGGCTCTGTCAGAGCAATAGTATGAGCATCTGTCAGCTCTTTCTAGAAGCAAATAAAAACTCACTGTGTCAGATGTGGAGGGTTTTAGAGGTCATAGGTGGAGAACATCCATGCTGCTATTCCTTTTCCTGAACAGCCTGGCTAGTCCGATGCTTGCAAAATATTTGTGTGCACACCCAGGATGCAGCGAGAAGCAGTCGCACCCGCAATGAGCGTGTGCGAAATGTCTCCGTTGCCAGCTGCTCCCACACTCCAAACTAAAGCCAGCGGTTCCTGCAGGATGCTGCCCATGCTGCCTCCGCTGCTGGGCTGTGGCGAGTAGTTTTCCTTACTGTTAAAGGACAGGGCTCTAACTCTCTGTTCCTCTCTCTGTCTTGGGACGAACCACCAGGACTCAGTTCTGTAGCACTTGGGCACAACTTCAAAGTTCCCCAGCTGCTTGGAGGGGAAGGGGCAGAGTTCAAAACAGGGATCGCAGACACCCTACAAAACCGGCCCCAAGCAGCCCGAGAAGCCTCACATCATTTGTCAAACCTACTGGAGAGCAGCTATTTCTGACCTCCAGAAACAGTTTAGGGTGTCTTTCCTCTTTGAATTAGTATTTCCTGAAATGCTGATTCACTGCAGGAAGAAGCAAGCAGTACAGGGAGAACAGGAGGAGAATTCATAACAGTTGGGTCAGAAAAGAGAGATAAAGCTTGAATTAATTTAAAGGCATAATCCTGATTTGCCCTGCAAATTTCCATCTGAGGGGTTATAATTGCAAGACTGAATTGTCTGTTAGCAAATTTGTCTTCTCAAGTACAAAGTTAATTAAATTACTGTAAGTAACACAATAACGTATGTCTGAGAGATATTTATGCTCCAGGAAATAAAAATGTTATTCTCCAAGTTATCTTGCTAGAAAATAGCAAAGTAGGTACTGAAAGGTTCTACATATTTTGGCTGTAAACTTTTCATTTTGACAGCACGGCAAGGTACATGACCAGATTGCTCTCTCCTCTCTTTTTCTCTGTGACATTGAAATTCCACGAATGGCATCTTGCATCAGCGTTACATCATATTAAGTATAATGCAATATTATGAGTCATTGTTATAAATCATGGGCACAGGCTGCATTAGAAGGCTTTTGCAATTCAAGAGCACATCAAGGTGGATTTTTTTTCAGCTTTTCTCTTTGGAGGCATACCTAGGTGCACTAACTTTGCAATGTATCTTCATCCCCTGAATCAGTAGCATTTCAGTTTTCCCTTTCAGCTCTAAGGCTCACAGGAGGAGCGCAGTATGTGCCTAGCAGAGTTGCTGCAAATACCAAGCAAAGCTATGAGAAACCAGAAGGTGTTTCTGAAGTGGATCATGCAATGATCATAATAGACTGAAGCGTTTACTATTTTATCCTTTAGGGAAAACTGTAATAATGTTGAAGTATCTGGAAAGCAAGGAGTTCAGGAGTTCTCCCAAGCTATTCTGTAAAGCCTACACTTATGACGCTCACTCTTTTTACTTGCTAGCATCTCTGACCTCAGAAGGAGATTGCTGCCATATAACTTTCCTGAACTTCTTCCAGTTCTTGCATAGTGTGCAATCACCACACCACTGCAAGAATTTAACTATCCTCTAGAGGAGGCAGCTATTTCTACTTCATTCAAGACACCTTTTACTTTAACTAGCCTATTAGCCTGACTACAACAAGCAGCACAGAACACAAGCTCTTGCAGAAGAACCACTTGAAAGGTTGTAAGCATCTAGCGCATTGTTAGAAAAGAGACAAGGCTAATATGAGAGACTGCCAAACAATTTAACATTTATAATTTTTCTGAATATAGGCATGAAATTCTAGAGATTTAATAGTTCTGCCTGAACTAAGTCTTAAAGCACATGAAAACCTGGCACTATTCCTGCTTGCACCCGCGGCTCAGCTCAGCTGCCTGCAGAGGAGAGCTTGTGGGCTCGCAGCCCTGCTGGGGTGGCCTTGCCCAAGGAAGACCACAACCTTCCAGGGAGACCCCAGCAGTCCAGCAGCTCCTGGTAGGAGCTCTGCTTCCGGAAGATGATCAGAGATGCATGCTGCCTAGCAAGCGCAGCGCTAGCAGGGTACGGTCAGTGTGCCAGGAGGACACGGGACCCATAGCGGAGCCGAAAGATTCCTTCCCACATATATGCACCAGCTGTAATCTGGCCCTGAGCAATCTCCGCACACTGGCTAATCGTAACCAAAACCATGTGCTTCTGTATTCAGCTGTCTCTCAGCTCCATCAGAAAGAATGTCTCTAATGGTACATGCACACCAGAATAAAGCTTGCCTGTGTCTGGAGCTGCTGAAAATTACCATAGACTCCAGAGAGTCTAGGAGACCAGCTTCGAGCAGAACAGAACTGGGTGAGGCTGCCCTGATACTCCTGGCACCCGCAATCAAGTGATATTATAGTATCAGCAGCACAGCCACATGTTTCTTGGAGTTCAGAACTTAACAGTGTCCTTGCAATTGCACTTCACATTTTCCAATGGGTTTTCACTTTTTTTGTGGCGTGGCACAGAAATATTCCTGATTTTTGTATTCAGAAGCTTCTAGTTCTTAATGCTAGGGATGCTCCTTAAATACAAAGCTGATAAATTATTTTCCTCTTTACTGGTAGATACAAACTCCTGCTGAAATGATCAGACCTGTGGTACATTTGGTACATTCCTGATTTAGAGTGGCTTGAAGTTGGAAAGCATTTTTCGGGAGTAACTTTCCACTTCTAGTTACAAATTCCTGTGAGGCATCCCGAAGAGAGAAGCATACCCAGGACTAGTTGTGATGCCTGCTTGCTCCAGAGCTTGTTCATTTACATCCAGCTCCCCTTACTGCTCCCTCATTTGGACCTCCGTCGTCAACAGATGTGTTGAGCGAGTAAGAGCAACAAGCACAATGCTCAGCCCAGTGCTGCACCCACGCCACACAACCAACCGAACCCTTTCCAACGTTTCTTACCTGGCTGATAAGAGACCAGGAAAAGGTCCTATGCATCCATCCCCGTAGGAAGATGGGGACCTCTCTCTGTTGGCAGGTAGGTGCCCCTTGTTAATAGTGGCAGTAGCAGTTCTGACAGATGAGGTTGCTAGACGTGTGAACACGGAGCCTGGCAGTGGAGGATGGGGCAGAGCAGTGGCACAGCTGAATAAAACAGACAGTAATGGAGATAACCATGCTGAAAACACCACGAGAATAATCTTCAGCCAAAGCAACACGCAACACTTCCACTCACAAAGCAATAGTAGTCTTAACAAATAAAAAATGTGGCTCCACTGCTAAAATGTCCTGTAACATCTAGAAGATCTGGTGTTAGGTGCACCAAATATGCCTATGCAGATTGTCCTGATACCTGTCTTGCTTAATTAAGCTGTACAATATTTTGCCTAAATTTTAAACCGGGCAGATGGAGGTAGTTTAGGAGAAGGTTTATCCATGTGGCTTGTGCCTCACTGTGAGCAGACGGAATATGTAAAAACCGCTACTGAGAGATCTCAAACTGACATGGCTGTCCAAAGAGAAGGAGTGTGCACCCACAGACCTGGGTCCAGTTACAGCACGTTATCCAACGTAAACCCAGTCCTGTCCCACCCTACGGTTCCAGCGTTTCAGAGCCCTCTTGCTCTAAGTACCTCCCTTCTCTCCAAGCACTCCAGCCTCGAGGCCTGGCACCACAGTTGTAGTTCAATGCAATTAGAAAAGGAGCGTTAGATGCAACAAAGTCTTGCCTGGCAACCTCGCCACTGGTCATTTGCTGGGGGGCAGCAGGATTTCCAGAAAGGCCGAGCACTGAATTTGGAGGAAATCCAATTCAGTGAATGGGAAAACTCCCATTGAGGTTGGTGGGACCACAGAGGACACAGCTGAGTGCTTCCGAAAACCCCATCCCTACTGAGCGTTTGTAGTGCACAACGAGACTCTACTGGGCGATTTCCTAGGTGTGAAAAAATATATACATCCTGTGCACTCTTACAGTATTTTGTTTGCACTTGAAAGGATCAAAGTTCTATTTTATGGCTTTCCTACTTTTTTTAGATAATAGTCTTAAAACAAGTCCTAACTTGACAGACAAGCTCTGCATCTTCTCAACAGCCCAGAGGTAAGATAAAGGGAACGTTAATGTTAGTCTAAATTATGAGGGGGATTTGGACTGCACAAGAACTGTAATCCACAAGAATGAATTTTCATTCCACTTGTCCTCCACTTTCAGCTAATCAGAAATTGTGATACATGGTCCTACTTGTATTTTGGCTTTCAACTCCCTCCTATATCTTATGTGGTTGAAAACTGAATTCCTGATTTATGCTGAAGATTAGGGAATGATAAATGCTATCACTTACCTCCAGTTGCAATTTTAGAGGATTCTGGCATTATGGGCAAAACATGCATTTCATGTATATGATTACTAGAGCTGACAATCTGTCACGCTGCTGACAAAGATAGCTGAGACCGAGGGCCAGGGTCTGTTAATAAATAACAAAGATCTCAAATTCCAAATTTTAGACCATGCACCTTTTATAACTGAAATAATCAGATGCTCGCTATAATGATTAATTTGCTCAGCAAAGCCACTGGCTGGGTCACATGTTTTTGGACATTTTTATAATTTAATTTGGTCCTTCTCTTTGGACAGTTAGCAACATTTCCCACAGGGGATACACTTATCATTCAGTACTCAGAGGGGAACATCATCCGGACGAACATAGCTGCTGTGTAGATTATTCAGTTCTCCCACTGTTTTCAGCACCTTTGGATGCGACCCTTGGTAGAGTCTTCAGTGTCTCTCTCATGTTGCAGACCAAAAGCCCCGATTTCTAAACAAACAGTACTGATTTGAAAGAAATGCAGCTATCACAAAGCATAAGCACTTCAAAGCAAATACGTGCTACGTTTGGGTATCATAAAACTTATGCTGATCATGTAATAAAAGTTGTAAGAAAGAGAAACCATAGCACGTACTAACCTTAACTCTGACCTATGAGCATGTTTTGCCTTGTATTATTTCTATTAACCTGTGCTTTTTGATGTTTTATTGGGAAATTAAATCAGAGTCCAACATTTTTGAGCTTCATGCCTAAATTTAGGCCTAAGTTGTTGCAAAATTTTCAGAAATAGCTGATGAGCACAGTTCCGCTTCTCCTGTATTCCCCAGATGACATTCATCAAGCTTCAAGTTTAGGTTTCCAAATCTAAAACTGGTTTAGTTACGTAAAACTAGACACTTCCGTCTCCATATTTTAGCAATTTTAGCAAAAAACAACAGAAGACCGGTATTGGTCTGCTAACAAACTAATGGTTAGGCCAGGCTATTCACTGGGAACGTTTTTAGTTCACAAACAGGCAGCGTTTATACTACACATAAAGTTTACACTGAGTTACGCTGGAAATCTTGCACTGTGCAGTCTCATTCATTACATCTCTGACTAAGTATACCCGCTCATTACGTAACTCTAAGTTTGTGCCGTTGAATCTCTGCTACCATCCTGTGTCAACGGGGACAGAAACAGGAATCTTCTGCAGTTACAACCTGAACCTCTAGAGTCTGTGCTGAAAGTATCTCCAGGAACATTTCCAAGAGCCTTGCAATGATGAGTCAGTAACATGAACTCAGTTACTTGGGCTAAGTAGAGGCGTTTGGAACAACACATAACAGAGGTTTTGGTAAAGATGGAAGTTAAGCCAAGATTTGGTTCAAATGCTTTATTAGAAACTTGGTGGCAGAAAACTCTGAAGTCATGAAGCCCTGAACACTCCCCAAAAGCAATAATTGCTAGCATTTGCTGTACAAATGGATCAGACTTTTGCTTTAATGGAAGGAATTTCCAGGTATTTTCAAGCAAACAATTAAAAAATCGATTAAATGAAGAACAACCGTTTAGTCCAAGGACACAAACAAGGCCTGTTTTGGTCCTGGAAGAATGTAGAATGGATCTATTAAAGGATAAGGGTTTCAGGTAATTGCAGAGAGGATGCTTGGCTCTGCATGCCCAATTAGTGCCAGAAGGCACTAGTATTAATTTGCATTAGAACTGGTTATTGAAATGACCCTGAGCCTTCTGGTGCTTAAAAGTGAGCCGCAGCTAACAGACTACATTTGGTCCCCTGGGACAAACAGCAGGAGAACGTCAGCATTCACAGCCTCCAATGAGATCTAAGCCAACGTCTCTTGCTAGTGCTCTGGTGTTCCTGGTAGCATCAGCTGGTGGCCCACACTAAGGAAACTAGCCTTGCCCTAAACGTACTAGATCTTATTCTAAATATAAGACCACACACAATTACACAACCATGTATTCTCTTACAGGGCTGTTCCCACAGGAGATTTTAATTGAGTCATAGCACATATCGTTATCTTTGGGTGCATAAATCCTGCAGTCGTAAAACAATTAACTGTTGAGATGGCACGATAGTTAGCGTGTAAATAAAGAAGTTCAATAAAGAGTCAAGAATATGTGTCCAAAAGGCTTGGATAAAGACCTTGGTTAAAAAAGAAAAGCTCCAAGCAACGTAAACAGTGGAGATGCTCTCCTGCAAAAGTACATCTTACAGGCGATGGCAAACTCTTTGTTTGTGAATTGCCCAGGATCTAACACCACTGGCCTTCACACTGCCACCTGGAGTATTTATAGGATCTGTGTCCTCCCTGTGGTCTTGTATTTCACAGAAGTTTCTTCTAAATGTCTACCCTTTGTCATATTTGGTTGAAATCGCTAAAAAGGTGCAGCCGTTACGAATGGCATGTGAGCAGATAGGAAGGCAGAAGGGAGACAGACACCAGGCGAGCACTCAGGCTTTGTTTTCTCAGGAAATCAACCTGAGAAGTCTGCCTTGCTATAGTTGGAGCAGATTTAGGCTAAAAGGTGTAACTGCAGTCTGAAAATATTTTCCAGAACATTATAGATTTAATACCTTAGCATTAAGATTTTTCTGTAAGTCTATTTAACAGAATTATACTTTATATTAAGGTTCCTCTTAAAGAGAGATTTATAAAATTAATATCTGATTAATACATTAAACATGCGCTGCAGACATGCACGGTTTCTTTTATTGATAGGTTTATGTACCGGTGAAACTGGTGCTTAGAAGCTATTGTTACAGGCATCCTACGGCCTTCTGAACTAAAGACCTGGAGCAATTGGTTAACCATTTGTTAAAAACACAAATCTTGATATCAAGAGTCATTTATACATGGCTTATAAAGAGAAACTATGAATGGTATTGTTGGATGTTTCTACTTAGCCCATCTCTAAGTAGTAAAGAGGTAGATCTATTAACAAAAAGCAGCAGCTATGTCTGGTCTGGAGGGTGAGCCGACCGACGGGAATTACACGCATCTATATGGTGCACCTTAAAGGCCAATTTCTGTTAATACATGATTGCTCACCTGTAAGGCAAAAGCTTCCACCATTGCTTAAAGCACCTGTTAGAATGAAAAGGAGAAAATCTAATAAGCCAGGTAAGCAAGGCAGAAAACCAAAGAGGTTTGCTTAGACTGCACTAGGCATTATGCATAAAATTAGGAAATTCCACTTTCTTCTGTATAGGAGGAAATTTTCACTGACAACAGGCCAGAAGATCCTTGTTAAAATTCTTGGCCTGGATACGGGCATGCTGATCTTGGCAGCTGCTAGGCTACAGAGATAGGCTCTGCTGGTAGGATCTTATCTCTGATAAGTGGAAGCTATTTGAAAACATGGAAGTGTGGATCTATTGTCCCAGCTGCAACTGGAGGGGGAAAACTTATGCATAAAAATTAATTTGAAAGTCATCTTTGTGGAATAATTATTCTCACAAGAATATTACAATTAACACCAAAATCACATTGCTTTATGATAATGTGAATATTTTGCATTTTAAACACAAACTGTGTGGAAATATGCACACAAAACACGATGTGTTATTGTGATCAAGTTTCTGCCTTTTGATGACTAAAATAATTGCATGCTGATTAGCTGGAGGACTAATGGGCAGTTTCTCTTAAAATGACAAGAATAGCTATCACTTTCCTGAGCAGCTGTTGCTTCCATGGCCACATACCACCCAAGGTACAACCAGCCTTGGCGGTGGGCTTGGAGCCTCTGCCGCAGCGTGGGCTGTGTTAATCTCTGCAAACGAGCGTGACCGAAGGGAACAGAAGTGAGTTTGAGGTAGCTCAGGTGCTCTTTCCTGCCGAATCAGCGGCAGGTCGGCAGAGCGGGCAATGGGTACACCTCCAGTGTCATTCACCAAGTTGTGAAAAGCACGTTAGGAATTAGGTTAAGGATGTCTCTCTGTGACTCAGACATGAAGACACCTGGTGCTTCTTTCTAGACCAAAGGAGTTAATGGAGAAGTTAAGCTAAGAAATACTGCGGTTTTATAAAGGCAGTATTGAAAAAGTAATGTAGGAGTAGTTTGAATCACCTGAAAAGCCTGACAGAAAGGAAGAAACATCCTTTGTTTACTAAAACTGCTGCCTTGGGGAACTGACCTTTTAATAAGTTTTTCAGCATGAGAAATAGGCCTTGCATAGTATTATTTGCCGAGTAGCTAAGGGTTAACTCTCATAGTTTGGTATGCAACTAAATGAACCTATAATTAACTGTGTGTGGCTATTGGTTAAAAATGTTTGGAAGCAATATGAAGTGATATTATTTTGCAACTAGTACTCCTGCCAGTACCTGGCTTTATTAGTTTAGCACAAGAGGTGTTTTCTGATGAGTTGTCTGGAACAAGTAAGACCATTCTTTTGGTTTTTATCACGCTTTGGAAACTTTTCTCTCAACAGCTTAAGCATTTGTCAAAATGCTCTACCTGGTTGCTCCCAGTTCTTTACTATAGAATGCCAGCACCACTTCATTTGAGTGCTTCACCACCAGTGGGGAGAGTTACATGGAAGATGAAGTTTAGTGGGAATGACTCAACCCTGCACCGTTCCTCTCTCTGTGTACATTAGCTGCGATGAGGATGAATTCCACTCGTGTCATTTCCTGTTTTCCCTACGTATTTTTTACATGCAGAATGACTCAGGCTCCATGACATAGCCTAACGTGATGGGCAGCAATGACATCCCGGCCTGAATAACCCCCAAGACTTTAACTCATTGTGTTCCCAAACTGAGCAGCATAAATGAGTTTTAGTTCATCTTGCCTGGGAGTACTTCCAATTTCTTCAGAAATAGCATGCTAAAATATAAACTATAAGCACAATTACTTTCTTTTTTTTAAAAAAAAAAAAACCCACTCCATCCTACATTTTAATGACAGCTTGATGCATTGACATTTAGAAGCTCAGAGTATGGATGAAGATCACTGTCCCAAGATCAAAACTAAAACCAGACACAGTGGACATAGGACGCTAGAAGAATTATATTGAAGAGGTCCAGGTCGGCAGACATCACTCAGTTGAGATTTCATTGACTTTGTTACTCTGATCCATACATTGACTGCAGGACTGAGCTCCTAGACTGAAGTAGGGATTAGGGAAAATGGTGTTTTTAACAATGGACATTTGTCATCTTTTGAATAGATGGCAAAATACTGCACTGATCGCTATTTTAGAGGGGCTTGGTTTAGAAGTATCAGTATTTGGGGGTGATTTTTAATTTGTGACCAGAGCGTAAGGAAGATAGATATGATCTAAGAAGAAATGTTATGTTGGTAACATGTCCAAATCCAGAAAAATTGCTGTCTCATTTACTGTGTAAAATGTCTTAGTGTCAGTGAACACCATGTTGTTTCTTCATTTTCAAAACTCCTTGATCATCACCTTTTATTCACTTCTGGCATGAACATGCTATCCAGTATCTTTTTGGAGAGGAAGACGCGTACTGTAGAAAACTTATGTAGTGATAGGAAGGTAAACTAGATAATATAACCAACAACTCTGTAATTCTGTTAACGCCATCCCCCTTGCCAATCTATTTTAGCTTCATTGTACAAAGTGCCCAGGTAGGCCAGACAACAAGACTATTCAGTATTTCACAAGCTAAAATCCATCATATCCACAGTGTCAGTTTTGCTTGGACAGCAGCAAATAACGAGCCTAGATAAATTTTCCCTTAATCGCACAATCCCATTTCAGTAAGGGGCAAGGAAATCACATTTTCACTTAAACAAATATAGAATATAAAGTAACATGTTGAATGTTTTTAAGGCAATTCAGCTATATTCCAATGGTAGTGGGTGAAAGCACGTTAAAAGAAACCAGAATTTTTTCAGAACTATTTTCTCCAAGTTCCTCTTCATGACTGAGCTTTAAACTTCCTACATGATGACACTTACTTGGCATTGCGTTGATCCAGTCTAATCTAAGTGATAATGGGTCTCCCAACAGTTATTTTTTAAAAACAAGTAGTTTATAAAACACATTGACAGTTATGTTTTCAAATTATTTCCATTTTCTGTTAAAATATTTGCCTTTTAAATAGAAAAACCACAAAACCAAACTGCAGGTCAGCTCAGTCTTGCAGAGAGATGTACCAAGAAGCCATCGCAGCGGTAACTCCTCGATAAACTGCCAAGCCAGCTCTCAAGTACTGAACTTTTGTCATCGGCAACTCAGAAAACAAGAAGTCGGACAGCAAGACCCCCCATCTCACAGCCCGATTGCCAATAGCACAGTAGGAACGTACTGCTTTCAGTCTGTTTCCTGATATAAAACTTACCTAAGCATTAGTTTGGTAATCCGTGGTTGAGAAAAACTTTTAAAACAGGACTTTCTGCCAATACAAGGAAGGGTTGGTAAGAAAGTTTTGTATTTGATATTACGCAGAAAACTTTGTCACCAACCACATCCCTTAAGTGTACGCGAAACTCAACCTGGAGCTCACAGTTCCCACTCGTGAATCAGTGGTTTCAATTTACATTTTGATGACCAGAGAGAGACGAGGGTGCAGGTACTTTCTCTCTGGGGAAAGCTGGAATGTGTTCGTGAGAGACGTAAAAAGGCAAGGAATCCCACAGACGAGCTTGCAGCTGTTATCAGATACGATGGAAAAGGGAGGGGGTGAGGGAGAAGAGAATACCTGGCATGAGACCTGCTCCGAGGAGGGACTGTTTGACGTGGCAGTGTGGATTTCTGCGTGTATCATTCCTCTCAAATCTGTATCAGATTTTGCTGAGCTATTAACATCAGGTGTTGCCACATCATGCCCACTATCTCTGCAAGCGGTATCTTGATGAAGATAAATAAAAACTTAAGAACCTTATTTGACTTTCACGGGCCACGATTAGATTTGCAGAGCTGTCAAAGAAAAATATTGAGGAATGAGCAAGCTAGATACAGACTCTGAGCCACGTACATGGAATCCACTTTCATAGCTACTTTTGCAAAACTGAGAAGGTTTTGGCAGAAGTTTATCCTAGGAGCAGCTACTGCGGGATAGAAGGCGTTCTCCTGGAAGGACCCCTCGGTGACAGAAAGCTGAAGTATTATGACACCTTGTTTTATCTCACATAACAGTTCCTACAGTTTGAAAAATGGCAAAGGCCTTTTAAGGTTTGAGAAGAGCATTATTAGGTTGTGTGAGAATCTGTCGCATTCAATCTCTTTTTTTAAAAACAGCAATGTCCTTTTTATCCTAAGTCCAACTATTCTTCAAAAATAACAATTATGAAAGCATCCCGTGACATTTATTTTCTACTGCTCTTTTGGTTTTTTGGTCCCAGAAGTGCTGATAAATTGATATAGTACATGGCAAGTCATGAACGTTATCAGAAGTATAAGAAAAATATGTAGGAGAAAAAATTTTTTGCTGCATTCCTCTCAGCTTTTACTGGCCTTGCTCTCAGACTTCTGTGTTCATTTGCTATTCTGCACAGTGCTAGTCATCGAGCGAAGGGTACTGGATCTTCTGTCCTCTAATTTAAACAATACAACTTACCCAGGGAAAGAGAAGAACATCTGACTCCGTTTGTGTGTGCTGACAAGCCTGCATGAGTACAGTGACCATACTGAAAGAATATTTTTTTCTTTACTCACTTGATATATTGTAGAAATAGAAGTTGCGTTTAGAAAATAATTGCTGCGATATGGTCAACTTTTTTTATAAAGCTGAAGTAAAGGGCAACTAATATTCCAGGACAGAAAGTATAAAAATCATTACAAAACTCTGTAAAGTGCATATACAAATTGTAAGGAACCTCCTGCTTTGTGGCGGCGTAGAGAAAAGTCAAAGATAGTACACAAATGGTTAAATTTATGAGAGTGCAAAATTTCTGAAGTCTTCATTTTTAAGGGTATCATGAGTTAGAATTTGGGAAAAGTGTTTCTGCTCTTTAAAATAGGATATCCATTATTGAAGGTAGATGGTGGTATTGGGAAATACCACCCATCTGTGATGTTCCTAGCATTATGTCATCGATCAGCATTCTCTTGGCTGTCTTCATAATTAGTCCTCAGACCAGAGTGTCGCCTGATTTTCTTTAGACATCTATTCCGAGGAAAGTGCAATGGTGGTTTGATTGACACAGGTCACGTGCTGTGGTGATCTGTGATTTGAAACAAAAAATTTCTTGTAATGAGAAAAAATGGTTCAGCCTGCCAGGGGCAGTGGTATTTCTGGGATAGACTGAACACTGTGAGCTATAACTATTGAATTTGTTTGATAGCGACTTCAGATATTATTCTTTTGCACAGGTTTATTAATCAAAAACATGAGAAAAAAATCTTTTGGCTGGGCTTAATAAGGTCTTCATAATATGTTCAACTGAAATATGAAAGACTGTCTGGAATGAATCACTCTTAATATGGGACACAATCGGTTCCAAACTCATCCACAGTTAGTTTGCCATGGGATATTAATGCAAAATACGTTATGTTTCTACTGAACACATTTTACAACAGCTCTATTAATATAGTAAGTGAACATCTACTGATGTAAGTAATCTTTTCTCTTTAAATATGTCTTTGCTAACTTTAAGCTTGCATTTGGGTACTTTTTTATTATGCTGTTTCTCACATTTCTTGAAGGTTTCATAGGGTTTTGTCTTTAATGGCAGTGCTGCTTCTTTTGTGCTCACTCATGTTCGTTTGTATTTTCCAATGAAAAAGCACCAAGTATTATTTCTACTTTCCTCAAGTTTCAGAGCTCTGTGTTAAGCCAGTCCTACAAGTGATTTAAACAGTAGCGTCCTTTTGAGATTACTGTCACACTTGAATAAAACAAGTGGCAGAGTCATTTCCTAGTCATTTTAATTAGACACAGTCCTTTAACTGCTTGTCAGATCAATCTTATGTATACATCCACTGCCCTTCCCAATGCCTAGTCTCACTCTAGACCTCACTGCCAGTTGCACTAGATATGATTTAGTTCTGAAGTTAATTCTTGAAAGACTAAATATAACAAAGTTTTATTGTATTACCTTAAAACATTATTTTTACTCAACGAATCCTTCTTCAAAAGCAAACCCCATATCTCTGACGTCATTCCTGAAGTTTGAGGAGCTTTGTCTTATAACCACAATTGCCTCTGAAAGTAATATAAATCATAAATCCTAGTAATATAAATAGTAAATCCTCATCTGCCACAAGCTGAAAGGGGCAGGTTTGCATGTGTCCATTGGTATCTCCAGCCCACGGAAATGTCGTGACCATTCTCCGAGCCCTGCCATGCGTGTTCCTCTCCAGAGTGAAAATTCACTCTTGTTTTGCTGATAGTTGTGTTTTCTTTGACCTATAGTAAATGTGTGTGCAGGCACCTGCAGGAGACAGGTATTTCCTGACCCAGATGATCTGATGTCAGACAAAATTAGGAAAGATTATGGCCTTGGTGGGATAGGAGTCAGTGGCTGCTGTCTCACTAATTACATCTGCTTCACATGTAGACTGGAGCCTTAGTTATTTCTGCTGAAGCAGTAAAGGGTCCGTGGCCTCAGGCATGGTGGTGTTTCTTGGCAGGGTACTGACTGCGCGGCAGGATCCAGTTTGTATGGGAATCCCGTTGGTGAAGGAGAACGCACAGGCTGGAGGTGCGGTGGTCCCTGTATTTCACGCTGTAGGTCCTTCAGGACAGCTTTGGCATCGAGTGTGTTAGTGTTCTGGTGACCAAACGCAGTACCTGAGCGGGGATGTGGGGTCCCAGACTGCCCTGGCTGAGGCGTTTGGAAAGTCAGCTGACTTTAGATGCTGGGAACCCAGGGAGGTACAGACCACTGACGAAGTCGGGTAGAGACACCGAGCTGAGAAAGCCCCCTGCACGAGGGTGACAGTGTTTCTGAGCACGCCAGCCACATAACAACCTCTCCGTTTGCCCAGACCCGAGCACCCGCAGCGCCCGTCCCACCCAGGGTGCACGCCTCCGACGCGGCTGCAGGGCAGCAGTGGCAGCACTCGTAAGCAAATGCCACTCCAGCGCCAAGTTGCACCAGCCAGCACTTTCTGCTGGTTTCACTGGAACCCAGGACGGTTGGCTGAGCCAGCCCCCAGCCAAGGTACTGCTACCGGCCAGCCCTGCTCGTCACTGCCCGCTGCAGGACCACGGTGCTCATACCAGCCCACGCAGCTCCTGGGCTGCTGCGTTCTCCAGAGCTGCAACTTGCCACCCTCACCTAACGCACCCTACGCAGTCTCTGCAAAACTAAAGGCGAAGAAAAAACACGTTTAGTTCCTTGTGGCAGTGCCCAAAGGTACTATATCTGGCGATAACATCAATAGAGAGAGCGAGCGCAAGTTCTCTTCACACAAACTATTTCCCAGAGGCTAATGGCAAGGGGGAGAGAGAGAGAGAAAAAAACAAGTACTGACAGTTTACTGTAGGAGCTCAAAGAAAAAGTGGACAAAGCTAAAAGAACTCCAGCTCTTTGTTCGCATTTAATCCAGTTCAGAGCATTCACTGGTGCATACAGATTTACTTCCCATGGCTGACAGAGCTGGATATGGTCATTTGGTAAGAAATAGAGGACCTAGGATTTAAATTTTGTGCCCTT